>NW_028289208.1:1857500-2157500 GCF_059628265.1 Tinamus guttatus | reverse complement strand
CTTTTCTCAATACACATTTTATGAGAATATTTTAAATATGATTTTTAATATTTTGAGGCCTTTATTGCACATAAAAGTTCTTTTAACTAGGACTTAACTGGAATCTGTTCACAAAAGTTTCTTGCCAGACATATGTAAATGTTTTCCATGGTTAATTTAATGGTGTGAAATACGTAAGAATTGTTCTTCGTAATATGAGACATTTTGTAAAAGTAATAAACAATTGTAAGAAATGGCACATATAAAAAGGAGTGAAACATCCCAAACAGAAATAATGATTATGGACTGGTTTTCAAGAGACAGCAATATTGTGATTGAAAAAAAAAATAGGAAAAAAAAAGAAAAGTACATGACTTAAAGGGAAAAAGGGAAGAACTAAGGAAAAACAGCTACTAGCAGATCTTCTGCAGGTTGAGACTTCTGTTATGTAGAAAAGCATAAACCACTGCGGGACATGTTAAGGGAGCTTTCCATTTCCAAGCCATCAACAACAAATTTGGAAGGAGTTGGTAGGAAAAAAATATTCAGTGTTCACAGTTGTTGTTAATTCTTCATATGAATGAATTATTTGTGTGAAAGGATTTTGCGAGGTGCCCCTCTCATTTCCAGTAGACCAAAAATCCCTGTAATAATTACCAATACTGCTGTCATTGCTGGGTGAGATCATCACAGAGGATGGGGCAAAAGCTATGGGGCTCCATCGCTGATGGTATATCCAGTTAGCCATTGAAAAATTACTTTTTGAGTGATTAAAAATTCAATATAAAGCAAGAAGTAAAAAGTGTCAATCTTAAATGTAGCCTGGCCAACAGCCTTCTGCCCACAGTGATAGAATAATAATGAGAAAAGAGAAAAATGTAAGCAGTAAGTCTGTGACTTTCTGAAATGAGGATGCTGCGTCTTGGAACGAGAGCTGCTTACGTTATATCTGAGCAGCCCCCTTTTGTTTTATATTGAATGCTCTGCAGCACTGGGTTTTGTTGGCTCGCGGTCAGCAGGAGGACACGCGGCGATGGCCGGAGCAGAAACCGGGCTGCAGAGCTGGGGTTTTGCGCGGAAGGCGGCGCGATGCCGGGGATCAGCCTCGTGCCGTGAGGCAGCGGTGCGGAGGGCAGGGCCGGGCCCGGCAGCGGCGCGCGGGCCGGCACTGCGGCACTTCAGGCCTGCCCGGCCTTCTCGGGCCTTCGTTCCCCCGCGTTCCCGCGTCCGTCCAATGAGCGGGTGATGGCAGCTCTCGTCTCCTCGGCAGGGGTGGACACTGCCCGTAGGCTTCAGCTGGCGGAGCTCGTGGCCCTCTCTGTGCCTCCTTGCCAGGCTCCCACCTTGCACCCAGCAAGGGTGAGTGGACATCTAAAAGGCTCCAACGCAGACAGGTCTTGAAATGGGTCCCCTGCCACTCACTGTGTCCCATCGGGCAGTTATCAGCCCTCACCGCAGAGCTTCCTCTGGTGACGCTTCCCTTAGCGGTGGCTTTTCAGCACCAACAAATGTGTGCGATAAGCAGAAGCAAAGGCACCCACAGGGAGGCTGCCTCCGCAGCAGGTTAGGGCTGGGGGAATGGCGGTGGCTGCGTGTGCTCTAGTGACTTCCTCAGCTGAGACCAGGCAAGCAAGTGTTATCATATCTAGCTGTTAAATGCATGTGGAGATACCACTTTTGTATTAACGTCAAGGGTTTCATGGCAAGGAAAAGAAGCTTGGTGACCTATGAAGCTGTTCACAGCAGAGCGAGAGACCTGGTCCATCATACTGTTCAGTGACAGTCCAGTGGGATGAAAATGCCGGGCATCTCGCTTTACCTGCATGTTCTGAACTGAACGGACTTTAAAGCTGCAAACAAATGTTAAATTTACTTTTTATTATGGATGGTTGGCAAATTGGAATGAATACTTTAGAGCTCTGATAACTTCAGAAATGATAAGTTAGGATTCACAAGCGTTCGTGAAGGTGCTTGTGGTAGTACAGGAAACCCCGATTTTGTTGTCCTCTATGACCAAGTTTCCATAACTGAACAAAACTGAAGAAAAGGTGGTTTAGGTGCATCTGTGTCACGACCAAGAGATCCAGTATCACGAGTCACATCCCTGCCAACCATGACATAGACCCTCAGGACCTAATACTGAGGAGACCAATCTGTTCCATTGGGGTTTTGATCTGCTTTTTGGCTATTTGAATTCCATCTCCTATATTGCCCATCCCAAAATGTGGATTTCTGGGAAAGACAACAAATATATCTAGAAAGAGCTTTGTTTTGTTTTGGGGTATTCCTCTGGTGTTTCAGGACGTTTCAGTTTGCTTTTTCCTATTCGGCAATTAATTCTACCTCCTACTTTTTTCTGCTCTGGGTTCAGTTTGTGGATCTGGTGCTAACTAAACTCCTGCCAATAGTAAAAACGCTTCCAAACGAAGGCAACTCTAATCACAATACTGGTGGTCCACATGTGGAAACTGGCTATTAAAATAAAACTGGGAGCCATAGGCACTAAACTATTGTTCTTGTGAGTCATCATAGTAATACTTGCGAGCTGAAATTTCTGTTTCCAATCAGATTTTCAGCTGGAGTTTGGAGTTTGATTTTTTTTTTCCCTCCCTACTGAAAAGTGTAAAATTTTCTAAGGAAAAGAAAATCCCATTTCTTTTTACAGTTCATGTTAATCAATCCCCAAGTTGGACTGTGAGTTGCATATTTCCTTTAAATAACATATAATTTTGGAAGAAATAGCATTTCATATGTCCAAGGAAAGATTACGGCTGTGAAAAGAGAGCAAGTCTGAGTTTTATGGGCACTGAGGTTGGCAAAGGAAAAAATCTTATATAGAGGGCCCTGCAAAATGTATTAAAACTAAATATTAATGCTGTAATTCAACCATCCGTGCTGCAGTCAATCAAGGCTAGATATGATAACATCAGAAACAAAAGTGCAATTTATTGTTCACCCAAGAAGCAGGTAAATCAGCACCAGAATTATAATTCTGAAGTGGCCTATTTAATGTTTTTTTACATGAAAAATAGCTGTTCTTAGCATGTTGCTTTTCTCTGAGAAACAGTTTAGACAGTGCAGGCAGATGAAGGAAACTTAGGTGATAGCTAAAAACCTTCCTGTTGTTAAAATAATCCCTTTGCTTTTGTAGTTGCCTCGTTGGCAGAGGCATCACGATGCAGGCCTGACTGTAACTGCTGGTGGAGGGTAGGAAAAGTGTGGAACAGTTTGGGAACATTCACTAATTAATTCTCATAATGCTCCTAGCAGATATGCTTCCAACATTACTAAAAGGTAAAATGAGGTATGAGGCTCTTAAGAGATATCCCTTATGCCCCCAGATGAATCAGGAGAAACTTTGCTGAACTGAAATTAATATTACAAGGAAAGAACAGAGTACCGACTAACTTTTCAAATGCAGCTTTGTGTCTTTCTGGTATAAGGCACAATCTTGAATCAGTCTAACAGGACTATCAATCTTATCTGGGAATAGATAAGAGGGGAAGGGAAGAAACAACCGAAGTCAAAATGGAGCAGGGGGAGCAATGAAAGCCTCCCGCTGCATCTCCTGCCTAGTCTCACTGGGAATAGGGAATAACATTTGAGAGAAGGAAGGGCCAGGAGCATCGTGGGGAGACAAGGCCGGGTGAATTACAGGGGTACCGGGCACGTTGTGCAGCAGGAAGCGACTCGATGGGCAAAGGCAGAACAGCCTGGCTCAAAGTCCTACCTTCCCTTAAATTAGTAGCTTTGTTGCAGGTAAATATATATATGTATCTTTGTATTACCTTTTTAGCAATTATTTTTGCTTTACGTAAACTTGACTCTGCCTGAGGAGTGCAAACTAATTTCTGTGGAAGGAAGATGAATAGTTGCTACCTCTGTCTTATCGTGGAAAACTTGGGAAATAGTAAGTAAAGTAAATAGACAGCGGTAGAGGTACATGAACTTTCTGAAAGCTGGAAGAAAGGCAATCTTGTGAGCTAAATAATTCCAGGTTTCATTCTGGCTAGGGAAAATAAAATAGATTAATTCAGACTTGATTCGTAAAGAATTAATGGTGGATAACATAATTAATGCTAATCGATACATGACTGTGAAACCCAAATCTTGTCATAGTTGACGTGTTTTTTTTTTTTTTTTTGATGGGATTGCAAGTTGGTTTGGTAGAAGTAATGAGGTTGGTAGACCTGTTATGGTTTTTGCCTTTCTATGATGTGACCTTCCAATAAGTACAACCTAACTCTAAATGAATGAATGAGTCTAAGTAGTCTAAATAAATATTTAGGAATGAGTATATGGTGCATACTGAACAGAATCAAAACTGTGAAACAAATAGGGCTCTTAGGATGCAAATGTGTTTCCCTCCTTGTAAAACAGCAATGCTGAATCTATCCCCTTTTTATTAACTCTTCAAGTTTACTGATGAAAAGAACTACCTGCTACTATCAAAGCTGTATTTTATCATAGAATCCTGAAGTATTCCATTTCTGGTACTATATCCTTAATCCCCCCTTTTTTTTTTCAATTTTCTCATTTTTTCTCATTTTCTATATTCTTTGATCATTTGCCTTAATTTTCTTCTTCATATTTCTTTTTTCCTGTTTTATTTTTTCTTTTCCTTTTTTTTCTTTTTTTCTGTATATTCTTTGAACTTTTATTTTTTTCTTGTTTTTGATCTTATTTTACTTCTCCTTTTCTTTTTTATCTTTTTATTTCCTTTACCTTTTTCCTTATTCCTCTTTTTCTTTTTCTTTTTGCCTACATTTTGATTTTCCCTTTTTCTTCCTTTTTTCTTTTTTGATTTCCTATTTCCCTTTTCATTTTTTTACTTTTTTCTTTAGTTTCTTTTTCTTTCCTCTTTTTTCTTTTCCTCTTTTTCCTTTTCTTTTTTCCTTTTCTTTCTGGCTTCCCCCCTTTCTTGCTTTCCGTGCGCCTTTCCCCCCCTTTCCGTGCGCCTTTCCCCTTTTTTTTTGCACTTTTCCTCCCCCTTTCTTCCGCTTCCCCCCTTTCTTCCGCTTCCCCCCCTTTCCATGCAGCTTTCCCCTTTCTTGTGTTTCCCCCCCTTTCTTGCGTTTCCCCCCCCTTTTCTTCCGCTTCCCCCCCCTTTCTTGCATTTCCCCCCCCTTTTCTTCCGCTTCCCCCCCCTTCTTCCGCTTCCCCCCCCTCTTCCGCTTCCCCCTTTCCTTGCGCCTTCCCCCCTTTCCTTGCGCCTTTCCCCTTTTTTGCACTCCCCCCCCTTGCTTGCCTTCCCCCTCCCTTTTCTTCCATTTCCCCCCCTTCTTCCATTTCCCCCCTTCTTCCGCTTCCCCCCTTTCTTCCGCTTCTCCCTTCTTTCCTTGCGCCTTTCCCCTTTTTTGCACTTTTCCCCTCCCTTTTCTTGCTCCGTTTCCCCCCCTTTTCTTCCGTTTCCCCCCCTTTTCTTCCGTTTCCCCCTCTTTTCTTCCGTTTCCCCCCCTTTTCTTCCCTTTCCCCCCCTTCTTCCCTTTCCCCCCCTTCTTCCGCTTCCCCTCCCTTTCTTCCGCTTCCCCTTCTTTCCTTGCGCCTTCCCCCCTTTCCTTGCGCCTTTCCCCTTTTTTTGGACGTTTCCTCCCCTTTCCTTGTGTTTCCCCCCCCTTTCTTGCGTTTCCCCCCCTTTTCTTGCGTTTCCCCCTTTTCTTGCGTTTCCCCCCCTTTTCTTGCGTTTCCCCCCCCTTTTCTTGCGTTTCCCCCCCTCTTCCGTTTCCCCCCTTCTTCCGCTTCCCCTTCTTCCGCTTCCCCCTTCTTTCCTTGTGCCTTCCCCCCTTTCCTTGCGCCTTTCCCCTTTTTTTTGCACCTTCCCCCCCTTTTCTTGCGTTTCCCCCCCTTCTTCCATTTCCCCTCCCTTTCTTCCGTTTCCCCTCCCTTTCTTCCGTTTCCCCTCCCTTTCTTCCGTTTCCCCTCCCTTTCTTCCGCTTCCCCCTTCTTTCCTTGTGCCTTCCCCCCTTTCCTTGCGCCTTTCCCCTTTTTTTGCACTTTTCCTCCCCTTTCCTTGCGTTCCCCCCCCCCTTTTCTTGCGTTTCCCCCCCGCGCTTCCCCTTTTCTTGCTTCCCTCCCTTTTCTTGCACGTTTCTCCCCTTCTTGCTTCCCCATTTTCTTGTGCGTTTCCCTTTTTCTTGTGTTTCCCCCCCATTTTCTTGCGTTTTTCCCTTTCATTGTGCCTTTCCCCTTTTTTTGCACTTCCCCCCCTTCTTGCCTTCCCCCCCTTTTCTTGCCTTCCCCCCCCTTTTCTTGCCTTCCCCCCCCTTTTCTTGCGCTTCCCCCCCTTTTCTTGCGCCTTCCCCTTTTCTTGCATGTTCCCCCCCCCCGTTCTTGCTTCCCCCTTTTCTTGCGCCTTCCCCCCCCCTTTTCTTGCTTCCCTCCCTTTTCTTGCACATTTCCCCCCCCTTCTTGCTTCCCCCCATTTTCTTGCGGTTTCCCCCCCATTTTCTTGCGGTTTCCCCCCCCTTTTCTTGCCTTTCAACCCCTTGTGTTTATCTTCATTTTTTTTCCTTTCTTTTTACTTCTTTCCTTTATTTCCTTTTTTACTCTTCACTTTTTATCTCTTTATTTTCTTTTATCTTTTTTTATTCTTTCTATATTTTGATTTTTTCCTTTTTCTTTTCTCTTGATTTTTTTCTTTTTTACCTTTTGATTTTACTTTTTTTTAATCTTTTCTTTTTTTTCTTTTTTCTTCCCCTTTTTCTTTTTCCTATCTTCTTTTTTTTCTTTTCTTTTTTTCCACTTTTTTAAGTTCCAAAGTCACACTTTAAAGAATCAATAGATATTTCTATGCTCAGAAGTAGCATGTCTGAAAGAGCCAGAATGCTTGTAGGGAATATACGCATGAAGAACAGGCAGGTTTCAGGCTAAAAGGTTAAGGCGCCCCAAATAGCGACTGCCGGAGGGAGCCCAAATGGCTGTGTCTCCTGTGTGGGCAATGCACGTACGGTGCCCTTTTCCAGGTCTAGTGTTGGCTACACAAATACACGTTCATGGAGAAGTTACAAACGTGATCACAGGATGGGAGACGGCCTCAGGGTGACGGGATCTCAGGGCTCATCTCCGCTTTATCCAGGGAATTGCCAAACAAGCAGTCAGGGCTCAGTCTTGAAGCAGAACTGAAATCTCACAGAAAGGGGCTCCGCCGTCTACCCAATACTCGGCCATTTGAGCAAGGCCACCAGGATTTCAGTAGGTCCTCATCACAGGTAATTTTACATTAAGACAGGGTATTTTTCAGGAAGTTCTACATAGTACTTTAACCACAGCTCTTGGTCTTAAAGCACGGATGAACTCAAGAAAACCCTCTTGACTACACAAAGTTAAGAGGTCAGAATAATGATCGTGGCAATGCCTTCCCGTTTACAATCCCTACGCTGAGTCAATTAGCAGTGTTCCGTGGGTTTTCTTTTTTTTTTTCTTTCTCTCCAACTTTTCCTCTCATTTCTCTGACTCCTGTTCATTTAGTTATTTTTGTTCTATCAAAGTTTGTCCTTTGTGGGGCAAAATCAGAACTCTGTGCTTAGTTTAGGGAAGGTTTGATGTTATTGGGGCCAAGATGTGCATCGGCCTTAATATGACAAAAGGAGTTTAAAGCTATGCATAGCTTTGAGACAATATTCATTTGTGTGTCCATGCAGCTAATTATGCAGTTAACTGGGGTAGGAGAATAATCTGAGTCCACGATCCTGTGCTCCCCATTGACCCCTCTCCCTGCTCCAGCCCCTCTGATGATCCAGCCACACGGACCCCGCCGTGGCCCACTGGGCTACACCATGGCTTAATACCTACACTGCGAGGGCTAAATTGTGGGTTTTCTGTAACCTGCCCTCATGGTGAGCTATGCCCCCTTATTCATTTGTTTGTTTTCCCCTCTGTAGAGCCATATAATGTATCTCATAACAAGCTTCTTTCACCTCCTCAGGATTTTGAGGAGCCTGACGGTGCCTCTCCCCATTCCGGTACTGATCTATGAGCTACAGTAGCCTGAACACGTGAAGTTTGGGGCGAGTCTGCGTTTTCTTTTTTCTTCTTCCGTGGTGGCCATGACGGCACAACGCCACACGCTTCATTAGCCCAAGACTAATTCTGCCCGCGTTCCGGCGCGGCCGAAGAGCGGGAGCGGCGCTCGCTGAGGCGGCCTCGGGCTGAGGGGAGGCGGGAGCGGGACGAGCTGAGGCGGGAGCGGCGCTCGCTGAGGCGGGAGCGGCGCTCGCTGAGGCGGCTCCGCGCTCAGGAGAGGCGGGAGCGGAGCACTCGAGGCGGCCCCGCGCTGAGGGGAGGCGGGCGCAGGGCGAGCTGAGGCGGCCCCGCGCTGAGGGGAGGCGGGAGCAGGGCGAGCTGAGGCGGGAGCGGCGCTCGCTGAGGCGGCCCCGCGCTGAGGGGAGGCGGGAGCAGGGCGAGCTGAGGCGGGAGCGGCGCTCGCTGAGGCGGCCCCGCGCTGAGGGGAGGCGGGCGCGGCGCTCGCAGACGCTGACCCGCGGCTGAACCCGCCCCGGTCGCGGTGGCGCCGCCCCCCGGCCCGGCCCGCCCCCCGGCGCCGCCGCGCCCGCGCCCCTGGGTGGCGCTGCAGACCGGCGCTGCCGCCCGCGGGGCCGCGGCCGGGGGCAGCTGCGCCCTCCTGCGCGCCCGGCCCGGCGGCCCGGCCTTCCCTTCCCTTCCCTTCCCTTCCCTGCCCGCGGGTGATAAACGGGTAAACCCGCGGCTGCCGAATGGCGGGTCTGCCCTGGCGGAGCAAACGGGCAGATACTCCCTTACCGACCACCAAGCGCATCTTTCAGTGTAACACACAAATTCAGCTATTCTTCTCAAGAGTTTTCAAAATTTCCTCTCAAGATTCACTCTTGCTTTATTTCAAGTGAAATTCTGTTTCTCCTAGTTTCTAGAGCTGCATTCAAGCAAAAATTGCTGAATTAAACCTTAATTACACAACCTAAAGATTTCTTTATTATTTTTATCCATTTCGGTTAATTTTATTTCTTGTTCATAAATCTATACAGTTGAATCCTGATAGGCGTTTCGAAGACAAAAATGGTATTGGCCAACATAATATATATTTGTATGTATTCAAAATAAACAGCAATTTTGGAAGGCAGTTATACATACGGAGGCAAAAAAAAAGTTCATAATTGTGCACCTCATTTACCCAAAGAGTGTGGTTGTATGTGCAAATTAAGCAACTGTACGCACGTGCTAAATTAGGTGTTTGTGTGTGCAATTACTTAATTTGCATGTGCAGATTAAGTTAGCCCAATTAATCACTATGATAGTCCAATTTTACACGATTGTGAATCCACTGATTGCGGTGGAGTTGTATTGCCACAAATGCTGAAATAACCTTGCAGGCCCCAACGTGTGTGTAAGTCAAGCATGCACTCTTACAAAAAACATGCCAGAAAAAGAAAAAAAAAGCCCACATTTTATACTGTATTTGTTATCAATTTTTAGGCTATTTTGTTCGTGAAAAACACTGATATCTATAGGATATTTTATCGATGGCTTTAAGACACCTGCCTTAGAACAAAGCTTCTCACATCTGGAGCTTTTGTTTGGGCTAATTACGGTGCTGATCATGGATTCAACCTATCTTAAACCTCAGAGTGTGAAATAGGCAGATTAAGGACATTTGTTCATCATTAGGGTTACTAAATGGAAGTCTGGGAAATGCTTCTTGGAATATTTATAGTCTTGTGCCAACAAGGCCTGTGCCTTGTGCGTGTGGTATCTGTGGGATGAATATTGCATGCGTTGTACAGTAGTGGCCAAATGTGGTTCTTTTGGTGTTTTCCTTTGCAAACCAGGTGTACTGAGCTGTGATACACGTCCCTGCCTTCCTTTAGCACCAGGTTTGCCAGCTGGAAGCGGCCGGGTACCCCAGCGCCACGTACACCCACACTGCCCCGTGCCCGCGTGAGGCCGTAAGGCCGCACTTACCCCTGCAAGCATTTGCAGGTGTGTTTAGCCAAATTGTTGCTACTGATTGTCCTTCCTCACCTACTATTTTATTTAATGCGTGTGACCAAAAGCTGAAACTCTCACCGTAAACACTTCTGATAGGAGAGGCACCTGCTGAACCTTAGTGCTCTTAACGCTGATTGCTATAGGCAACTTGGCCTTTGGGGACCAGTGGTTTGGTGCCACCAGAGTGGTTTTTGCTTCCACCGCATGGCGCAGTTCCGCTCGCTGCATGCTCACTGTGCCGACGGTCCTAGAGCCAGGGAAGGCACAGGGGAAGTTTCCACAGGGAGTTCGGTGATTCCTCATGGGTGGGTGCCTGCGATGCCCCAGGCACTAGGTGGGATCGGATGTCAGGGTCAGATGTGCACAGGAGCTGGAGCAGAGCTTGGCTTCTTGTGCAGAGCTTGGCTTCTTGCGCCTCGCTCCTGTTCCTCGTGAGCAGGGCAAACGGGCCGGGGAGCTGCTGCCACGGCGGCCCAAACCGCTGCCAGCCGGCACGCGGACCCGTCCGTCGCCCCGCGCGCGGGAGCGCTGACCCCGGCGCAACGCGCCGCGCCGGCACCTCGTGCTCCGCAGCCACGCCGGAGTAGCCGGCCTCGGATGCTGCTGCTCGGCTCTAACCCAGGCAGTTCGCTCCTTGGATAAACCTGCAGGAGGAGAAAGGCAGGCAACATTGGAGAGCACGTGCGACCTGTGTGCTACATGTGATTAGAAAGAAATACAAATCGCGGCTGTTTGTGACCTGGTTTTGCTCATTTCTTTTTCTTTCACGAGTGGGAGGTGCGGGGCTGTGTTGGGTGACTTTGTTTCTCCAAGAGGATGGAGGGGGAAGGGGCAGGGAAGGAAGTTAGGCTTCCTTAGGCTTCCTTGTTAGGCTTAAAGTGTGAAGAAGCAACATTTCTTCCAAAATACAATTTTTAATATGTCAACATTTAAACGTGAATTGTTCTGATCAAATATTTACTGCTGTCGGGACCTGTGTAGAACATTAATCTTAATTTGTTTTTCTTTTTCTCAAAAGCAATGACTCCAACATAGCTAGGAGATCTGTATCTTTAAAAATAAATAATGTAGCAGAACGGCATATTCTTTGGTATAGAAATGCTAGCCTGTGGCATCTTCTGCAACTACAAAGCAGTCTCGAGTGAACTTTCTTCCCTTTTTATTAATAATTCCCTAAATCAATGAGGAATCTTTAAAAGTTCCCCTTCATTTTACTCTCGTGCTCCTCTCAGCTCTAGCTCTCCCTCACCCTGGCTCATTTCCCACTGCATATTGCACATTGGTATAAATCTGTGTGTATAATTTCGAGCATGTAGGCTGCAGCCTGCTAATTCTGCGTGCACATACAAAGAGAGTTTTTTATTTTTTGGCTAGCCTAGGGGATTTTTTTTTCCTGAAGGTGGCAGTGAAAGAAAAAAAATAACTCCCTTTGAAGATTTAGGAATTTTATTGCAAAACAGATGGACAAGTACTGTATTTTACCCATTTCCCCTTGTGCCCATGAGCGCTGACAATGAAAACTACAGCTCCTATAAAGTGCTGATCAAATTGTGGAAAGGTGGCCTTTCCCAGCAGCCTGGCACAATCTAGTATTATCCCAGCTTATAAATAAACGGATGGGCTGAGCCACTTCGGTGTCTTTTTTTTTTTTTTTTCCCTCTCTCTTTCCTCTTAGTCCTTACCGAGATAATTGAGGATCATAATGGTGGGAAAGGACTGCAGTCATCATTCGCTGCCTGTCAGGTATCAGTACTCATCTTCGTGTCATCCGTCACCATTGAAGCACTCTGTCATCTTTCCGGAGCCGTCAGCGCTGCTCCTTCTCATCGTGTTCATTATCCCCGGCTCAGCCCGGCCCCCTCCCCCAGCCCCGTAAATGCATCTTTGTGCGAGTCGCAGCCTTCTGATTATGAATCGATGATCATGTGGTGTAAGAGAGATAGATGGCTTTTAGTTCCATCTTGTCTTCTCTAATTGTAAAATATTAGTTACATTAGACTGTGTCTTTTGATTAATGGAACTTATTTGGAGTGGCCTCTCCCAGCCCTCCCCCTTCCAAAGTCCTCCACTGACTTTTGAGAATTGAGTGATTTCACTTAAAGCAGACAAATAGGCCCTTCAGCAAGGAGATAGCTGAGCTCTAATATTGTGGGCAAAGCAAGCTCGCCGAGACAGAGTTATATGTGTGTGTGTTTTTTAAAGAAAGGCTTCAACTCTGGCTAGACAAATACAGAGCATTTATTAATGTACATACAGTAATGCTATTTTGCAAATCCAGCAATTCTCATAAAGCTGCAAAACAGGACATAAGGCTGACTGCCTTCTGAATTAATTTAATCTTAGATAGGAATTAAGAGCATCCTCACATTCACTTCGGGTGAAGCAGGTCAGTCCAGAACTTTGATGTATTAATGCTAGCATAAAGTGTTATCTTAATACTCTCTTTTATACTTACAGGACATATCATCAACCAAATGTCTCTTTCTTGTACATCTGACACTGCGAGACATTTGTCCTTTAATACAGAATTTATCTTATTTGGCACTATTTACCTAAACATGGTCCGTTGATAAAGTCCTTGCTGTACAAATGGAAAGGCAGTTGACTAAATCCCTTATTATAAATAATCACTGTCTATCTTTCAGTGTAAATTCAAGGACATGTTCACTTTCAAGCTATCAGTTCAATTAGAAAAGGTCTATTCACTGTCGATGTCTATATCTCATGGAAATAGGAAAGCACAGTTAATAAACAAATCAAACTATTTTAAAAAATAGCACTGTGGATTATGAATTCTACCACCCGTGCTGATGGTGACGCTGTCAGGACATGTCCTGTATAAAAATATATGCAAACAGTTTTATCTAAATTTTTTATGTTACCTTCAGGATTTAAAGATGACCTTTGTGTCTCTTTTTTTTTTTTTCCCTCCTTATTTTCCACAGTCAAATCTTTAACGTTATTTTGAAAGATGCTGCCTATATTGTATCTTCCATATATTACAATTTAAAGAATAAGTTTGTGTGTGTATAAAATACTAGTTAAGCTTTATTCAATTTACTATTATATATTAAAGAATAGGAAAACTTGTTTTGGGTTGTGAACAACTGCGCGCAGGGTGGAGATGAAGGATGGATTCCTGCCCGCAGAGCAGAGGTGTGAGCGAGGGCTGTGCCTCCTGGATCTGCTGCTTTTTAGTTTTGCTGGTTTTGCTGTGGTAGCTGGGGCAGTTCTGTATTTCCCAATGGCGCTTGCTGTGGTGCTAGTCATACGATTTGGGAATAATCTCTTCCCTTTCATTTTAAAAGAAAGTAACTTTTTAGCTGTTAGAGCAATGGAAAATGCTTGAAAGCTGGAATCCAGGAAGCTGGAAAAAATCCAGAAAGAAGTCCGGAGTATCTTTCTTCTCTTTCTCTCTCTTTTTTTCCTTTATTTTTTTTTAATCTCATGATATTAATCACATTTTATGGAATTTAAAGTAGTTGTTTTCAGTGGCCTGAGTCTTAATGTCCAAAAGCTTTAGTTTAGAAAGGTTCTCCATGCAAGGTCAAACTCTGTGCTCATTTATTCCCATGCAACGCCATTCATATGTTTGTCTGAGATCAGAATTTGGCTCCTGATGAATATTTCCACACAGTATTTACCACCCTGGAAGGAGAGATTATGTTTAATGGCAGAATTTCAGTTGACTTCTCAATATGCATTGAGGTGACCTTTACGCTAAACCAGAGTTTAATTTTTTTTTAGTTGCCTGTTTAAGTACATTTATAGGCCTCTTTGTTCTGATTAGTAATATAGTAGAGGGAGAAAAGTTCCCTAGGTCAAATTATTTGTTGAAATCAGAGGGATTGCACGGCTCCTAGAAAAGGCAAATATTTTGGCCCCCGCTGATGACTGTGTACGTTAGTTTTGATACAAAATGAATTTGGTCTATACACATGGACGCCCGAGTGGGTATCAGTTTGCTGGACTGCCCAGCTCCTGACATTGATTTCGTATGAGCAGCCTTTCCTCTGGAAGACAAGGGAAGACAGCGACGCTCGCCTGGGACTCGTGGTGCCTCTCCGAGGCAGCAGGCTGGTGGTGGCTCCAGGTGTTTTTGATGTTTCCAAGTTAACGTTTCCCGGTACTACTGCCCATTAGGTAACATGGTACGTTTGACTTAATTTCTCCATAGATAGTTATGGATCGCTTTTACTGAAAACCCCAAACACCATGAATTCGGGATGGGGTGGGAGGGTGGCCAAGCTGCCCGTGGACAGGGCAGGGTTTTGGCCAGGACTGGTTGCTCCCGGCCACCCTGCTGCCCCGGACAGGAACGGCACGTGAAAGCAAACGGTGCAAAAGGGCCGTGGGTGCAGCGGGGAGCAGTGCAACGTGCCAGCTCTTAGCCCCGAGCAGATTTTCATGTCTCTTTAATGCATCTTTGTAAATAAGGCTTAGGCTGCAAGGCCTCGGTCCAGCCGGCTGCGGAAACTTGCAGGTCGTGTGAGCATGTGTGTGCACCCACGCAAGTCTGCAGGCGACCTACGGGCTTTATATTATGCATAAACTTAAGCAATTTGCTGAATCAGGGCCTAAATACCGAAATATTCTTTAATAGCCCTGGCTCCACAATGAAACTCTAGAAGGCACATTTTCATCGCAGCGTCTCTCCATAAGACTCATCAATGATAATGGAGTTACATTAGGCACATCTAAAGTTAATTATACGCTTACCTCCGTCTTGGCCCTGTGTTTGTCAAAGAGAACATGATTAAAAAATCATCTGTCTTCCAACATCTATTTTTATTTTTCTTTAAATTTTGATCTGACATCTAGAGGGTAGAGAAACGGGCACCTGAGAAAGACCTTGCTTAGGTAGGCTTGGATGTTTGTTAGCTGAGAACTAGCTTGGGAAATGGTGTGTTAAGGAAATCTGCCGATGAATCTACAAAAGGCAAAGCACAAAAAATATTTAGGGACGTTTTTTAATAAATAGTAGCAAGGCTCTTCTGTGAGATGAAGTGGGTGTTGTCAGGGGATGCTGACTCATTTCAGAGTATGGGCTCAGAGGTCTGCTCAGACTGGAAAAAAACCCTAGTGTTCACCAAGAACTCGGCAGTGGATAATGTAGAGACACAGTTGAGTGAAGCATGTTCAAATTCCAAATATGGGGTTTTTGTTTGTTTTTACTTTTTTTAAACAAGATTGCACAGCTAAATATGGTTAACCAAAGTCCTCTGCCCCAAATGTAGGTATGTGAATATCTTGACTATCTCCACATTACTGCAGGATGCCCGGTTTTGTCTAGGAACCTAATGCCTTTGACATACTCCAGTTTGCAATATCCGAAGTGCGCTCCGTGGGTAATGCGTTTTCGCGTGCAAGCTCACCGGGCTTCTTCGGGATGACAGCTAAGAAAAACGTCACTCTGATTTTTAATTGGGGCAGGATGCAGAGTTGCCTCCCCCGGGACGGACTCCTTGCTGGGGCTTTGCTCCACGGGGGTCCAGTGAGAACCCTTGCCGTTCCCGTTCCCGTTCCCGTAGCGTCGCTCTCTTCCTGGTGTCCGGGCGGGCTCCCGTGGAAGCCGGAGGGAGCTGCGCCCGCGTGTCCAGGGCACAAATTTTGCCCTCAGGACTGTGTCTCCCCACTGGCTCTTCTCTCCAAATGTCTCTTGATTAACAATCCGTTTGCAGCAGGCTAGGGCCGTGGAGGCAGCGCGTGCCTCTCCATTCAAATCTATGGCAAAATATTCTATCGAGAGCTACTTAATAAAAATCAACTTGCTCCAATAGCCATTGAGAAATACCTCAACTGTTAGCAATCAATTGAAGGCTGAGTTTGAAAAAAATACAAAAGGACATCAAAGAGGCTCTCATTCCCAGTCTATTGCTCTATTTAAGGGTCCTATAATTCGGTGAGGTTGTGTGCTAAATAATTTGTAAGCCTTCAGAACATCCAGGTTATTGTTTGTGGACAGATGGTGCATCACATTTTATTGCTTATTCCTTCTGTGGTTTCTCATATGCAGGACTGATGTGCACTCTGAAGTCTTTGTTTCCTTGCTAAAATCTCTAATCTAAAACAGGCAATCAAGCACACAGACAGTGCTTCAGAAAGCATAATCATAGTTTTAAAAGGGGAGGGGGAACATTTCGACTGCAGTTAGGAAGCAGATGTGTTCGCCGAAAACGCGAAAGGTTATCAGAAGTATTAAAATAGGGAATTATATATAGAATTGGGGAGCGCCGAAGAGAGCGTGTGCGCTATGCGGACGGTGCGGGTAGGTGTGCCTGCCCCCGGAACACCCGCTGTGCATCCCGCTGTGCATCCCGCTGTGCATCCCGCTGTGCATCCCGCTGCCGGAGGAGCGGGCGCAGGGGCAGCTCGGGAAGCTCCCCCGGGACCGGCAGCCTTTGTCTCCCCGGCAAGGAGCAGCCTCCGCGCGCCCGCAGCGCCGCTGCCCGCAAGAGTTAAATCACGTTGATGTACAGGAAGGAAATGAAATAGACTAACTCCACTCTTTTCTTCCTACGGATTTTTCTTTTTATTCTGAAGATAGAATTACTGTTTGTAAGCATCTGAAAGTCATTAGTGGCTCTGCAGTCTGTCAGGTGCCGACGCAAAAAACTGCTGAAACTGAACGGGTTCCTGTGCAGAGTGCTGGGAATTTGTCATGTGCTGATGAGCAGTTATAATAATATATGAGCAAATCACAAGCATTCTGCAAATTAATCAAATTTTTTTCCCTTCTCCCTTGTCTCTGGGAGAGTGGCTTTGCCGGCAGACGTAGGTGAAGCAGTTTTACTCACAGATGGTAGCTCTGGCATCAGATGGAATTTATATAACAGTAATTCTGATTTCCTGCCAAAGTAGCACTGAAAACACCAGGGAGATTGTACAAGACAAGTCATGTGGTTTTGCTGAGGTTGTTGTGGGAAGTTTAAGGGGGGAAATCTCAAATTTTCCTCTTTGCATTTATTGTTTTAGCCTGAAGGGCCAGAAATTGTACGCCATTCTGCCATAGGCGAAATCCAACACATCTTTTTTTATGAATTGCGCTGAAAGAGTGCTCCACAGCTGTTGAAACTGCTGGCAGGGGGAGAGCCACATGACTCCTTATCCTTTCTCTTTCCTTACAAGGATTAAAGGAGGGAGGGTTCAAAAGGTTGTTGCACTACATGTTAAAGTGAGGCAGGGTCTCCCTTTCCAGGAAGCGATGCCATGTTCACTTACTTTATACTCCCTCCGGTACGGCAAAATAGAGAAAGGGGGGCTGCTTTCGAGTGCCTCAACGAACATACAGGCAAAGACTCTTCTTCCTAATTAAAAACTGTGTTTTTTTTGAATGAGGCTAGTCAAGTAAATTAATATTATTAGTCGTGTCTTCACTGACATTTCCAGTTTGATCAGGAAAAAGCAGAAATGTGTTGAATTTTTATTTTTTATTCTATTTTTTCTTTTTTTTTAGCCCATTAAGGGTAAGTGCATGATGCACTTGTTATACGGCCATGTGTGTGAATTTGATGATGGATCTGATCCTGATCTTTTTCAGGCTTGCAGTCCCGCAAAAAGAATGCGAGAATAGGCTCGAGCCCTATGGCTTTTGAATAACACTGTGTTTTTAGAAATAAAAGCAGTCTCCGATAGAAAAATGTTGTGATATTTTTATCTAGCGGTGTATTGAGTAATGCATGGGGCACAGCAAGAATGCTGTGACAGTAAAAGAAAAAAATAGAGGAGAACAGA
Source organism: Tinamus guttatus (assembly GCF_059628265.1). Lineage (NCBI taxonomy): Eukaryota > Metazoa > Chordata > Aves > Tinamiformes > Tinamidae > Tinamus > Tinamus guttatus. The sequence goes on along the minus strand of NW_028289208.1, from coordinate 2,139,827 downwards.
ATGGGAGAACTTTCAGGGAATGTTTTTAATAAAGAGGTGAATTCTTTCTGCAGTAGGAAAAATGATAAAAAGATGGCGTATCAGCTACATTATGCAACAAAGTAATGCTGCTGTGTTTTTATAATGTAAGGCACTGCCCATTTGTTTTGGTTTACGTGACTGCAGTGAAATAAGTGGATTAGACTGAAACTTTAGCATGCTTCATTGCAGCTGGTTGCAGACATCTGTCATTCCTCAGCCATACATTCTGGATCATGCCAAGAAGAAAAAGCAAAGTCTGACACCTTTCATTTGAGAGAGCCTTTTATAGAGGAGAAAAAGAGAAGGGGAGAAAGCATTTCCTTTGTGACTTAATAAAAAAGACACTTTTTCTGTGACAACATCAACAGTACTTTCCAGAGGGAAAGGTCCTGAAAAGTTAATGCTCAATTTATTCTTTGCAGCCTTTTAATTTTTACTGTTCAAGCTACTGATTTGTTGAATGAGATATGATAAAAATATATATTCTCTGTGTGAGTGCATGTATTATGGATAAAGATACCTTAAATGTATTCCCACCTACGTACAAAACGCACCTAGTGAGCTATAGGTTATCCTGAGTGCTCCCTCCGAATGCACTCAGATTATTAATTCAGTGCAGTGATGGGATATGGTGCCATAACACTGCTGGTAATGAGTTGTTCTCCAAACTACACTCACAAAATCCCATAAACTGGTAATGTTTTAGTGGAATGATGAGTGGAGTTGAGAGCTACCCATGGATAATTTGAAATATTAGCTGTTAGTGAGCTGGGTATTTATTTACTTTGTGTTTTGTTTTTCCTCAGCCTCTTTACTAACATGTCATTGTGGATAGAGCATCATGAATTACATGCCAAGTTATAATGTGACAAAATACCATCCAAATTACCCAAGTTATATGATAAAATGAGAGCTAAAATTATAGGAGAACTTTCTTATCTCAAGTGACATCACAGATGCAGAAAACAGTTATTCTGTGGTACCACTTTGGCTAAAGTCATAGCATGTGAATAATTCCAGCTCTCCAATTTAGGTGATTTGTGTACAATGGGACAGAGAGGCTCCCAGTCTTCACCTTGATAGATGCACAACAGTGGTTCTTCACGTGATGGAAACCACATGGCTGCCCCATTTTAAGCCAGCTGAGGATATGATACATTGAAACGTGGACAAGAACATTTCGGAAAGCTGAGGATGAGGGTTTTATTTTAATTCCATTGCACAAAATAGAATAAACAAGGTCACAATGGTTGCCCAGAGTGAAAGGGAAAATGCTGTTGTACTTAACACTATTGCACTTATGAATGGCTGGGCAGAGTAAAGGGTATATGGTAGTGAAACGTAATCCCTGACAAGGCCTTTCCTGTTAGCAACTCTAAATTGCCATGATCACTAAATGACCGTGATTTACTAAAATCCCAGCACTGCCAGTACAGCATTTATTCTGGGAAATCATAGGTACATTAAATTCAAATAGTGCTTCATACCAGAAGTTCAAAATGCTCCCTGAAATAATAAATATTTACTAGATAATTAAAAAAAAAGAAGACAGAACAGGATATGGAAAACTTGTGAATGACCTAGTAAGAAAACGGAGATATTTTGCTCAAGGGGCTTAGGATGTGAATGTACTATTATTGATGTGATTAAAACACGTAAAGGAGTGAATAGACATAATTAATTGTAGTATGTAATTAAAGACAAAGGTGGGACTGCAATGCGCTCTCTAAACATGTAATTTTGGTAATTAGAAGAACTCAGTGTTGATAACTTAATATTAAAGAGGAGCCTGCTGCTTCCCTGTAAAATCCATTTCCAGAGCTGCAGTTTACTTAGGCCCACAAGGCACCGTTGAGGAAGAGGAGGCGCGGGACAAGGCCGCGATCCGCCTGTTCTCCCGGGGAGAAGGCCGCGATCCGCCTGTTCTCCCGGCTCGGGTGCTCCTCCTCTCCCGGCTGCTCCTTGGCACTTGGTGAGAGCAGGAGCGGTGTGAGGGGGCTGAGCCTGCCGGGACAGCAGCGCTCGTGGTGCTGCCACCGGGGCTTTAGGGTCACGGAGGAGGCCGTGACGGAGGAATCTAGCATTGCCAGAACTGTTTCCATTATGGATTTAGTCGGAGAGGGCCTACTACTTAGAACAGGTACCCACTGCCCTTGGCAAGCACTCTGTCCTCTGTTTATGTGTATAAACCAAAGTAAATAAATATGAAAAATTAAATGTAATTAAATTTCGCAAAGCGCAGGACAGTGATAGTCTGACGTTTCAAGCTCAGTCAATGACAGCATTCCCACTAACCTGGTTTGGAGCGTGCTGAGGCACTGGGCTCGTAACTCATGTTGTCATGTCAGAAACCAAAGTGGTTCGGGGTGTTACAGGCACCGGCTAAGCGCGGGATGTGCAAGCAGTTTAAAAAATACAGCTCATGAAAAAGCAAAATCTTAAGCTATCCTTTAGGAGAATTTTCGCTATGCAATATAGCGAAATGCTTGATACTTATTTAAAAGAACCTTTTCAACTCTTCTGATCCATTTCCCTCCTAAATCAAAAGTGCCTGTGCAAAGCTTGTCCTTCAGGACAAAACCCAGGCTCTGTGCAGAGCGTCCAGGGCTACAGAGTCTGGTTACTTCATCAACAGCCAAATTGAGCTTTTCAAGAGATGGGAAGTGTTTGTGTCCCAGAAACTGCACGTCCACTTATACCACAGGCAACTCAGCTGTCTGTTTCCTCATTTTCTTATATTTAGTGTGCTGTATATGGCTAACAAGTTCCCCAGGCTGCTTCCAAATAATAATATTTTTTTTCCATATTCTACATGAGAGAGGTAACAGAAATGTTAACTTAGTGAGGTGTCCGTAATTTGGTGACTGGTTTGGTTAATAAAGTAAAAGTATACCTATGAAGGAAAATGCTTCTTTTTTTTTTTTCCTTTTTTATTTTAAAAAGTAGTTTAATGTGTGATGATAAGGAAGTGTGATCTTCTGAGACAGGAACCGGGCTACTTCTTTAAATGCAATTTTTACTTTTTGGGGAGAAAGCATAAAATATATATCATCTGTTAATAATAAGTATTGAAGGCAAACTGTGGCATTGGCTTTTGCATTTCCCTGTCATCATTGCACTCTTTAGTGTATTCATTAGCAAGCTGAAATACCTATTTAGAAACCTCAAGGTCTGTATAAGAGTATATCACAGAGAGACTCCACCTTTGATTATATTTCAAGAAAGGCTTATGTGTATCTGAGTGCTCAGTCTGATCCAGTGGATGGAGGGGTTTTTTTTTGGTGATTTTGTTTTTAAGTAAAAAATCCTTGTAACAAATTACGGTTAGGTGTTTTTATTCTCTTCCTCCTGTGATGGTGCAGTCACGTAGCAGCCTGGTTGTGCCTGTGTTTGGGGGAACTCCATGTACCAGGGTCTTTGTGCCAGCTTGGCACGACACAACGGATGAGGTGAAAGGGGGTGACTTTCAGTGTCACCTGAAAGGGGGTATCCCGGGCCGAAGTGCCCAAATGTCCCTCGGCAGTTCCCTATGGATCACTAACCTGGCACCAGGGCTGCTAGCAAGTTGGCATGTGGATAAATGCTGCTGGTTTTAGGGTGGTTTTTCAAGGAACCCCTTCTCCAGATGGCAATTCCACACCTTCAGCCCTGGACTGCCCTCTGGAATGTCTGTCTCTACTCGCTAGAGGGAATTTGGCTGTCCAAGGTAGAAGCCTACGTAACGTGGGATGACTCCTGCTTTGTGCCTCTCGTGATGAACAACTGCTGCACTTTTTTAGGAACATTTGCAGGCTTGAGCAATCCCCTTGGACAGTGTCCAGGGGCTGCCAGAGCTTTGGTGGCCCATGGGAAACACAAGCTCAAGCTTCAGTGTTTGCAGGTGAAAATGGTCCCAGGCCTTCCTAAATGCCTGTGTTTCTCCTTTTTTTTTTTTTTTCTTTTCTTTGTATGCGCATTTGCATTAAAAGGTTTAGATGTTGGACAAGCCATGTTGCTTTTACAGTTTTTCCTGGTCAACATGAAGTAGAGAGGTTTTTTCTAATTTCATTTCCTTTTTCATAACCCAATAAGCATATAAACTTCACAGAGTATTGTAATTTTCCCAAAAGACCGTCCCGGTTGGTCCTGGACCTGTGCGTAAATAAATATATACTTTTCAATTGTTTTATAAAAACTTTTATTACATATATGAACCTGATTGGACCAACTTTAATCTGTCTGGTATTTGGGGAGTTTTGTAAAACGAGTATTGTGAGACCAATAAAATGGAATGGCTCAATCAAAGCTATTATTGTCTATTGGACAAATATATTTATTCAGCATTTTCCCATCCATACTGTTATGCTCCCAAGCCGAATGGCTGCTTTAGAGCCATTCTGGTTTCCTGGGTAATACATACAGCATTTGAGATGTTTGCTGTAAATGTATTTATGAAAATTTGTACGTAAAAAAGGAAATCATACTAGCCAAGTTTTAAATGAAAATAGTTCTTCCCTTGCAAATGCTTGTTATTATGCTGTAATAGTGTAACTTTAAAATGGCAGCATTCCCCAAGATCCCTAGGACCCCGAGACCCTGGACTGGGGAAGCCGGGAACAGCGGCCGATGGTCTCAGCTCGAGAACGGGAGTCATTCTGGGAAGCATTTTTCTTAAGTAGAAAGCGCATGGCCCTCGTTGCCAGTAATTGCTTCTGAGATAACGTACCCTTCATCTGTTCAAAGATGATTCCACCTCAAATATGAGTTTGCGCAGGAAAAAAAGATTTAGAGCCGCTCCTCTTGGGGAGCTGGAGACTCGCTGAAGGTTTAACCGCAGCTTGCTGACTTTGCACCGGAGCAGATGTGCGATTACATGGACCGTTCCACCAGCGATGTTGTGGGACTGAAAATCTCCATCCGAGAGGCAGTAACGATCCATCCTGAGCCCCTGCAGCTGGTGTGCGAGGGGTGTCTGATCCCGGCCAGCGCTGGCCCGGGTCATCTGGGACTGCGGCACTAGCGCCCACATCTCGGGAGCGTCCAACGTCTGACCCGAATGAGCCGTCTGAACCAAAGACATTCACCTCCGAGGAAGTCGGATCTCTGAGGCTTTTCAAGTCTGTCTTAGAAAGGGAGTCATTTATATGTTTTAAAGAGGCAATGGCTGTTATTTCCAGTTTTCACCAAAAGCATGTTCTAAGCAAAGAAATCTTAAATGAGTTAGCTGTGTTGCACAGTAGTAAATGCTATAGCCATTGGCCATCCAGGGAGAAGCAGGCTGTCAGCTAATCATGGCTATTTTTGTATTTTCAGGGAACAAATGTCATACCTAAGAAACACATTTTATTCGTGACTTAATTATAATTTATAGTACATTGCGTAGCATTTGTTTTCTGTTCATCATTTTATTGCTCTTCTGCCTTTTCCCTAAATTTATGCATTAAACCGTGTGTGTGTGTGTCTGAATGCGTGTATCTGTGTGTATATATGTACACATATGCAATATAACAAAAAGTGGTGTAGTGGGGACAACAGACGGCTTGTGTGTGATGTATTATTGGCATTTTTCTTTCAAATTACCGTTTTCTTACTGCTTTGGGAGAAAGCCATGATTTTGCTGTGATTAGTACACTTTTAACAATCTGGAATAAATTCTTGATCTTATTCATGTGACTAGTCCAATGCCCATTTTTACATTTTAGTGCAAATCCCTACATATGTGCGTGTAATACCACAAAAAAAAGATGTTGCTTTGTGGAAATTTTTATAGAATTTGGATGCCGATCAAATACTTTTTAGAAGTGGAGAATTAATGCAGCTTGACCATGTATTTTTTTTTTTAATGAAAAAGACTTTAGCATTCATCACTCTTTCTTTCTCTCTTGTTTGTGTATTCCTTTGTGCTAACCTTAAATAATGGATCCATATCAAAGTTGATAAATTAGTAACTATTAGCAGTGTTTGGATTATAGTGAGTAACCCAATGACACTGTGTTGACATTGACTTTTTATATGTTCTAATAATACATTTTTTTTATAAAGATAAGACTAAGTAAAATAGATCTGGCAAATATTTAAATCCCTAGCAACCCACTTATGGGCAATGGCTTTGTTCAGATCCCAAGCCTGTCTTTAAATACAGTCTCCTCTAAATGGTCGTAAAACCCAGACTTTGAGATGTGTCGTTCTCCAAACCTGCCTTTTCAGACCCCGTTCGGTGGATGCACCATGTTGGGCTGCATCAGTCATGCCATGTTACGAAACCCAACGCAATGTGACTGATGCAGGCTGACGTGATGTGTCACAAAGCAACATATCAGATCAGAAATTTGAAAGAAAAGAAAACAAACTTTTTTTTTTTCTCAAAGCCTAAATTAACAAAGCAGCATATTTTTTTAAAAAGGTGGAGTACTTTGAAATGGTGAGGGATTTTTAAAACATTGGCCATGCAGAAGGATGCTGTGTTATGAGCGGAACGTACCCTGCATCCCAACTCTTTGTGCTCTCCAGTGTGCAGTCAACATCAGAGGCAGACGAAGTCAGCTGAGCTCTGCTGCTGTTTCTGGGGCTCATCTGGAAAGGTTTCCATCACTCATGGAGAGCTGCCTTCAGCAGGTGCGGGAGGTAACCCCCCTTCCCGGGAAAAGCCTTGTCTCCTAAGAACATTAGTGCTCTTGGAATCTCGCTTCTGTCTTTGGCGTTTTATTTATTTATTTATTTTAATTTTCTGCAGCTCTTGTGAATCTCTGTGGCAGCCCAGGGGATTACAAAGTCTCTTTGCACACCGCGTTGCATGCCTCACAGTGCATTTCTTCCCAACAGGATTATTTCAGCTGCAGGTCATATATTGTCCTCTATCCTCACTTTTCAATCTAAGAAAGATGCACCATAATTTGCTCTTCTTTTTGGCCCTCCTCTCGTCTAATGCTCCTTACTACAAATGCAATGCATTACACATTATCTCCTGAACTATCAGGGAGATTTCTTTTTTTAAAGGGCTTTCAAATAATTTTATTGGAAGATATATTGTAGGCAAAATATACATGAACTATAGCTTACTAAGAAAGAATCTACCAACCACCACTAGATAAAACGTTATAAATTTATTGCCAACTTATCTGGGAAGGGTTATTTTAAGAGCCTGCTGCCCACAACAAGTTTTGAGCTATAATTAATGGATGGGTTACCAAAGAGAAATGGGCATTTTCCTTCACCCCTTAGTTACAAGCAAATTGCAGATATTGTTATCTTTGCAAGTGAGAATAATCTCTAGTTTTTGTACTACTTCTGCTGTAAACAATGTACCACTTGCTTTCCTCTGACCCTCACTCTGTATACATATTTATATATTATTCATACTGGATTAAAAATGAATGTGCTCTTTACCACAGTTGTACTGCATAGTGACAATACAAATTAACTTATTGTGTACTTACTTTTCACAAGGCAGTGATGTGAAATTTTGATGGCCTGAAAAAGTAAGTCGTGGGGGAGGCAATGCAGAACCGAATCCTTCTAGGTGCATTTTATATTGTCTGGTTTATTAAAGTGCACTGAATTAATATGTGCCATTCTTCATCTATGTATGCCACTGCACAGGCTTGAACATGGTTCGGTAGTGGGCAGCCAGAGTTTGTTAACGCCATGATTTGTAGATTCTTTGTTTAAAAATTGCCTTTTTTCAGGAAGGAAGTGGGATTGTCATTTAATGATAACTGCTTTTGGGCAGAGCATTGAGAACAGCTCAGTGGGGTCACACGTGCTTTAGGTAAGGCTGGCGACAGGAGATATTTCTGTGATGTTTGACAGGGAACCTGGCATCTTAGGGCTGCCAGACCCAGAGCTAGGAGCTACAGGAGGAAGGACTGGTCTGAAAAGTGCCTGGGAAGGGTGAGGCGGCTTGGGCATGAGAAGCAGGCAGAATGGTGAGCAGTGGGATGGTGAGGTCTCCTGGTTATGGATGTACCTCCATGGGGCAGGGTAGGGAGCGCAGAGGAAGCTTAATTCAACGTCTCAGTGGATGTGAGAGTGGCAGTCTTATCTCTTGGAGAAAAGGGAGAATAACTGCAGTTCATCATGGGGCAAGTCTCCTTCCTCTTCATCCACATTTTGGTCGCTTTGTCCAAAGGCATCTGGGCAGCTCCCCAGCCGGGATACACAGCTGACCCTGCACCTTGGCCTGGGAATTCATTGGGAGGGAGAAAAAGAAGAAGGCAAGAAAGGCTTCAAGCCTGATGTCCACCTCGGTGAAATACTTACTGTCCCTGATAAAGAGAGCGAGAGATTGTATTTTTATTAAACATTTTCCCTGAGATTTTAAGTACTTTTGTGGAAAAAAGGAAAAATCAGATTTTATCTGTACCTCTTTCATAGTCACACAGTTTTGTGAGTGCTTTCAGTGGTCAAAACCATTATATTCAGATTGCTTCAAATGTTTTTATAGTTCTTTATTGATTTTTAGGGCTTATGCTAAGAGACACTGGGCACCCCCTTGATGATTGACTATTTCCTCATATCTTTTATTTGAAAATTTTCTGTAAAAGCCAAATTTCATTTCTGTAACATTAACTACGCAAGCTTTTTCACTACTATTGCAATGAAATTTTCCACTGAAATTTGACTTTTTAAAGATTAATAACATACAGACTTCATCTCTTTTTCCTTACTGAGATGTTGAGGGAAATGTTCTTTATCCCAAGAGAGACCTAGCAGACCAGTCCACGCTCCATCCTGAGATTCACCCAGAAGCATTTGCGGCCGCGGAGCGCAAGGGGAGTGATGGCGGTCTCCACCTATCAAAGCGGAGGGTGGAGGGGACGGTGCGGTCTCTCGGTGTCGATACGGGATGTCCTGCACCCTTGTTGCGTGGAGGCTGCCCACACTTTGGGCACTGGGCTCGTGCGGCTCCGTGCTGGGCGCGATGCCACTCTCGTAGTAGCCGGAGCGCTCCGAGGCGCTGGGCCTACAAGCCACAGCGTTAATTTTACGGTACAAACGGCAGGTTACTTGAGCAACCCGGAGCGCCGCAGCCGCTTCCGTAGCCGTTGCTCAGCCGGGGCCGTGGCTCGTGCTGACGTGCCCACCGGGGCGCTCGGGTGAGGGCAGCAGTCTCTCAGGTGAGGCCTCGGGTGAGGCCGGCAGTCGCTCCCGCACGCGGAGCAGCGCGCAGGCCGCTACCGGGGGCTTCCACGTTACATCCCCCCGAACGGGGAGGTTCGGAAGCGCCGGCCCCTTCCCGGGGACAGCAGCCCTCCTGCTCCCCACGCCGGCTTCGTGCCGCCTCGGTAGTGCCGGCAGCAGAGGAAAAAGCGCTCCTCAAACGTCGGTAGAGAGTATTGCTTTTCACTTATCCTGGCCTTATGTAGATGGTCTGGCACATTTATTTATTCATTTATTTGAGCAAATTAAAGCAAGCTAAGCGCATTTGACCTCAGATGGTCTTGGTTTAAGTTAATTTGAGAGACAAAGCTCATAAAGTTCCAGTAAAACACATCAACAACTTCCCAGCATAGGTTGAAATGTGATTGCTGAAACATAACCTCCAAAACCAGATACAGCATGGAGATTCAGAGATACAATAATCTGAAAAATATGGGAGAGAATATTGATAGATTTACTAAAAAGCGGTGTATTTCATTCATGCCTTCATTTTGCAGTCGGTTGCTATTTCATACACAAGTCCTACATGTATCAGATTTTGTGCATTAACATTCCTTTTCTAATCTAGCTTGGACATTTTATTTTAAAGCTGGTGATAACCTCGGGCCCTAGTCCAGCAAACACTTATGGGCTTGCATATCTTTACTCACAGGAGTAATCTCACTGGGGTAAATGTTTGCAGGTTTGAGGCCTTGGTTATCTCAATCCATTATTTCTTTCCATTAAAAAGTAATCTGTGCGATTAAAATAAAACATACAATTCTTTACTCAGAAACCCACCCAAAGACAGAGTATGTTTATTAGACTACGGGTCTGCACATTGTCATCCTTGAATTACACTTCAATAAAAAAGATAATTAACAAATATAAAAGAAGCCTCTCTATTACATGCTTGCACTTTATTTACAAGAGTTTAGTTTGGATCAGAGGGTGGCTGATTTATGGCTGGGGATGGGATGGGAGATGAAATAGCTATCTTTTTTTTTTTTTTTTTCCTGAAAAAAATCCAAAGCAGAGAGTTCTTGGGAGAAATGCAGCTTCTTTAAACAGGCAGCATGCAAATGGTATGAATTTCTTATTCTTGCTGAGCAGCGTGGCGCTTCTGTGCAGCAGGAGGGATTTGTGCGCGGGGAGCTTTTGCGTTCTCGTTAGACTTTGCAACGAGCTGCTTTGCAGTCAAAATGTAAATAGCAGAAAAACTAACCAGGCTCTTGTCTGTCACGCAGGTCACCGGCCTTTCCAGTGCAGATACTGCCCCTACAGTGCCTCTCAGAAGGGAAATCTGAAGACCCATGTTCTCTGTGTCCATCGCATGCCTTTTGACAACAGCCAGTACCCAGATCGCAGGTTCAAGCGCTCCAGAGTTGACTCCGAAGCTTCTGGGAATTTAGAGGAACCTGCAGCTGTCAAACCTGGGAGCTCGGCAGAGCTAACGGAGGAGGGCAGCAAGGCCCAAGAGTAATGCAGCTCAACGAATCAATCTCTATATTGCAATATTATTTTACACAGTTTTTAGATATGCATTTGGGTAAGAGTTTGCTAACTGCATTCTAAGCAAGAGAATTGTGTGCAGAATTCCCGAAAGTGTACAGAAGGTTTAAAATATTTAAATATATATATGTATATATGTGTATGTACACACACACACACATATATATATTTACACACACACACACATACAGTCATATGCACGTTATACATATATATCTACATATACACACACACACACAAAATACACACTTAAGATATGTGTGTGTGTGTGTATGTTTAAATATATATATTTCACACGCAAATTTCCAGCCCTGGAAAATGGCTGCTAAACTGTTACCTGGCAACAAGTACTTCCAAACAATGTAGGTGGGATAATAAAGTGATTTTAAAATGTTAGGAGGTCGTTAGTTATTTAACAAGCAGGGCAATTTCAAACTTCAAAGTGGTCTTTGTCCAAAAATAATGCTCTTAACAGAAAAATGATACCGTCTAAGCGATTTAGTGTTGCCTTGAAGATTGAGGGGCTGTGTTTTCATTGTTGAAAACACCTTTATAATATGACACCAGCTGCTGTCATTTGCCTAGCATAGTAATGAGATGTGTTGGTAGACTGCCATGGTGCCAGTCTGACTGGAGCTGTCATTGCAGAGAAAATCAATTCGAGCGCTGTTGCAACTGCAGTGTAGGAGAAATCTTAGACGGCCCGTAAGCAGGGTCAGTACTGACCTGCACTGAGAAGGGTTGTGAGATTACAGTTTCATTTTATTTTTTATCTTCTAAATGTACAGCCAAATGAATCAATGGTTAGAGCAAATCTGCAGCCCAGTGTGTGACTGCGGATTTGAAGTGTAAATCCATTTAAAAAAATCATCTTGCAGTATTGAGAGAAATGCTTTTACTCTTTTTTTTTTCCTTGTTGATGAAGAAATAGGTTGCTATAAAAGTAGAAGTACAATATATACAAATATTGTTTAATGAAACTAGTCAGCCTTATCTGTAGAAGGTGCTGGTGAGAAACAGAATTTTATTAAATAGAGGATTGGTATTTTTTTTCCCCTTTCTGTTCTGTTCTTTTCTTCCAGGTTGTTTCCTTTTAAACTTCCTTTAAATTCCCCCCCCCCCCTTTCTTTTTTTTACACTTGAATGAAGGATTCCCCAGTCATGGTTAATTTTCATGTGTTAGTTTTTATAAGTGTTACAGACATAGTGCAGAAGTTTCTTCTGGAGCAAGCTCTTATAAAGTAGCTTGACCTAAAATATGAAACCAAACTTCCTGCTCTTTGTCTCTAATGAAGAAAAGTGTTTTAGCTGATACTTCTTTGTTTTTGTAAAACAAATGTGTTCTATATTTTTGCAGATTTTAGCTTTTTTACTGATTGGATGCTCCAAATTTATTAAGTTCTTTGCGGCATAGGAAGCTTTTAAGAGACTATAATAAACCACATACTTTAAAAAAGAAAAAAAAAGTAAGAAAAATAGCTAAAGGTTTATTCTGAAATTCTCTGAATGGCATAAAAATTTAGCCTTTTAATGTACTTCCTTTGATAGAAGCTAAATTGGTGCTGTTTATTGTGATGGTAGGGGAGTATTAGCTTCTTCTAAAACAAAATCATCCAGACTTAAAAGAAAAAAAAAAAGTCAATATTTCTTTGCAGGCTGGGAGCACAGAGTAAAACCCCAGGGCCTTAAAACTTCAGCTCTGCCTAAAGCAGTTTACAAAAAATACTAAACTGCAATCAATGTAAATAAAATTCTTAGCGCTACCCTGAGACTGGAAAAAAAAAAATCTCAGGCTAATAAGGAATACGGTTTGCATATGCTGTCGGAAAGGATGTCATCCAACTGAAGTTTCAGTTTAAATGAGGTCACTGTGTAACTTGGACCCATCTGGCACAGAGCAAGCTGCTTTTCTTGTTTTTCTAGTATAGTTCTCACTGCCTTACTTAAATCGAGTTGATAAACTTAATGCAACTGTTTCTATGATCCTAGATAAAGGATTGAAATGTTATTGAAACTTTCTGACTGTAGTAAGCTTTAGGATTTTAACTGCACTACTGTGTTTGGTGACTGTGTCAGTCGCTTGCTTTTGTGTGTTTGCGCCGCCTTCAGTATCTTAGCAAAAAAAAAAAAAGAAAAAAAAAGGAAAAAAAAATACAAAAACGCCCCCCCACATTCCATTTCTTGCACTTTTTGAGCTCTTTCAGTATTCTTTTGTGTCTTCTGAGCATTTTCAGATACGACAGGCAATAATTCTGTTTGTGACACTGGAAACATCTCCCGTTCTTTGTGATGTGTGTGTTGATTCCATTTGGTCGGGTGCTACTGTCCCTATTTTCCCCTCTGACATAGACCTTTTTTCCAGAACATTTGTAACTTGTAATACAAACAAGTGACAGCAGCAGTGATGCATTGTCAGTTTCTGAATATCATCATGCTTCTCATATCTAAACATGTCAAGTTTTTTCTCTGTAACTTCTGTAGTCTGTGATACTGGTCATAATACTGTCTACATTCCTACACAAAGAAAAATTTCTATCTTGGAGGAAATCTGAGATCAATAGAGTAGAGGATTTTGTTGCTATGCTTGTAACAATTAGAAAACTTTGTATTTAAAGTTTATTCTTGGTCATTATTTATTATTATAATACATCAGTTGACAGAACTTTATTCTGGTATAGAAGTATTAAAAGTTGTTTTTTCAGCAATGACTGTTTTCTTTCTGCTGTTAGAATAAAAATGTCTTTGAAGCAGTACAGTTTTATCCAGTGTTTTACGCAATAAAACCTCTACCTCTGAAAAAAAAGTTTTCCTACTTGCTTATGTTTATTAGGAACAGTTAAAACATTATTTTCTGCAGCTTTGTCAGATTAAGAAAAAATTAATGTCAGTAAATTCACAGTTGTTAGGCAGTTACTGGAGTGTATTATGCTGGGTGTGTGTGCTCAGTCCACTTATTAATCTGAACAAATCTATATACAGTATATACATATATATATTATATATATTGTGCTTAATTAAAAGACTGTGGAAATCTGTTTTAGCATGTAGTAATAATTGTTTTATATACTACTACTTATGTACTATAGAAAAAGTCTTGGGGTCTATCAAGCTTTGATTTTAAAGTGTTTGAAGTGTGTATCATACACTATGATGTATAAAGTCATGTTTTCACATTAAAAAAAAATGTTTGTATAGATCATATATTTGGCTTTAGAAAACTGTGAGGTTTGTTGTTACGGTGCATGTTAAGAAACCTGCCCACACTTCAAATGATTTTGCAAGGGCAAAAGCCCTTCCTGTGCTGCCAGACGACTCCGGAGTCTTCCTCTATGTGGTTGACTTGCCTAGCTGAAAGCGAGGAAGGTCTTTGCACCACTTAGGAAGGGTAAAGATGCTGTGTAACATGCTCTAGGTGACCCTGCGTGTGCAGGGAGGTTGGACTGGATGATCTTTTGAGGTCCCTTCCAACCTTAATGATTCCTTGACATCAAAAAAGATGCACCAGGTCTGGGATACCATGGCAGGTAAGGGAGGAGAGAAGTAGAAAGCCTTGAGCAAGGAAATCAGGGAGGACAACGCAGTTAGAAAGGGAAATTTTAACAATTAGTCGAGTTAGTGGTTAATTGGTATCACCCACACTAATGGGCAGAGCAAACGTGTACAGGTTACCTGGCACAGGTGGCAGGGAGCAAGGGCTCGGGATCATGTCAACACAGAGGGTTCGGGGCTGGAAGCTGCACCTTGGGGTCGATGTCCTCCTGTGGGGTAGCCACGGAGTGGGGTAAAGCCATTGGTGTCAGGGGCATGTGGCAGCCGTCGGCTTCGTTTGCAAAGAGGACGGTGGTGAAGCTGTGGCACATGGAGTTGTTAATGAACAGTTTCCATTTGTGCCGGAGCCGAGGCCTGTGGTGCGGGATGGGGCCGTGGGGAGAGCGGCTGGGCCCAGCAGCGGCGACGAGGCCTCCTCCGAGGGCTCCTCCATGAGCTCCTCTGAGGGCTCCTCCATGGGCTCCTCTCAGAGCTCCTCCGAGGGCTCCTTCAGCCCCTTCCCGTGCGGGCTGCACCAGAGCCCAGTTCTGCAGCTCTGGCCACTGGGCAGCCCCTGGGAAGAGCACAGGGCCGCGCTCTGCCGTGACCCTCCCCAGACAGGGAGGATCCCAGCACTGTCCCGGGGAGCCTGGGAATTGCCCCATGGCGGGAAAGGCCACGGCGACCACAGAGCCGGATGGGGCTCTGCCCACGCAGCACCCGAAAGCTGCTCTCCGCTTTACAATGACGTTTCTCATTGCAACTTTTATAAGGACTATAACCCCTCTGCCTGCTGCAGTTTGGGAGTTGAGTATTTCCCCTCTCTGTTTAACATCTGTATCATAGCCGTATATTATGGAAATCTCACCTCGTGTATTGTAAGCATGCTCCCAGTGAAATTATTCCCGGGTCTTGCGTTCTCGGTTGCTGGCTCTCGCGGCTTGGCAGGTGCTGCCGCGGTGCGGGGATGTTTCCGTGGGGAAGGCGCCGGGCTGGGAGCCGGGCAGGGGCCGTAACGCGGTGTCGAAGCCACAAGGCACCCGAGCGCTGAACGCCGGCACTGGCAGAGCCGTGCAGCTCCTCACCTGTTGGTGCTGCCGGGGGGCTCTGCGCTTTGGGGCATGATTTTTAACCCAAAGGGTCTCAGCAAACAGAGGAATTGCAGGAAAAGAGGAAGAAGAAAATTTAAATGATCCCAGAGCGAACTGTTTTGCTGTTAATACAGAAATACAGAGCAAGACACATTTAATGGGCTCTATTTTTTATTATACTATGCTGAATAATTAAGTTTGAGGCTAAGTGTCACATAGATTTATCTTTTAATTAAAAAAGCATGGTTCACGCATATTTGAGTGGTAGTCCAAATAAATGCAATATAGAAATTTATGTTTGTTTATCTAGGTGTTAATTACCTAGAGATTGTTCTGGATTACTTCTTTTTATAAAGTGTCATAGGCTCATGTCACAAGTAATAAAGCTTAACAGTGGAACCTTATCAATTTGCTAACTATAATGCTAGTGTGACCTGGAGGAAAGGAAAAAAAAAAAACTTTGGAGCTGTTCTCTGCATGCACCCCGCTCAACACATAAAAACTGCACAGCGAACAATGCAATCATTTTTAAAATGTTCTCATAAGTAAAAGTACAAATATATCTCCAGTGTTTTACAGTCTTTCATACATGTAATTATTTATATTACACACTGTTATTTACTCCTGCGTGCTGCATGTTGTGCAAAGACAGACATGGTAAGCAACAAAATGTAGTTTACCTGGTGGGCAAGCTATTCGTTTAGTGAGTGAAGTAACAGTTACAAACACTGAACACTATATTTAAAGCAAGATGTAGCAGATACAATTTTCTTAATATTTTAAAATTGTTAAAGTGTTTCTAGAAACCAAGAGGACGATGAAGGCAAACAAAAATCTAAAGATAAAAGACCATATATTTCAGGGTGCAAACAGAGGGAAAAACTGCGCAGATGCAAATTGTTCATCAAATTCCCTGTCAGTCCATTTTTTCCTTTGTTTATAGGGGAATGTGTATCAGTGTGGAGCGATGCTGAGCCCCAGCAGTGCAGGCAAGCGCTGCCCCCCAGCCTCCCCCTTACTGTGGCTGGAGGCACCGAGAAATCTCTTTATTTATTTTATTTTTGGTCAATCTCAGGTACTAGCAGCCTTGTGGTTTGGTTGAATTGCTTATGCATTTCTTAGTTATGACAACTTCAAATAATCCCTGGGTTTGATGATGTGGCATCATGCAGCAAAAGTTTCTGAGAACTCGCACTTGGTGATATTGTAAAGAAATCCCTAAGATCCACTCTCCATGCTCACGATGGTTAATTCCTCTTGATATACAGGCGCTCAAAATGTGAAAAAGGCTGGAAGAAGTTTTTCTTCTATTTATCACTGCCAAGTATGCCTATAGACATAGGAACTGCAGGCTTTGTGTCATGTGCAGACAGTTGTGGTAGGTAAGCTACATTTCAATAGATGAGGTGGAAGGTAAATTTGATCTCAAAAAAGCTGCTGAGTGCTATGTTTTTAGTGACAGTTGAAATATTTTTAATTTTAAAGGACTGAAACATATATATATATAGATGAAAATGATATTTGCATAAACATATATGTATATATAGGCATATATGCAAACATATATATGTTGCAAACCAGTTTTCTTTTAGAAAGAACTTGATTTTAGCTCTTAACTCCATATTTAGTATCCTCATGTGCCTGATTTTCAACACTGCAGAGAAGCCAGTAATGGATATTCAGCATTTCTTGAAGATCAGCCAGATAGTGAGGACCATAAATATGGACTGAGGAATTTTTGCATTTGAAAATCTGAGCCACAGGATGTAATGAACCACTGTAGCTCTTGAAATTCCATCTCAGTAAAGTTGAAACAATTCAATGGTGAATCAGGCCTGTTGTTAATGAAGCTGGAGAACAAAAATCTCTGTTTGAAAGAAAGAATTTATGGAGAAAATAGGTCCTTAAGTTGTGTGAGATATTACAACATAGAATATGTGATTTCTCTTTAGGTTGTGCCACTGTTCTTCCTTATTATTTTTTTAAGTTTTATTCTTGGGAGAATGTTTTCTCAATTGTTTTCTGTTGGAAAGAAGTTGATACATGAATGAGTGAAACACAAGAAATAATAAAGAAAAATGGAGCTATTAATTCCAACAGAGAAAATACCTCTTTTGTTAAAAATCTCTCACACGGTATCTGTGACTGTGGTGCGTCCATCTTCAGTGGCGAATTACTGGTTCTGATTCGTGCTGCCTTTCATGCGCTGCCAGTGGAAGCCACCACCCTGTTGTCACTCAACAGCACTCAGAAAGGAACTGCGTGCTGCTGGCAAAGACCACGGGATATAAGTATCTTCAAGCCTATTTATGCTCAACCAGTATTTGCATTGCTATTGCTAAAGCAATATGTATTTCTTTGTGGAGAAATGCATTGATATCTGAGAGCCACTTTATTGCTTTTGTTTCTCCTCTCAAACCTTACTGATGGGACTGGCACGATGCAACCCGGCTCACCTATGCAGTAAGGACATGTTCAAGTTTCAATGAGGTTTGAAAACTGGAAGATTTGTTTATTTTTTCCAAAGCAACTGATCTATCCCATGTTTGCACCAAATTAAAGCTTTCGCATCCATTTGATTTGCAGGAGAACCACCTCATCCTCGTTGTTGTAAGTGTTGAGTCTCTAGCGCCTGCTCCTTCCACGAACACGAATGGCCAGGCCAACCCGAGGTGTGGAGGGAGGGGAGCAGGTCCGCAGTGCTCGGGATGCTTTGCTGGAAACGCGTGGCTGCAGCAGCGCTCCTTCTCCTTGCTCCGGGGAGAGGGCAGTTGTCTTCACAAAAGCCAGAGTTAAGCAGTCTGCATTTGCAATTAAGTCATAAAACGCAGTGTTTAAAGTAATGCAAGAAAGTACCTGGTCCTGGTAGTATTTCCATGTGACGGAGCAGGAGGGGAATCGGCCTCTCTCCGCTTGACCTGGAGGCTGCCCCGGGCTTTGGGCTCCCATTGGAAATGTGGCACCCGCAGGTGTGCCCGTTCCAGTGAATGTCCTGAGCTCCCGCAGCCGGGCCGAGGGCTGAGGGACCGTGATGGATTGCCTGCTGCCCGCCACGTCCCCAGCGGCGCTGTGACATGGTGTTTTCCGTTTGAGATGTAGCAGCAATCGCCAGGACGCAGGCAGCACAAGGAAACGTGGTGCTGGTCTGTGAACCCAAAGCTGGAGAACGGCGTCTCCGTGGAAAACCAGCCCTTCATTTCTTCCACTTAAAACTATTGCTAAATCTCCTCCTGACATCAAAAGCGCTGAGGCTGGGGGCAGTAATGAGACTCCGGTGGGAATGGAAAAGTGAGCTAATATGGGAAAGTATTTGGCTGAGCAGAGAAGAAATTCAGACCTCATTAGGTCTTTATTTTCAACTCACACTCAAAATGCTCTTTTCCTCCAGCGCTTCAGAAACGGGTATTTCAAAGCAGGATTGCACTACTCCAGGGACAGCAGCTCTGCACGGGCATTCGCGCTAGACCATCTTCTCATCCCCAAAACACCAGCCCGGGCCAGGCCGGGGACAGCGTTTGTCCACATGGGCAGGAGGGGGCACTTCCCACGCGTGAACGTGCGGCCACACGAGGGAGGCCGGTGGCTGGGAGGGCGTCGGGCTGGCCACGGGGCACAGCGGGCGCGAGGTGGGAGAGCCAGGCAAGAGGAGACGGAGGGAAAAAGGCACCACTGCGAGCGCCTGGCCTTCCCGACGGTGGATAAGCGTGGATTTCCACACGTGATAAGGAAATAGTCTCAGATCCTGTCCAAATAGTTGAATTTACCACAATTCCTCTTTGTGCACAGGAATCATTACAGAAGAAGAAAAAAAAAAAACCAACAAATCCAACCCCTAGTAAATTTAAATACTGATTTGTAACGTTTGCTTGGCTGCTATTTCTTAGTAGCAACCAACGTGTTAATCACTAGTATATAATTAGATGTCATTTTGGAGCAATTCAAAATCAAACAAAATCTCAACATGTTCAGAACATGTTGTGAAAGTTTACATTACAATTAATTTATGATTATCCAAATGTGCATCCAGTGATCTTAAGTCTTCCTTCATACATTACAAAGGAAAAGAAAGACAATTCCTATTAATACGCACACCCCTCAGTGCCAGAAGGCTCCAGAGAAAAGAATCTCCTTTAAATAAACGTACAATTGAAATTCTATTTAAACAGCTGAACATGAGATGAATCTGATAAACTACCTCCTGTATCCTCAGACTGGTCTGTATTCATTTCTTGGTTTGGGGACTCTGCAATCATAGGATTTTTCATTGCTCTCTCTAGAGCAGATAGAAAATTGAGGAAAAGGCATAGGTTTTATTTCATACCAATTCACCAGAGCAATGAGCTAATTTCAGTACATTTTCATGAAAGTGAAAAGCAACACACAACCTTTTGTCCCAAGTGCGGGCCAACGCCACGAACTGCTGCCTCTTCTCTGCCCTGTCAAAATCAAAGGAACAAGGATGGCTTGTGAGTCACGGGAAATACCGGACACAGGAGAGGATCCAGCCAAAATGCTGAATTATGGTCATATAATAAACAGACAAGCTGTTGTGTTAGGACACAGCTACGGGAATGCCGTAAGTAAAGTTTTAAAAGCACTGACACTCCTATGATTTGTTGGAAACAGGATTAATGAAGGTAGAAAGGTTAAAAATGGCTGCACTTAGCTCCTCTGCTTCTAGATGGAGGAGACCTTGCTATCCTTGCTCTGCTGGAGCAGTCTGCCAGCTGACCTCGAGTCTGTCTCTCTGCGTGTGGAGCCGACGGATGCAAACACAGAACAGAGGGAGTTTATTTTGGGTGTAAAGATAGAGAGTTATTTTATGTTTTAATTGCCCACAACAAACAACAAATGCTGAAAAAATGCAAGCAAAAGTCCTGTCCAATAATTTAGTTCCTATTACCTCAGAATCCCAACTTCCTAACTATTTCAAGGATGTTGTTAGCAGAGGAAGGCATATTTTTATTTAACATCTTTATTAATGAGCAAAAGAAAGAAAGAAGTAAACACACTAATTACATTTGCAAATGACAGTGCATTAGTAGCTATTGCAAACATCACTGAGGACAAAGAAGTAATAGAAGGGAAAACTGAGTGAGAATACAAGATTTGGCCTGAAGAAGCCCAAACTTGTGCTTGAAGCCAAAAGCAGTGTTGTGTGTGGACAGGCCCTGGAGGGGAGACAGGGGCTGGTGGTGTGGGAAGCATTGAGCATTTTTGGAAGGCTGAGACCCAGACCCAGCACCGAGGCTTCAGGAGCAGACAAAGATCGAGTACTAAACTGTAAATGGTTCAGGTGGTGGGAGCAGCAATGGGGCCATCCCTGGGGCTGCACCCCTGCCTGTCCCAACCCACTGGTATTCTGCTGCCTCCAGCTGTGCTTCCGTGGGTCTGGGGAAGAGGATCACAGTAGTGATCATCTCCAGGTGTGCTTCCCCAGGGATGCAGAAGAGGAAGAGGAGGAGACTAGTGATCACTTTCAGGTGTGGTTGCTCAGGGATGAGAAGAGGAAGGGAGCAGGGAGCTGGGAGTTTTCCTGCAGCAGCAGAAATGGGTAAGTGCCTACATGTTTTAGTGTTATTGGGCTGGAGCTGTGGAGGACGATCTGGAAGAGCAATGAGATAAGGCTGAGTGCAGGCCTGCCTCTTAGACAGAAGTCTGCTAAACTTTCATAGGATCCTGAGGGGGTGGGTAGGTGTGTGGCCACTCTGGATGTAATGGGCAGGTGAGGCTGGGTGGAGGCTGAGGGGCAGGAGGGCTCCGGAGGGTGTTGAAGAGTTCACTGTGGTGTGTGTTCCTGCTGCTGTGCTGCTGCTTGTGGCTGTGTGGAAGTTAAGCTATGACTCCCTTGGGGCTGTGTGAGTCATGGCTGTGGCCATGGGTATTGCGTGCTGGCAACCTGCGCTGCCTTGTTGTCTTTACCGTGGTGGACACTATGCTGGGAGCAGTTCCAGCTCATGCCAGTCATGGGGGTGACGCTCACTGTAGCATGACTTGTGCATGGGCTACCGAATCATGACGTGGCATCAGTTTGTGTTAGGGCATGTAGCAGTGGACGTGGTGGTGGCGTTAAGGGGGCAGAGAGGCAGCTCTGGGGCTGCCCCCACGCGTGTGGGTTGGAGCAGGGTTTGCATGTGCATTCCCTGGAAATGGCCTGCTTTAAAGCTGGTGTGTGTGGTGCACATGGCATGGTGGGAGCCTGCTGCTCTCATGGCGTGTGACCATGGGTCCTGGCAAGGTGTTGAGGGCCTAGGCATCATCTGTTGCATGTCAGTGGGCTTCTCTGGGCCTGGGTTGCAGGAGGTATGTTTTCCATCCCAAACCATCATTTTGAGAGACTTTCTGAGCATCCTTGGCAGGTCTCTGCTGGCCCAAGTCATTCTGAAGTTCCGTGAGCAAGTCGGGAGCTGCCTCCAAGGAGAAAGCCACCAGTGGAGGCCGCCTCGTGCTCCAGTGTGGCAGAGGGTGAAGACTTGCCATGAGAAGATCTCCTTCCCTCCCTCTCCCACGCGCTCCCTGCGGCCCCAGCTCAGAGCCACCGGTGTGAATTGAACTTGGCTGTGGTGTTGCCTGTGCCTGGGTTGGCACTGCTTGGGGCACCGGTGGTGTGTGCGGCCCCGCGCTGGGGAGAGGCGGCCGTTGCGTTGCCCACAGCCCGGCTCCTCAGCACCTTGTGTGTTGGGTGGTTAACTCGATGGCCCTGCTCTGGTGACCTGTAGCATCCAAAGCATTGGCAGGAACAACATAGATCCATTTTTAGTGGTGTGAATTAGCAAAACAGGTTTATTTTTTTTTCCAGTTGTAGAATTGTTCTAATGTGTATGTATTTTTTTTTTTTGATTAGCTGTGGCTTAAAAAAGACTTCATCTTTAAAAATCCAATTTTACAAACAGTTAGTCTTTAGTGTGGACTGTTGCTTTTTAGTAATTTGGGGGAAAATAATGGCTGATATATTTAATTTTCAGATGTAGCTACTGCATGTTTAAAGCATTTTTTTATATATAATTTTATTGTCAACAATAAGGGTTGAGCGCTGTAGAGATCCTGCTCTTGCAAGCTTGTAAGATTAAAATCATGGTATTTCTGAAGGGGCTGTTAAAGTGTCTATGGAGTTATCTCCTACTGCATGGTTCTGAACTAATTTGATTAATATATACTTTAAATATCAGCACAGTGGTTGGTTTTCCAACAAGGCAGAAAGCTCCAAATCTAACACTAGTATTATTGCAGACCCAGGAAGAATTAACCCTGCTTACTTTTCATCTTTTTTTTTTTTTTTTTTTTTTAAATATAGCTAAAGAGCCAAGATTCTCAATCTGTGTAATGCAACTTGAAATGAGTGGGTAATCAGCTACAGTAAGACTTGCCGTAGCTACATGGTCTGGGTACCTAGATCTTGCCTCTCTGCAGGACCGTCTTTCTCTGCTCCTTTTATATCTGTATCTCTCTCCCTTATATGAGTTAGTGTGTGTTTAAGCTGTGAATAATGGTTGAGCTCCCTTCTGCCTATGCAATACTGTGTGCCTTTAAAATAGATCCATATTCTATATGGGGTAAATAGCATTATCCAGTTGATATGCTTTAAGGTTAATGAACCAGAGTCTACCATCTGAGAAGCCAGATAACAAGACGTGTGTTTCTCCACTGGTTTTTTTTGATACATTAATTAATGAAAACTAAGACTCCTTTGAGAGGGAAATATACTGTAATTCCTAGCTGGCTTCAGGAATTGTCTTCACTATTACTCCTTAATACTTGTTAATATGCATAGGAGAACAAGTCTCTCATCAATCCGTAGAATACTTTTAGGTGCATCAGAGGTGTGTGGGTGAAATGCAATGTCTCAGCATCTTGGAGGGGAGCAGCCAGCTCATGGCAAAGCAGGAGAGATCCAAACTCTTCTTGGTTTCTCTGGCTCCTTCCTTCCTGCTTTTCTGTGTGCTGATAACCTACCTGCTGTGCACTTGTTAGGGCAGAGCCTTAGGCCAGTCCGATTTGCATGGTATCTTAATTGCACACGGAAAGCTAAATCCCTGCCCATCCAGGTGGAGATGGAGAAGCAGGTGGGAGCTGGAGGGCTGGGCAATTGAGGATGAGAGGGTAGAAGGAAGAGTGGCTGCTCCTGGCATGGGTGCACTGTCCAGCCCTACTGGGGCACTGATTCTGTGGCATCTTTTGGTGACTGCAAGGGGATTTCCAATGCCACTTGGTCCTTTTTGCAGTTACAGAACTGTGGGCTTTGCTCTTCTAAATCTGGAAGCTGGATTCTCCCCAGTTCACATTTTCATAGTTGCTTACGGACTTCTGCCAATTTCAAACATGAAACAGTTGTAAAACTGGCTTAGGAATCATGAGATTAAGTGAAGAGATAGAAAATAACTTTCTTCTGGCTTTTTGATCCTTTAGGGTATATTGGCTGCATCCTAAAGTTTCCCTTGCAACTCCCAGCTGGATGACAATGGCTTCAAAATAAAAGCAGACTTGGGTCTCAGGTAGGCTAAGGCTGTGAGCGGTCCCTGAAGCTTGGGACCTGGCAGCATTTATTACTTTGGAGAGGGAGCAAAAAGATGTCCTTGGTTTATATGAATGCAGGATAATCTGCATGCTTGCTTCTTAATAAGTGGCTACTTCAGCATGTCACAACACAAAATCAGTTGTGGGGGAAAACTTTCTTCAGCTTCTTGTGTGCTTTTCCAGTCCAAAAATCTTTCTAACATGCTATGCTCCTTCATTGATGGTGTCCCAGTTCAGAGGCTTTTTAATCTGGGGCATGTTCCAGCAGTACCTGAAATACTCTTTGGTGTAGGCATTGCCCTGTAGCGTTGCATTCTGAGTTGCAAGTTATTCCCTTCAGAGCCCAGGTACTGAGGGTTATTACATCTTCAAAGGCCTACAAAAACAGAGGAAAAAAGTAATTGGTTGGTTGCTCTGAATCTCTAGGTGGGATTATGGGAGGAGGCGGGGGGAAGGTTTTTTACTTAATTTTCTATCTGTGTTTGGAACTGTTGGCATGAATGTAACCTCTGTGGTGTATCTGCAAGCTTCCCAAACACAAGCAACTGAGCAGTACTACAACACATCCCCAGTGTTCTTATCCCTAGTGAACATGACAAACTTTGCTTGTCTCTCACTCTAGCCTTGCTAACTCTTCCTGTTCACCTCTGTTCTTCCTTTTTTTAATTTTCTATATTTGTCATTCTCCTTTGGCAAGGACTTCACCCGTTGGAAGGCTATCATAGTTTCCCCAGGTTCTTGACAATGACCATATGCAAAGCTTTTATTTATTTATTTATTTCGGTCTTGTGTATTTTTGTGTGCGCCTTTTCTCTTTTCCCTCTGCTGTCTTCCAAGGCTTCAACACTCCAGGTTGAAGCTCTGAAACCATCATAACAACTAAATCCTTATGGTTTGATGCCTTAAAGGTCTTGCTTGAGTTATCTTAATCATCTCACTGAGCCAGGTAGTCTTTAATCTTTTCCTTTGTTTTGCCCGAGTCATGAGCACCTGGTCTTTAGTCTATGGGGCTTTCAAGGTTTCTTCCTGCCCACCATATAGGATACCCATCTTGGGTGCCTCAGTTCTTGAAGCATCAGAGGAGAGTTGTAACAGCAAATGCTTGTGAAAGCTGCCGCTCAGCCTATAGAGGGGAGCATCAAAGTCCATCATACACGTCCTCTGTGGCTCTGAAATGTCACTCCTTTTGTCACAGTGCTTGACCAACTGTTTCAACCCAAAACATGGGTTCAACAACCAAAACATGAATTTCTTTCCATGGGTTTTATCTGCTCTGTGGCTATGCTGAGGCAGAATCACTTTCTGGTCTTTGATAACTGATTTAGCAAATTGAGTTTCTGAATAACTTGTCTGGGAGATAGAGATTTGTGTATTTCCAAACCACATCAGTCTTACTGGAATTTAACATTAGAAGAAATCAATTCATCGTTTAAT
The DNA here is from genome assembly GCF_059628265.1 of Tinamus guttatus. Classification (NCBI taxonomy): domain Eukaryota; kingdom Metazoa; phylum Chordata; class Aves; order Tinamiformes; family Tinamidae; genus Tinamus; species Tinamus guttatus. Next base: position 2,114,610 of record NW_028289208.1, on the reverse strand, counting down.
CCAGAGAATTGTGTCTACTAAGATCTAATCTACAACTCTAGATGGAGAAGAACAAGGAAATCAAGCTTAAATATTCTCCTTGTTCTGACAGAGCCACGCCAGACCTTTGCTAACTTACCATCAAAAGGAAACATATTCCTTCAGGGCGTAAAGCTGGCCTGTTCTTCCAGCGAGTCCTTTATTGACTGAAGCTGGAGCAGGACTAAGCTCTAAGGCTGCAAAGCTGATCTCTGCATTTGATGATATTGACAGAATCTTTGAATAAATAAAAGACAACATAGGTACTTTGATAAAAACACGACTGGCCTGTTTCCAAACAGTCTTCCTGTGTGTTTTGGACCTGAGCATGCCTTAGACCTGAGGAGGTGATTCCTCAAGAAACAGCAACTTCAAGGTATTCTTTGATGCTCTTCAGCTGTTGGAATCCAAAGCCCTTTTTAAAGCGGCAAATATGTACAGATTGGATCTCTTGCTACATAAGAAAACACTGATCCATTAGTTCAGACAGTGGAACTGGAAGTAACATACAACTTTCTGGCTTCTGACTTCCATTAAATATGGCCAAATTGTATTAGATCATCATCTATAATTAGGCCAATTTTTCCTAATCTTTGTTGAAATGGTTTCAGTCTGGTTTACAAATGAACAGTGTTCTTCCACACACTGGAAGTTTTCCACTGTCCAGTGATACATGAATCAATCCAATGGTAAGTTAATGTATAGCATATGCTTTATATTTAGGTAGTTTTAGTCTTAAATGATTATCTGCAGGCTTTCTGTTCCTCCCCGTGCGCACCATGTGTGTGGTGCGAGCGTTTGTGTGGTAATGCAGCCATTAGAACTTTTTAATGCCCTTGTGAACCTCCGCAGCAAGGTCCCCAGGACCTGAAGATTGCTTAATGCACCCGTATTTAGGCTAATTATTAGTACTCAACAGAAGCTGCTGGGTAACGATGGCTTTCATTACACCGTGGTAGCTGAGTAAGCCCCAGACGTGTGCAATATTAGATTGCAGAGCTCTACTTAACACCAGTGTTTTTTCATACAGGAGATATTCTTTCTCATACCTAAGTATTATCATAAAGAACACTTGTATTTCAGGTCACTTTAAATACTAAATCCTTTCAGCAGTGACACAGATCTCTTGTGATACTATTCTTCAATCAGTCTTAATTACTACTCATAGAGTCCAATTTCAAGGTCTCCTTAGGTGTTGGTATTAGCTAATATTTCAGTAAGTAAGGAGAAAGATAAAGCTGTCAGTCTCGTTCGCCTTTCAAGCCCGAATTTCTCTTTTCCCCACAGAATGCAGTAGGGCTAAAACCTTCTTGTTTAGCTTGGGGCAAAACACACCCTGCAAAAGCAGAGAAATAATCTAATTTTTTCAATGAAAATCAGTGCCAGTCAAAGAAGCTTTTATATACTTGCACTTAGGGTACATCAAAAACGTACAAATAGTGGTAACCCTGGCATATCATGTACAAGATTATGAAAGAAAACCACATTAAGGGAGTGTATTCAGAATGTCTTTGAAATAATGAAGGAACTGCAAATGCTGCTTCATTTTAATGTTCTTGAGTCACTGAAAATGAGGAAATTATTGTCATTTTCATTGGCTGAGTTTCTCAGGTTTTAACATATTAATATTAATGCTGTTCAATTGTCTACATTATAAATAGCCTCTCACAATCTGAGTCCCTTTTTTAGCTTTGATACTAAAAACAAAAGTAGCCTGAAAGAGAAGCTGAATGCCAGTGCTACATGTAACTTCATCAAAAAACAGAAAGAAGGTGCTCAAGCACTGGATCTCCTCCTCCTCCCAGGAAAGAGTTAACAAAAGAAATAAAATCAGATATGTGTAGCCTCCAGACGTCCATTAAAGTGCAGAATGCTGTTTTCTATCACAGATTATATGCCAGATGTTCAAACTATCTCTAATCATTGCAGATGTAATGGAGTAGAATGTTGCAGTTTGTGAGTTTACTGGCATTAATTCTGTATACTGCACAAGGGAAAAGATTTTAAATATATAATTATATCTCATTAATACTCAGGTTTTATTTCCTTTCAATGGAACAGGACTTATTAAAGCAACCATTTACCGCATGTTTTCTTTTAGTGTTTGGCCCCAGTATAATCCTGTGTGCATTGTACGTGTAAATATGTGCTAACCTGAGTATCTAGGAACGCATACTACTGTATATAACTCCAGTGGTACAAACGCTGCTGCTTGCATGTGCGAGATGCTTCTATAATGTCGATTGACAAAGACCTTACTTAAACGCTGCTATCTTAACTAAACACTACTTTACCTTTTTTTGTAGAGACCTGTACAAAAATATGTGCTGATGATACTGATTTGCTTATGCTAGAAGAGCATTGTTCGGCTAGGTGAAGTGCTAGTCTGGTTTCTGGCTCTCTAGCTGCTTCGGGCTAGCCCCAGTAGCAGAAGGCAGGCACTAAAATGAGGAAAGCAACTTGCTGAGGGCTGTTCCTGCCCTGTGGGATGATCCGCTGTGCTGGACAGCCGTCCTTGCCTGTCCCCAGGTGGGCTGCGCTGGGGGACAGCCCTTGCTCTTGAACACTCGTGGTCTGCTCCCTCCTCCTCCATAGGCCTGCGAGGGTTTGGTGTGACCTCCCTCCTGGTGACAGTGCAAGGCAGTGCTCGCCCTGCTTCCTTGCTGTGCCAGGAGCAACCATACTTGTTCCTATCTCTATTTAATATTTGTCATGGATCTAAGAAGAGCAGCTTGGAGTTGTTCCTGTGAGGTTTTGCTTCCTGACCTGAGGTTTGTGTGCCTGTTGTTCTGTTACACCTGGGCACGTCTCACCATGTAGTACTCTCAGGTTCAAGGGTGGTGTTTCTGTTCTCTTAGACATAGTCACCCTTTACCCAGCGTGTTTAAATGAGCCACTCAAATATGTTTTAATATGTGGGATATTCAAATATTATTTGGAAGCACAAGAGGAGAAGGTCCAAAGAAGGAAACTCATTTATCTAATCACTAAGCCTTTTTACATATCAGTAACTAAGAACAGTAATTTCTCAGCTACTTCCTTGCAAAGTAAGCAACAATCACAGAATGTAATTTAGGTGTTCGAGTTGTTTGCTATGTAGGTGATTTTTCCAGTGCTCACTGCTGCATGGTGGCCTCTGCAGGTGAGCCATATCATACTGATCACCTTGACTTTGATGGGAATATCTTAAATCTCTGATGTGCAACATAAGGCAAAGGTGTGCTGGATAAGAGGGAAAGTTGAGGTTTATGTAATGAAACACATTTGTGCACAGGCAACAGGTTTGCTGCTGATCCCTTTAACAGGATTTGATATGTGTATGGTACCCTTGATTAAGAAGAAAAGCTGGCGATTTGTTCTACATAGTTGCATATAGGTATTTCTTCTGAACATAGGCGACTGACCAGCTGCACACAAATCAGACTGGTATGGAAAGCTGCCATGCTCCTGCTCAATCACCCAGGGTAAAGAGCTCCATTTAATTGCTGCTCATTCAATAGGTTGGCAATAAATAAGTCACTTTTGGCTATGGTCTCATAGCACTACAACGCTTCCTGGTGCTTGCATACAAGAGGTGGGCCTCCCCGCACATGCACGTGCTTTGCCTTGAAAGAACACTCTCAGGTATTAGATAATTTATATATTTGTGTAATATATATGTTTATATAGTAAAAATAACAGTATATGAGTCTCAGTAGAAAAATCAAGTTTTTTTCACTAAGATTACACATAGCCATTTTTCATTCTGTATATTTTATTGCAAGATGCTTTAATGATATTAAAGGGATGTGCTCCTTGACTGTAGTGGAACAGTTACAGTCTGGCCTATTTTTCTGTTAGATTTCATGTGATGTACATCACACCCTATAGTCCAGCTAATAAAGTAATTAGCAGATGAAATGACAATGTAGCTTATGAATTCAGTAAGTAGCTAAATAGTTAAAAGATGGTAAATGTGATAAATTGAGCTCTGTTCCATGTGGTCCAGAGATGCAGGACATCAACTGGAATTTCTCTTTTCAGAAGTGCACAAGGATTAAGTCAACCAGGTAATTTGCTTCACGAGTGAACAGCACTTCTCATCAGAAAATAAGCAAACAAAAAAGGACACAAAACAAACCTGGCTAGCAATCTCAAGAGCAAGGAGGTCAGGCATGTTCTCTTGGCAAAGACCTGCAGTGTCTGATAAGAAAAGAGAGCAATTTTAAAATCAATGCAATATTTACTGGAATACTGAAAATCATTCCTACTTTATTTAAAGGGATGTTTCATGGGTATCTATAAATAAAGGATTCTTTCCTTGCATGCCAGCCCCTTAGAAACAAGGCAAAGATGCGAGACAGCAAAAAAAGGTCTGACCATATCAGCACACAGTATGATAGACTGCCCCTCCAAATGACACTTTCATTATCAGTAAATTTATGTTCCTATTTCAGTCTGTAATAATGACCATTCACAGCAAAAGCATGGTGGCTGTTAATGGACAGGAGTGGGGATAAAAATTCATTAATTAATGTGGAATTGAAGTATTTCCTCCACACACTTTGAGCAGCCAAGTATTTCACAGCAGATCTTGGCACCCGAGTGCAGGTATAATAATTATACACAATTTTCAGTGATTAAAAGGTTGTAAAGTAATTTTAGATACATCTCAAAATTATTTATCTTATAAATGAGGATAGAGTGAAGATGAGCTGAATCGTAAGTGCTGTTGTGGAGAGCTGAGCCGAAGCGCGCGCGAGGGGAGCGACGTCGGAGCGGTGCCGCCGCGTTCACCGCTCATCGCGTCGTGCCTCCCAACAGCGCGACCAGCAGACGTGTGTGCAGTCTCTTATGTAACAGTAATTTAGGCAGCAGGCGGCTGGTTCTAGTAGTGCATGGCCCTCTTTGGTTGCCTGCACGTGGAGGTGAGGAGAGCAAGCCGTCGGACTGCCCTGTGCCACAGCACGGGCTGTTTTTTGGCTCCCTGCTCTTCTCTTGTCATCTTAAAAATAAATAAGAGTTGCTCTGCTGAACTGGACAGGAATTCCAACTGTCTGCCTCTAGCTGCTATCACTGCCAAGGTCAAAATTCCAGCTTAACCTGGCTGCAAAGTAAGTTTCTCCTTCTCTCTATCCAAGGGACTTGCCCGTTGAGGCACAGGAGCAGATGCCGCGGTACCGTGATTTGTTTGGGTGACAAGGAATCCAAAATTGTTCTTTAAGCTCAACGGCCAGACAGTGACAATGGGTGTCTCCACTCCTGAGTTCAGATATAAACATTTTCTGTATGATACCAGGGTTGTGCTGGACATAAATGGTGTAGGAGTTTCTTTTGGCCTTAAAATCTAGGAATCTATGCCAAGGCTAAATGAACCCCAGCCTTAACCTGAAGGGAGGTGATGGTCAAAACATAGTTGGGAGTTTGAAATGCCCTGCCTGCTTTTTGATAGGTCCCACATTTCAAGACAAGAGGAAAGCATCTTTGACTTCCCATCTTTATTTTCATTTAGTTTTTGCTTGGAAAGTGGGATAAAGAAGCTAATGATTCATTAACTAATTCAAAAAAAATAAAACAGCCTCTGTTTAGAGAAAAACCCTTTTGTTTGAAGTTGACTATAAAAATAGCCAGTTTTAAAACACATTTTACAAAAGAGGAATGTGCTAAAATTGTCTTTTAAGTACAGTCAAACAAAATTGTTACTACCATCTATTCTACGTATGTCTAATGAAAACCAGCTAGCCTTGCTCGTCTCGGATTAAGCATAATTATACAAATGAAATCCAGGAAAGTATATGATAAGGATCGAAATGTAACGAGATATCGGGCATGTTGTACTGTTTCTGAATCGCATGTTTTCCACTGGATAGAAATGCAATGTTTTGGAAATTTCTTCTGGTGTGACTGTGTTATTAGTACTATAAAAGTGGTGGAGGCTGTAAAGCTGGTATTCTCCCAGTGAACTAGAGCACTTATTTCTGTCACCTTAGAAGGGTCAGCTTGCTTCTGAGCCAGACTGGCCAGCAGTTGAATGTGTTAAAAATACAAAATGAGGCTTAAGAGCAAGAAGAAAATAATTCTAAAATGCCCTGTGTCCAGCTATACTCAGTCTCTCTTCCCTAAGACCTGCAGATTACTCTGAATGGAGGGGGAGGTTGAATTTTTGGGGGCATTGTATTGATCTTTCCAGCAATCCATGTATCTTACTGTGAAGCTACTGAGAGAAGCCTTAGCTGATCGCTGGGAAGTTTTGTGGTGTGAAGAAGTGCAGACTTTGAGCATGGAGCTCTAGGGAGTGCGACAGGGCCTAGCCCCATCAGTAATTTCCACCAAAACACACTTTTGATGGAATTTATGTTGTTATTCGTCCTAGAAACTGGAGACTGAAGGATGATTTTTATAACTAGTATCTGTTTATAACATTATTTGTGTTCTTAAAAGAGCACTACCCCCCTGCAAAACACATGCTTTTTTAGGAAGTCTGGTAGATTCAACTGCATATATAATGATAAAGAAAACCACAAGAACAGAGATAGTTTACTCATTTAAAAGCTGAAGACACTTGTTTCTGTGTTGTAGACATACAAATTAAAAGGACAGGTGAACTCCCCAAAATCATCTGTTCATGTCAACAAAGTTGAGTTCTTCCTGTGGTTGATTTTCATCAGTGTCAAGTACTAAAAATGGCTTTAGAAATTGAATCCATCAGTCACTTAAAAACCTTTGTCTTGCACTCTAGAGTGGAAGGTATCACTCGTGCTTGCAAAGGCACATGCCTGTCGTGTGGAGTCCAACAGGATGCTTCGTGCCATGTAAATGAAGGTGAAGCCAAGGTATCCAGCCAGTATCTCCTGCTGACATAATGAATGCTGGTAAGAAGCATTCCTGTTCCAAAAGGCACATTAGTGTGATGCTGACCACAGGTCAGCAAGCCCTTCCACTCTGGCTCTCTGTCATGCTTTGTTTTGTTAGCTGCAAAGACTTGAGGCCGATACCTGCCCAAAGATCTACATGTTTGAAGGAGGATGCAGGCACGTAGGTCAGAAATGGAGTTTTGCAAAAACTTCCTCCTTGGGAAGAATCCTAGAATGTATTGGATATTTCCTAAATCTTTTATGGAAAATAGAAGCAAGCACCATTACCCCAGAACATTGTATGTTTTGCTGTCAGAGCATGCTCTGGAGAGGTAGGAGATAATGTTTTCAGACTATGTCAGACATCTAAGGAACTGGTTTATGGTGTCCTGTGTGTTTTGCATGTGTGTTCTGAGGATAAAGCTATTGAACAGAAAAGGTGTTGGTGGAGAGGGGCTTGGTTGTGTTTGGAAGGAGGTTTGCCCTTTCCCATTGCTCTCCATCCTCATTTTGAAGCTGAAGTGGAGCCCAGCTGCCCAGGAGAAGCTGCTGGGAGGAGCACTGATGGTGCCTGGGGTCAGATCCTCCAGAGCACTTGCTCCTCGTTTGCCAGTCCTGGGCAGCCACTTTTCCTGATCTCAGACAGGACAAGTGGGCCATCCAACCAAGGAGTCCTTGTAGTGAAGGAAGAAGTCATGAGCTTCTGTCCAGAGCGTGGCCACCATCCCCTTGGGCGTCTGGATTTGGTGCTGGGGTCACGAGACGTATTGATTAACTGACTTAGGTGACTCGGTGGTTGCCTTTAATCCGACTGTTCATGTCACCAAAAGGCATGCAAATAATAGAGCCAGAAACTCTCAAATGCTTCTGCATAAGTGGGATGTGCGAATGTACCTAAGGAGGTAGCATAAAAAACTTATTTGCGCAAAGTCTACAGGGAAAATGTGTGTAGATCTGAAAAAAAACTTTCAGATGCCTTTTTGTCTTGAGAAGGGGACCGTCACCACTTGGCCAATGAAATGGGCAGCGAGGGAAAGCTCCCCATAGCTGAGAACATGAGCTGCTCCTCACGGAGCACTGCTCTCTAGCTGGGAGCTGCAATCGTTCGTGTCCTTTGCAGACTGGCACAGAGGGAAACTTGTAACATGCCTGCGAGTGGCTTAAAGAACATCACTCATTTAGTTCCAAAATTGCCTCTGCTCTCACTCCCCTCATTTTTACTGTTGAAATATTATTTACATCATAAATAAGGTGAGGTTACAGATGGGAGCTTTTATTAAAGGAACGATTTCAGAGGCATTCCAAATATCCTTTCTCATACTTTGTGTGTACCTCATTTTGTGTCTTTGTCACTCATTTGCATGTTGAGAACTCTTTGGGCATAAAATTAACTCATAAATATTTCTTTATTTGGCTTTATTTTATTCATTGACTTCCAAAAAGAAAGCAATAGAGTCAATTCAATAAAGACCAATGATGTTCAGGATAAAATAGATGCGGTTAGAGCAGGTGCCTGATTGTTGCTGAGGATAATCGAAACTCCCATTCACTCTATCCCAAAATATAAACAGGCAAAATCTCAGTGGGAGATCTTGTTTTTAGCACAATTCTGTAAAGCACTGAGGTTCTTCAGGAGCAATAAGAACTTACAAGGCCATCACACTGAGCTGAAACTTTTTTTTTTTTTTTAAACTTAGCTGTTTAGCTGTAACAGCACTTCACTTATATGCAGTGCCACTGCATTTCATCCAGTTGTGTCCTGATTCTATGACTGTTTATGCATGTGCTTAATTTTGTACAATTTACTGATTCAGTAAAATTTTTCACTTGATTAAAATTAAGCATATGAATGTTACATGTCTGGGATTCTAATCATCTTTCCCGGTTGCTTGTTTTCCTTTTTTGTTATTTCTTTCCTTCTTTCTTTCAACTGTGAAGAGAGGAAGGCAAAGGAAAACTGTGTCTGTAAATGGAGTTCAGAAGTAAGTAGTGGTATCTGACATGCCTTTTATTTTATTAAAATAATAACAAAATAAGTCAACACTTTTTAAACTGCTTAAGGATTTAAAAGCTTCAGGACATGAGGAGACGGCTGCCTCAGACTGGTGCTCCAAGGATTTAGAGCCTGCCTCAGATCCTATTGGAATCAATAGAGGCAGTTTAACCGATTTCACTGGGCTTTGGAACAGGTCCTTACAGCAGATGAGAGTCTTAAATGCTTTAAAGAATTAAGGTTCTTTAAGCTTCCAGATATTAAGTGCTTTAAGATCTCACTGCATGCTTTTAGGTATTGTGGTATAAACTCAGGCTAGCATCAGATGTCCTTTCCTGCACTGGCAGAGCCTTTAGCACGTTTGTTGGGGCAGCTCTAACTATACACTCTTCTAGAGAGAAGCCTGTGCACAGCACGTCTTTTCCCTTGCATATGTAAACCCCTGATATCGCCTCAAAGCCTGCCTCTAGTCACAAAATAAAGATGTTCTATGTTTTTGGTGACCCTCATAGAGTATAAGAGGACCCTTTTAGAGCCTTTGATTACATGCTCTTTTTCCCTGTCTGGGTAATTGTTGAGGAGTGAGTCAGAAAGATGTTCTAATTAATTAGCTATAGTATTTTAGGAGTCTACATTCTGGTAAAGTATGGACTAGAATCCAGATTTCCCACTTATCTGCCTTAAACACTCTGACCCTATCCTGAACTTCACACTTGCTGTACGAGTGTTTGTTTATGTTGGAATTTGCTATAGGAGGCCTTATTAGCCAATGGTCAAGACTTTATTTTTAAATGGATCCTCAAGGAGAGGGTTGATGAGTCTTTACCTCTGATTCCTTCCTCCTATTCCTGCACCCACCATCAGTGCCCATAATGTGAACCTGCTTAGAGACCTCATAGATTTCCTTCCATATGGGGAAGAAGGAGAAAAGAATAAATAAATAAATAAAATACAGGCAGGGGAAAAAGCCAGGGAAGTAGCAGCAGTGGAAGTGGAAACACATTGTTTAATCATGGTAATGGAGCAGATGCTTCAATAGCAGCAGGTCCAGTAAGTGCTGCATCTCCTTGCTTCATCCCCCTCTACCCAGAGCCGCTAGCAGTGTGCTATCTTTCCTCCTCAGGATTTTGCTTCCAGTAGCATCTGCTGTGCCTCTTTCTCCTACATGCTGCAACATATGTAGCTGCATCGCGAGAAGCAGCCAAGTCATACACTAAGGTAATTTCTATTAATGATTTGCACTTGCTTAGTGGATAAAATCCCTATTTGTAGGCCTGATTTGTCACAGCTGCTTTGTGCTGGTCGTGTGTGCAGGGGAAGCGCTGTGAGCACAGACGGGTTATTACTGGGTAGCCCAGGAAGAAAAACAGAGCCTTGGATGAAGGGAAGGAACTTCAGTGCGTGTTGTAGTAAGATTATGACTCGTCCCAAAATCGGTAGGGGCAGGTTTTATGTGAAATGCTCCTCTCTATCCTGCTGGGCTTTGCAGCTCTCGGAAATTTCCAGGCTGACCTTGAGAAGTGAGTGCTTGCATGGTTTGGAGAGCAAGAACAAGATGGAGGAGCAAATCACCTCTATGGGCATGTGTTCAAACTAACCCAGATAGCAGAACTTTACTGTTGTGTCTGCCACAGCTTTGCCTCTGGACTAACCCTGATCTTAGCCGTAATGGACTCTCTCTTTTGTCATCTCACGGATTTGTATTTTTTAGTATTTGTATTACTTGAATTTGTTACTCTAATGACTGAAATCCTAGCACTTAACTGCTGATAGAACCACAGAGGGTTTTAACCAGATTGTGTGTGAAGGATGAGAAATGTCAACACTGGGAGCACTCGGCACCTCCAGAGGGTCCCTGTCGGCATTCCTGGGCTTCAGGGGCGCTTGGTGGCTCTCTGGGAACTGGTGGGATCGGGCCCACCAAGAGTGCGGCATTTGAGCGAATTTGCAAATTCTAGGTAGTGCAAACACCAACACAGTCAATTACACACAGCAAAAACATACACAACAGCCAGGAAGCCATATGATAGATATCATGTTGTGACTATGTTGTGGGACTTTCATCTTTATTGGCAAACATTTCAGGCAGCAGTTCAGATTTACATAGAATCACATATGTGCTTAAGAAAGCATTTTATCTCCTCCTTTCTTTACTGAGCTGCAGTTACTAATACCCTGCTACCAGTAATTAAGATATCTCAGTGTTCCTTATGTAATCACTCAATGTCAGTGGTTTTTCCAGGCCTTGTCTAAATTCGTTGAAGCTGCAAAAACTGGAATGGAAATTTCTGAAACTTCAGAATGGAAGTTCCTCAGTTCTTTCTGAACTGAAACTTTCTTATTTTTCTGTTGCTTTTGCTTCTTGCAAGATCTCCAAAATGTGTAAATGGAAAGTTTGTTCTTCTAAAAGAAGCCCTCCAAAATAAAAACATAAGTTTTTAAGGTATTGAAAGCAATAGGATTATTGTTGGTGTGTTAAATACAGTTCTATTTTGTCACGTTACATTAGATAACTTCTAAGTTAACAACTAAGTTAATAACTTCTCCAGACTTGATTTTTAATTGCTATTCCTATTTTAATTCTTTAAAGTATTCAGGATCTCTTCTGTAAACTTTTCCACAAAAACCCCCTGAATGGGGATTTTTCAAAGCGACCCAAGTGAGTTTGGAAATTGAGAAACAGGCCCCCACTGATGATCTGAGGCCCAATGGAAATAAGTTCTGCCAATTGTTTAAATTCATTTGGAAATATACTGCTCTGTTTGCTAGTATCTCTTGCATTCTCCATTTGATTATATATCATAAGTTGCTAGTACCAGCTGCTTTTTAAATTCTGCTTTCCTCTGTGGTCTTTGTATGATATTAAATGAAAATGTTTGTGAACGTTTTACTCATTAAGATACTTAGCACCTACTGTACTGGGGGAAGACCAGCGAGCCCACTGTGGTATGCAGATTGTATCAGAAAAGTGTCCCCAAATACCACATTTATCACTTAGAAAATATCCATAAGATTCCTTACAAATGAACAGTATTTAAGTATTTTTACAAAGAGCAATCAAAGCATGCAGCACTTGAATTTATGTTACATTTAAACTCCCTGATTGTGCAATAATAAAAGATGAATGTGGATTTACATTGTATGCAAATTGATTAATCTTTTCATAGCATTGCTCAGTAAAAAAACGTGGTGGAGAATTGCAATGGTTATCTACTAGAATCCAAAGGCAAGCAACAGAACAATTCATATACTAGCTGTATGAAGACATAATGTGTAATGCAGTTTTTCATCTCGGCTTTTATATCAAGCCTGTGCAATATCTGTTTTAATTGCACAAAATACTTGAGACCTCTAATTGCAAGATGCTGGTTAGGCCAGTCGCTGCAGTGCCGCTCGCAGAGGACCTGTTCTGGATGCCGTCTTGTAGAGCCCCATAGGGGGCTGATGGTGGGGAAGGTGGAAGGTTGTGATGCCACGTGGAGGATGGCAACACCATTCCTTGGGTGAGCTTGGGGTGCATGTGCAAAGATGTTTTGCCAAAAAGGTATTGGTCTCTGTGAAAGATACATCTCTACTCACGGTGAAAGCGTGTGTTGTGAACAGAGAACATAGCTTGGTGAAACTGTAGATCTCAGACATGGAGAGAGTCCTCACACCAAAATGTGAATATTTTGATAGCAAGAATCATTAGCAGCAAGTGGGTTTTTTTTTTTTTTTTAGCAAACTGTTTTTTAACAAATAGAGGGCGCTGGGGCTCCTCAGGTGTCCTTAAATGTGAATTAGATTGTGTTTGGGAACTGCTTTTCCGGTTTGTTGTACAGATTGGAGAATGGTGGATCTGATGGAGCAGGTTCTTTATAAAAATATGAGATTTGTGAGGTGGGAAAGTTAGTGATATTAAAACAGATATTCATATTTACTCAATCATGTAACTTTGAGCCATCTCCCAGCTCAGTAAGTCACTTGACAGGTGTTTGGACATTTTGGCAGAGTAGGATGCATGTGTTTATCACTATCGGCCCCTGAGTGCATTCAGCCTGTGTGTCTTGGAGTTATTGCAGTTATTTTATAAATTCCTCAGATAAGAACTCTCCCTTCTTATTGTTCCTGACCTGCACAGAGGTGTCTTGCTCTGTTGGGGCCTTTGGGGTGCCACTGCAATACAGAGCTACACATGTTTAATAATCCTCTGGCAATAACTGCCTCTGATCATGAAAAATATGCAGGGATAAATCTGGCAAAAGCAACCGCAGGCCACGTGCTGTGCAATAAGCAGCGCGGGGCTGTCTGAGGAGGGCATCGTGTTCAGCTGTTCTCTGCCCGCTCTTCTTAGAACAGCTCCTTCAAATGTCCTCGTGCTCTCCTCTTCCTCCCTGCGAACAAGTGTGCATGGACACGGTAGCTGGCTAAAATGCCAGGGGAACTAGCCCTAGTGTTGGTCTCTGTGTCAGAAACATCCTCATCTAGGGAGAGGAAGTATTGAAGCTCAGACATGCCCAGGCATTAAGGTCTCTTCATCCCTATGTGGTTTTGTTTTGTTTTACGCTCCCTACACGGAGGGTGAAAGTTCTTCCTCGTTGGAAGTTTTGGAGCTCGTGGCTTTAGAGCGTAGGGCAGGGCTGTGCCCTGGTGCAGGTGCTGAGCTGGCAGGGTTCAAACCAGACCATGGTTTTAGGTAGAAGTGTCTGCGTGGCCTTGCCCTGCGACTGGCTTGTGCTTGGCAAATACAGAAGATATGGACATGGCTGTCCCCATGCGACCAGGTAAACATGTCACCATGGGGTTAAGAAGATGCGTAACAGGCTGTGGAAAATGACAGGATAGGGCTGATTCCCAACTGGGTACCAGCTGTGCTCACTTGGGAAAAGTAGCAATGTGCTCCTTGTTTTCTTGTTTGCTTTTTTTCCTTTTTTTAGTAGTAAATTTGTATTCATTCACACAGCACAATGCTTTTTTGTCATAAAATAAATAACTCAGCAAAATATCAGCATTACAAAGTGATATTACTTTCCCTTTGAAGGCTCACTTTACACAGCGTGTCATACCCGAGACAGTGCTGCTTGGAGACAACATTACAATTTTTTTTATATTCTTTCCCCCAGACTTTCTATTCAATTTTGGTTATAGCTAATGGGTCTGCAGGTTGATGCCTTTATTTCTGCCCTTTTCGTATTTTCTCTGCCCACCTGTTCTCCTGTCTCGGGAGTGACACCCGAGGACATGACCGAGGTGTGTAAAGCACCGGGTGGTCTGGGGGAGGCCACAGAGGGCATGGCCGCAGGAGAACGCGGCTGGCCGCGTGCCGCGGGCCCTTCGTGGTGGCAGGAGAAGCGCGCTTCTCCTCAGGCCTCCAAACAAAGAGCGCGGCGGCGCTGTAACTACTGCGTTATCAAAAGATGGGAGATAGGGAGGGCCGGCGTTGTCATGCAGGAGCCTGGCTGTGTGGGCACCACCTCTCTGGGCACATCCAAACGCGGAGGCGACCTGTTTAAGCCCTGTGTGACAGCTCAGGGCTTTCATCGACCTGCAGCTTCAGCCGTGCAGAGAGCAGGGTCTTCTGGTTGGACTCTGCTCTTCTTTCCTCTCCTCACCTGATTAAACTGCTAACACGTGGGCGGTTTGGCGGCCTGACTGATGTCTAATGAGTGGAAGGTCATACGGGCTACGTTTGGCTAGAAGTTTTGGTAATGGCAACGAATTTTAAGTAACCTTGGTTCCACAAATGGTCTCCAAAGCCTTGTTTGAGGCAGCGCTTTAAAAACAAAAGCTTTTCTTAGTCTTCACCCCATTTTAGAAAGCAGCTTCCAAGTCAGTTTTGCACAGAACTGGAGAGAAGGAGCTTATTTGAGCTTATTCTGAACTTGGGAAAACTACTTATTTAAAAGAGCAGATAGAGCTACAAGATAGAGAACAACAGTGATACATGAACTCACTGCTGCTTTGGACAGGGCCCTGTGTCTAAGCTGTCCAAAATAAGAGTGTTCCCAAAGGGCTCTGCTTTCTGGAAGATCCCCCTACACACACACAGCTTGGGTTTGGGTCTCGATTGGAGAGCAGTTACATTCAGTCCTCTTAAAGAACCAGCTTCTGTAGCAAATAAACATATTTACATCCTGAGAGCTGAAGCCACCACATCAAAGCCCCAGCTGAGGTCAGGTGCCGCTTACTTTCAGAAAGGTATCCTGGGTGCTGTCACAGAGCCTGAGAACACTTTACATCTATAAAACATCACTTATAAAAGCCCAGAGTATGAAGCTTTCAATTTAAAGGCTACTAATAGGTTCCTTACTTTCTGGTAACATCCCTGCCGCTGCAGATGCACGCGCTCGCTCTTGTCCCTCTGCACATCTGTGAGCCCTTAGCCAAACAGACAGGGCTTCTGCCATCATCTCAAGCTTGACAGAGCAAAGCCCTTGGTGGACCGAGGCTGGCTGCCTCAGGGGCAAGATTGCAAACTTGGGGAAAAAAGACAAGAGGGGGGGAAAAAAGTCCCACCGAGGAGGCAGTAAGCCCCTGAAGTGATGCTGCATCACTAATGCTGATATTTTTTTAAATTTCAGAATAAGCTCAAGGAGAAATGACTTTGGGGCTTGACTGCTGTATAGTGGCTTAAATGTAGAAAAATCAAAAGGCTGATGACCTCACAGTGAAGAGGTAATGCCTAGAAGATAAGACATTTTTATGCATTATTGAATACCATGCGTGTTTGCTCATCTTTTAAAAGAGTGAAAGTCATGCAACGCAGACCATCTGCCACTAGTTGTAAAATTCCCAAAAACGTAAAGAAAAAAAGGCTAAATTTCTCCTCAAATGAAGAGGGGAGAAGCTGGGGGGCGGGGGTAGAGAGAAAAGGCCCTTGCATAGAAAGTTGCTGCTTTTTGCCAAGTCACTGCTTTCTGTGGCTGTTTGATCCGCTCCCGGGAGGACTGGCAGATCAGTGGGTAATTAAGCAGTCCCTGGGAGAACACAGACCTTTTGGAGTGTTTCGAACAGTCTATCTCTTTCACCTCTTTCTGGGATTTCTTTGAAGAACCAAAGTCAAAGATGTTACTTTCGAAATGCCTCTCAACTTGGCAAGTTTCAGACAGAAGGATGGCGCGTTGCATGGCGGGTCCTTCGTACTGCACTGTGGGTAGCCAAAGGACTCGACTTAGTTGTCCTTAGGTTCAGAGCAGTTTTGTTGGCTTTAACGTTCAGATGCTCAGGAGAACATCTCCGATACTACTGACACAATAAAAGCATCCTCTGTTTTAATTATCACTGTATGGGAGTATGTGAAATCTGAATTACAATTTCCAGGTGTACAATTGTTACTTGCTGTATATTTCAGACTCAAGGAAACTCTTCACATGCAAAATGCTTTTAAACTTACTAGGTACACAATATAACCTTGTGGGTTTAAACGGTTATTATTATTATTTTTGTTGAAGACACTGTAGTCTTAGGGTTGAATTTTGAAAAGGTCTTGGCCTGGCCTGCGGTTGTGCCCTGTGGTCTCTGGGATGAATTCACCAAATTCCACGGTGGCAGAGCTGATGAGCATTGTGGTTTTTGAGGGTTTTCTGTTGCTCTCCTGTTCCTGCGTTTGGATTGCCAGGGGACTGATGGACTTCTGGCATCCGTGGGATGTTATTCACTTGCTGAGGTCAGGATTCCCTGCAGACCCCACCAGGCCTGACAAACTTCCCACCTATTCATTCTGCTCTGGTGGGTCACACAAGCCTTCCTTAAACTCCTGTAGGAGTCCCACGGATAAGCCCACAGGGATTCCGGACTGGGAAGGTCTTGTGCTAGTCCTCAGGATAAGAGAACTTCATCAGCAACTACCTGGAAATAGTAGTTCTCATTTTTTTTGACTATATCTACAGTCATTTATGCTCACCTGTTCAGCAAGTCAGTGTAAGTGACCATGAAGTGTATCTGTATTTTGCAAAGAACTTAGAATGCTCAAAAAAGACTCATTAGCAACATTCCCATTTATCACCCCCCACTACTGCAATATGATTTAATTGTACTTGCAGATTTAGTTGTACTTACAAATAATTAAACAAATCCACAAAATGTTTGCATTACATTAATTTACTTCATTTGACCTTGCAATACCGAAGCCATAATTACTTACATATTTCCCTTTACTATTTTCTAACCTCTCTTTAAAAATAAATAAAAATACCAAGCACGTGCCTGATTAATATTTGAAGACTGTGAGGATCAAATGTAAAATGGTGTGCTTCCTCTCTTTCCCAGCAAGTTCAAATGAACTGATAAAGCCGTACAGTGTATATTAAAAGCCCTGTCTTATAGTTGCATGACATAGGAGTTTTCACATGGCAAAATGTGGCCATCTATGCAGTAACTACAAAAGGAATCCATCCTTCTGCAGCTCGTTGCGGTGCGAGGGGGCAGCTTGCCCTGGTGGCGGCGCGGTGGCTGCGGAGCAAGCGGTGAGTTTGCTCTCCTGCCGTGCTCGCCTTGGGCATTGGCGTGCTGTCACTGGGGCAATGCTTCCAGGTGCTCCCGGAGCCGGATGGAAACTGCTCTCCAAAGGAGAATGGAGCCCTATTTCTCAGAAGTGCCTACTACAGCACCCCTGCTGAAGTTACTCTGTGGTACCACAGTCTCTGACTTCTGGAGACTCAGTAGGATCTCCATAGACTGCTCTTCTCCTGTGGTACCACTATTTCTCCTCCTGTGGCTGTAGGAACCATCAGGAGACTTAGGAAGAACCTACCTGTGTGGTGGTGAGCTCTTGAGAAGAGTGTTCTTGCTGCAGCAGGGCCATCACCTCCCCTGGAGTCACTCATGGCTTCTTGATTCCCCAGGGCCCTATTCTCCCATGTTATATACTGTTAAGTAGCTGTCATGTTCCACCCCAGCAAAGAGTGTGTTTCAGTGATGGGTGAACTAATTCTTATTCTTTCTGCTTCGTTGATATAATGGGGTGTCATTAATCTTTGTAAAGTCTTTGGAAGTTGTCATAAGGGAGATGGTGTCCAAGTGACAAATATTAAATTAATTAAGACTAGCAGCATTCTGTTTTGGAGGGGAAAAAAAGGAAAAAAAAAAAAAAAACACCTCTGTAGTGGCTATTTATTGTTTTTGTGACGGGCACTGAAGGATCTGTATGGAGTAGGATTGTGTCAGAGAATGGTGTGACGGTCTGAAAGGTAAAACTATCTTTTGCTGATAAACTTTTACTGCCTTCGGTTGAGGAACAGTTCATTCGCTGCACTAAATTCAAAACCATAATGCCTTAGGGAAGAGGCTAGTGCATTAAGGACAGTGCATCCATCAAATGTACCACCCAGTCCCCTCGAGCTTCTGCTTTTGGAATGGCAAGATTGATGGGATTTCTGCTACTTAGTACCTTACAACAAAAAAACAGCATTAAAAAAGACACAAAGCTGCCAAGTTTGGCATAAACCCTACCAGCTGTCCCGGCTTGCAACCCAGCCATGGACCAAAGCACTGAGAAACAGCAGTCTTAACTTCCTCCCATCCTCATGGCAGTTAAAGAAGATTTACTTGGGGAAGGATGCTAAAATTTGCTTAGTGATTTGTAGGAGTATTTGGGAGTACCTTGAGGACGATTTTAGCATGAGGGATGGTTAACATAGCCTTGCCCAAGCTGCCTCCTCACCCCTGGGGCTCGCTTTTGGTTACCTCCAGAAATGTTCCTCAGTGTTTTCTGAGGAAATAGTGTTGAATAACATGGATAGCTTATAAAGCAGGGCAAGATAAACCAAAGGAGCCTTAGGAATGGATGTGGATGCCACCCACAGCAACCCTACTCTTTGCTGTGTTACAGGACTTAAAGGAAAGCTGGTGTTATTGAAAGTATAGACTAGCATGAGCTAGATCTTATTTTAACAAAAATCTCTTTAGCCATTTCTCTTGACTTTTTTTTTGTGTAGTGCTGAAATTTCATTTCACATATCTTAGGGGAAATCTTTGACTGTCCAATCAGAACAGAAAAATAAAAGCATGCCTTGCATTTAACTTTATTAGCAAGCATAGTATCAGGCAGTAACGCCTTCATTATAGCAATCTGAGTACTTCCTGAATAATTCAGAAGTGCCAAACAGAAGACTTGTTGCTTGGATGTGCTAATGAAAATATCAAGGGAATTAATTAACAGTCAATTATATCAATTTTAGATTTGGACATTGATTATGACACTAAAAGCAAAATCTACATTCTTTACAACACATAATTCCTTGTTTCTTAGTGATATAATTCAGTTTAATAATTTCAGTCAAAAGTGTAAAGGGAATACAAATTCAGATTATTTTTTGTTTTCTCTCCATTGCAATATGCTCAAGACAAATAAGGATAAAAGGCATGGTAGAAACATGTACATCTTGTTATATATGTGGGGATGCAGATTTTTCCAGCCTGAGCTTTGTAGTGATCTGTTTTGAGAAAGGGAGTTTAAATCTGGGGATAACAAAAACAAGCTACATACAATTTGGACATGTACATATTTATATTTTCAAGACTATTTCAAAACTGGCAAAGAGTTATTTTGTACTGCAATATAACTTTTTCAGAAAGGAAAGTTTTTGTTTTTGTTGTAACACTCTGTGAAGAACAAAGTTTATCTAGAACTGTTTTGTTGAACTCCATGTGCTTTTTAAAAAAAAGAAATATTTTCTGATCTCTGGTACTAGAGGAAAGCATTTCATTGAAATCAGTTTTTGCATGATTTGGCACGAGTTGTCTAGACTGGTTTATGAAAAATGACAACTAGTAGGAAAGTAATTAAAAATGTATTTTGCTTTCAGCAAAAGTATTTTTGGAATCTATAACAACCATCTTTAATTTGCCAACCATTTCCACAATTATTTTATATTAACTGGAGAGTTTTGTATTCTAGAAAATATGTATATTGATAGCCTTCTAGTTTAGTCTTCTCGCAAACACTGCTCTTAAAAAGGCAAGAGTGGAAAAGTGATCAAATATTACATTCAAATCTTTGTGGCATCCTTTATGAATTATTACGATTGACAGTAGATGGTGATAGGAGGTTCTTCCATGGATGAATGGATGAAATGTTCCAGTATTCTGGCTGGAGCAGGAGGCAGCATTGTTTTATTTGGGGCTAGTATACTTTTCCAGGGTTGAAACTAGTGAAGCAATATCCCCTGCTGGGGAGGGGAAGGTGCAAAAGAATGCAAAGGTCTGATAATTGGGAAATTCATAGTCTGCAGTTGGAGCTGGGGATTATGGTACAGACTCTTATAATGAAGGAACTGTACTCTTATTGCCAGTGCTGGAGAGCCCTTGGTGTTACTCAGGAAATTATTGCCAACATTAGAGTAATTAGGTACCACTGTGCACTCCATTGAAGTGCTCTTTGTGCAACCTAGAGCAGCCTAATTATTGCTGTAAATGACATCCCCAGCTGGATGAGGCTGGGGCAGGAGCAGGGCTGGGGTCTGCCCTGTGTTGGGTCCCAGCGCAGAAACATTGGAGGGTCACCCCAAACTCCATCTACCCCTCAGCGTTTCCTTCAACTGAGCGTTCACTAGTTGTACAGCAAGTTTTTTTTCCCCAAAGACCCCTATTTACATTTGTGGCATGAAGGGAGAGGGATGCGCTGCCTCCAGCGCGTCCGGCCGAGCAGAATCCGTTCCCAAGAACAGCATGAGCAATTTGTTCCAATGAGTTTATTACACAGATGTAAATTTGTCATTCTCAGGTTACGTTTCTCATTCAGTGTTTTAGAGATGAGAAATCAAATCTGAAAGACATCAGTGAAAGTGTTATCATTTATTTTAAAGCTGGAGATTAAGTTAAAGTATTAATAACAATAAGCTGATGGCTGAAAACATACTTGCTAGTCCATTGATCTGTAGCTGTCATTCATTGTTCCCTGGTATTCTTGGTGAGCGCTTTATTAATCATGCTGTCATGCTTGTGTCAAGCATCTGTTCCATAGTGGATCAGTGACTAGAAATTCAAGACTGGCTGCTCTATGAAGAAATCCCTTTATAATTTCCCTGTTACGGGTACCTTTAAAAGCTACAGGATATGTAACTTTGTATGCGTTACTCCTAAGCTGTGCTCCAGTTTTGACCTGTGTTAACTACCTAAACTTCTGCATTTAAATATAAGAGCATATAGTGAGTGTGTAGCCCTTGGTGAAATCCTTGCATTAATATTCCCTCCTTCAGGCATGTGAAAGCCTGTTAAGGACACCTGCAATAAACTCCTATAAAGTGCTTTGAAATCCTTAGTGAGTAATGTCTGGCTGATAGATTGGCCAAGTGCATGATAACTCTGCCCAACTGTGCAAGAAATGTTTTACCTATCAAACATTTAACAGGCATATTCACATTATTGTGTACCATACCTTTTCATGTAGAGGACTATTGTGAGCTGTCTTTTGAGCTATGGCAATAAGGAAAGTTGTTGTGTAAAAGTTAATCAGAAAATAACTTTAAAAGTTCAAATGGGTGCATCTACCTCTACTTCATATTGAATATTATAGCTGGCTTTTTTTCTCAGCTCTCCTCGGTTAACTGGCCATGTCTTCTTGACCGCATTTTGTCCTCCAGCGTGTGAGTCTATCACGGACATTTGACCTTCTCTTTGTGACTCCGCATGTCCTGCCTTGTGGATTTTCATTGCTGCCTTATCTCGGAGCAGGGTTTTCTCCTTAATTGATATGCATGGTCAGGCATGGTTAATCCATGCTTATCTTATCCATATGTCTAAGAATCCCAAAGATTTGATGGACACCAGTATCAGTTTTATTAGGAAGAGCAGACAGCTCCCAGACTTAAAGGCTTTTACTGGCAAGGGTTTGGGGCTCAGGTGAAAAAGTAAATAGAGCTCAATTGAAAAGTCCGTGTGTGATGGAAGCCCAAATTCTGCTGACAGTGGTCTTTTATCTGGATAGATTTGGGGAGAAAGCTCCAAAATCAGTGAAATTTATTCCAGGCTTATGTGGCTATAACTGATAGGATTCGTCTTCAATACTCATTCTTCCTGTGGTGTACTCAGTGCTTGTGATCTTTCCTGTGACATTAATTAAATGGGTTTAATCATTTTGCTATAGAAATCTAGATCTAAAAGAGACTTTCTGGTAGCACTATTTTGACTCATGCTTGTTACATCTCAAGAAATAAACCTCTAATTGCATCTTAGTATGAATAAAAGGCTAAAGCAGATTGTAGAAGAACATGTTGAGAGTGTGTCGTGAGAAGCACCAAGCGGAGAAACATCTTGGGCTTTGCTTCACCTGAATTTTGTGAATGGTTTTTGAGTGCGAAGCGCATTGTACTAATCCATTTTTGTGTGAAATGCTCTTAGGGTAAGCTCCTACTCGCTGACTCGCCGGCTGTACGTGATAAATGTGGAGAGGGTGTTAGTTATGGATTACAGGCGTTTTCCCACAAAGCGTTTCCATTAAGTCCTGCCGGTTGCACAACGTGGCCCGTTATTGCGCGTCGCCGGCCTCGAGCCACCATGTGCCCGGCGGAGGCTGCAGAAGCAGATGTTGGCAGCTGGAGTGTCCCCTCCATGCCCAAACCTGCCTCTGCTCCCTTATGTTTTGGCCGCCCTCCCACCTTACGGGTGACACGAGCGAGGCCACGAGGCCCCCGCAGCAGCCAGCCGCGCTCGGGGCTCGCTGACCCCACGGGCTGTGCTCAGCCCCTCTCCCGCGATTGTCTCGTCAGGCGCCTGACGGCCGCCTCGCACCTGACAAGTGACACGTCCCCAGCTCCTGCTGACTAGATAATCAAAGTCTTGTCAGAGCTGTCAATACCCTGCAGATCAGCGAGCACAAAGAGAGGAAGGTTTCTGCAGAAAGCGCCGCCTTCAAAAAGTGCAGTCGATTCCTCTTGCAGAAATCACCTGTTTGTTTCGAAATGTTGTTTACTCCTGCAGAAGTGGATGCTGCAGAATGCCTGCCTAAGCGCTATCGTGATGGCAGGTTTTAATGGGGCAGCCCTCTGAATCCAGTGTCCCTGACATTTTGCTGGGAATTGCTTTGAAATCCCGAGGAAAGGGGAAAATATTAATATGCAGCAGTCATTTAACCTTCCTGGAGAATGTAAAGGGATCATTTCAAGCGCAACTGTAATTACTGTTTGATAAAAAGCACATTTTTGCAAGCTAAAGAATGCACAAGTATGTTCCAGTCTTAGGTTGCAGACCAAGATTATTTATGATCTCTTGCAACTTTGGAACACTTTCAAATACGGGTTTGATTTAAAATGTTAATTAAAGCAGAGGGCCAAATGCTTCCCTGATTTACGGAATTTTGAATCTGTAATCTACTGAGGCTGATGAATCTCACCTGGATTTCACTAGCACAAGAAAGTGTCATTTTTGACACGCAGCTATTTGGATAGCCTAATATATCCAGTCAGTGTATGTGTTACTGCTTGGAGACCCTGGGATGGACAGATGTTCCCTATGTGACGTGAAATCCGTTCAAGAGATTTTTTTAATACTTTGTGTATTAAAGAATAAATGACCTTTGATTGGAGAGATAGCTATGTCTGGAGAATAAAAATGACATTGCTTTTCACAGCTGAAACTCCTTTAAAAGAATATCAGAGGTGAGATTTCTGAAGCCCTGGTGACTGTTTAGTGTATACTATTTACTCTAGCACCAGAAACAAGGTAGTGGGTCTGGGCTGCTGCTGAGAGACACAAATACGGCAGTTCTTGCATCAAAAAAGTCTTTAAGTGGAGTTTTTATGAGCATTTTGCACTTCTTTGCCTTCAGCCTCCACTTCAAGACAGCTCCTGTTTTGAAAGCAACACCGCAGTCCCAGTCACTTTCCAAGTCCTGCACACACCGCGGTCCTTTTCTCCACTTTTATGTCTATTTCTTTTATTAAGAGGAGCTTCCTTAGACATAAACAGTTGTCTGCCGTGAGCTGTTATAGCTGTCAAGCTGTAGGTGCCTTTTGCTGCTCGTGCCAGCAATCAGTGCCAGGCGGAGGAAGGTGGCAGCAAGGCCTGCAAGCTGAAGCTCGTTAGCCGCGTGCTGGGGCGGCAGCGGGGCCTGGGTGTACGTGAGGGGCCGGTGCGTCCCTGGGCCTGAGATGGTGGCCGGAGACCCTGCTGACCAGCTGCCCGTTGTCAACTTGCCGTGTCTGAAGGCTGACAAAGAAACTGGGTGCCATGATGGGACCTCAGGAACGTCAACCCCTGTAGGAGAAGTGTTGGGCTGGATCCATGATTTCTGCTGGCAGCTGCGGGACCCTGCTGGCAGGGTGCCCTTTGCCCCTGCTTTCCTCAGTGCTCACAGGCCCCTTTTCTGGCCCTCAGACACTGCAAGGCAGGAATGACACAAAGGACTGTGAGCTCAAACAGGCTCCCGTGCACGTCCATGCCTCGTCCAAGGAGCGGACGGAGCCCTGATGTTGCTGGCAGCCCACACACCAGCAAACGCTGGCGTGGGCTGAGAGCGGAGAGGCCCTGGGCAGTGCAGGGCGGCCATGGCTGCCTGTGCAGGGCTGACCGGGAGCGCTGCCCGCGGAGCTCAGGGCAAGCTACCAGGCACAAGAGTTTGCCATCAGAAAATGCCGATTCGTCAAAAACAAACCATCCCGTGAAAACATCTGGCTTTCAGGAATCTTCTGAGGGAAGCTCGCCTGCTAAGCAGATTTTCCTTGTAAATTTGCCTGGTTTGCTGCCAGGTCACCTGCCTGGCTCCTTGGCCACCGGCCAGCCATTGCAGCTCCAGGTAGCCACGCAGCCTGCCGGGGCTGGCCCTCATCTGGCTGCATCTTCACCGGTGCACGGAGGTCCCCATCCCGAGAGACATACCCCCAACCCCAGGTCTCCACGGGCACGGCTCTGGGTGGCTCCAATGGATTGCTGTTCTGCAAGAGGTTCGGGGAAAAAAATGGTTATTCTGGGTCAGAATGAAAGCTGATTCTGAAATGCTGACATTTCCTGCAAACCGTCTATTTGGAGTTTTGGTAGTTACCCAGATGCTGGTAGGTGGAAAAACAGCCCAGCAAGGCTGACAGACAATCTGGTGTACATGGGAAGGTGGCTTGGTGCTTCTGGGTTCAAGGTGTTTAGGAGCTTTCCCCAACATTATATAATGTGATTGTTAAATAGGATATGATGCCAATCCTATTTATGTATGACATGCATATATTCACAAAGCAAGTACAAGTGATGTCACTAGACTAATGCTTATTCACTGTTATTTAAATAAATTAAAAGTTATCGTATGTGCCAGCTTGTAGCAAAGACTTATTTTCTACATAATTGTTAAAGGTCAATAAGTACCTTTTAAGAAATCTAATTTTTTGTTTAGTTAGCATACAACACACATCCTGTTAAATCCAGATTAAATGCATAATTGGGTGTATTTAAAGTACTTAAAATTAAGTATTGCTGATTATTTAGACAATAGTTTTCTTATTAAGTGTTAGTTTATTTGTTAATCAAGTGTCACTTAAAATATAGAGTGGGTGGGAAAGAGTAATTGTATGGTTTACTTGAAAGGGAGTAGTAGATGAAGAGATTGGAAAAGAAGTTGTTTGAATGAAGTTTGATTATTATATACGTGTTTCTAATTTTATTCATCCACCTGGAGCAAAAAAAAAAGGTGGAAGGAAAGGGGAAGAGCAAAGGTGGCCACTGGCATGTGGTGTGCCTGTGCTTGCAAGAACAGAGCAGGGCACAGAAATCTGCCTGGTGTGTGTGTGTAGTTTTTTTTGTTATGTTGTGTTTTTATTTTATTTTTTTCCTGGGAAGACTCGGCGTTGCTGCCAGGGCACTCGCTGTGCCACTGCCCACCTTTGCCGACACCCGGCACAAATGAGTCCAAGTCTGCAGACACTAGAGCCTGCCGAGCCAGCCTCGGAGGGCTAAGTGACCGGCCAGTCTGGACCCAACCAGGCTATGCTGAAGGCTTGGATGGGGATGGAAATCTGCTTTCCTCTCCAAGCCAAGGGCTGTTCTGCAGTTTTGTGCTCACTTCCAGATGAGCAGTCATCCCTTTTATCCTGCTTTTTGTCTATTCTTCAATAGCCCTGTCATCCTTTTTTTATAATGTGTAAAATTGGCTAAAACTTGGTGACTAGCATGTAGGTTTATTCATGCATTATGCATCCTTGTAATGCACTTTCCTTGCTTTCATGGGGCTTGCAAGAGCTTTTCCCCCAACTTGTGCTCAGAGTTTCTGGAAATCAAGGTGCCGTTGCAGTTCTTCCTAGAGCTGCAAGATTTGTGGTTTTGCTGCTAATAATTCAAAACTAGGTATGAGCCATTTCTAGCTTCCTCTTCTGCATGTTGTATGGACATACTTAGGCTGTTTAAGGTGAGTGGAATGGCTGTGTTTGATGTACATTTTAAATCTGCAGATCTAGAGGTTGCATCCTTAAGGAGAATGCTTTCTAACAAAGTTCTTATTTTAGCTCAGCGCTAATAAGCACTACAGAGGTAAGGTCATTCATTAAATAGCTAGCTTTTAGATGGAAAAACGTAGCATGATTTTGGTCTATAGTAGACCTGCAAGCAAATGATGAAAATATGATTGTATGTATGAAAGTATGATATTCTTTGACTGTCAGTGATGGCACTATTAGAAAAGTGTGTGTGTTTGTTTATTTTTGTTCCACTCTTTGGTCTTTAAATAATTTTTTTTCTGTAAACATTAAATATCAGAAGTGTAGCATAAAAAGCCTTAAATCTTCAATTTCCCTTGTTTAGTTGAAACAATTTCCACCTTAAAACTCTTGGCTGAAAATGTTTTGCTGCAGATATTGCATCCAGAGAGAAGGTAATCCATTCTCTGTCCATGAGATGCTGCTACTTGCACTGAGTTTTTTGCTCTGATCTCCCAAAGTTGTTGGAGGGAACATGCTTGAGAGTTGACTTTTAACACCATGTGTTTGGGCTTCGTGTCTCTAAGAGATTTGTTGTACTGCCTGCCCTTGGACAGAAGAAACACCATGGAGGTTAAACCAGATCTTGTTTAGAGCATTTGAGGTTTTGAAACTGCTCTGGTTTCAGGTTTTGAAGACAGACCTGCATTTCCATTTGAATACAAAATTTAGTGGTGGCTCAGGAGAGACGTGGTGGCTGTTATAGTGGGCATGTGCACGTACTGCCTTGATGCATCTCCTCTGGAGTAAGTGCTTGCCCCCTCTGAGGTGAGAAAAGCCTGTGGCATCTAAATGATATTGCTTGTGTTGTCTTCTGTGACTGTTTTAGTTCCTCTGCTTTGGTACAACTGCTAAAGTAGCTCTTGCATCTGGTTGTCTTTTGGTTGTGTGTGATAAAAGCCAGCTTTACAGCAGAAGTAAGCAATCCTATAAGAAGCATTTCTTTATACTTCCCATGCTAAGAATCTCACCCTACTGTAGAGTAACAGAAACTGGTACAGCGCCTTCTGCATTTATATTGTTTTATGTGGTTACTTATGGTCTTTAGCACCCTCCTCCATGCCCAGTGTGGTACTTCAGCTCCTGTGGACTGGTCCTCTCCTCCTGCTTCTTGGAGATGAACATTTGGGATGTACTCACAAACCTTTGGTGTTGCTTGTCTTCATTTTCAGATCACAATGACTGATACTTTTTCTGAAGCTACTCAAGAATTTCTTGATGCCAAAGGCTTTGTGCCTCTTACGGGGACACCCTTAGCACCGCTTGACCTCTAGCAAAAACAAAGCCTCTTCTCCTGGGTGGTTACTTTGACATTTTCCATGTGTTAGGGGGGCTATTCATCTATGAAAACTGGAGATACAGGGAAATACTCAAGAAAGGTTATTTTTAATTAAAAAAATACTTTTAGTTTTTAAAAAAAAAAAAAAAAAAAAAGCCTGAGCATGGAGAGGAATAATGATCCCAAAACAAGCAGCCTGTGCCTTCCTGGGATGTAGAAGAACCCGTTCCAGGTTCTTACCCTGCTTGTTGGAACTGTTGGGTTACAGCTGATGCCATCCCAAGGACAGGGCGTGTTTGCAAAAGTCATTGAAGTGGTATTATATGGTATTCTTCAATGGAAAAAAAGTCACTGAGAGATTCATAATCAGCTCTTGATTAACATTTCTTTTCTGTAATTCCTTTCCCTATTCCCAAATATTATTTAGACAGGAGTTTGGGTCATGGCTCCTTGCAGAATTCGTATTTAATATTTCCTTAATATAGAATCTAAATTATTTTTGGTAATCTATGTAAAGATTATGTATAATACAATTAATTGATATAAGTGGTTTCAATTCTCCTTAATATGACAAATCTCTAGTGTGAAATATTCTTAGTTAATGATCAACATAAAATAGATAGAGTTCATTTTTAATGCAAGTACAAGATTTGAATTAATTTGTAGTTAGAGTAGAGTTATTAAACTGTATAATACACACACACACACACACATATTCCCTTTTGTTTTTAAGGTATTTTCTTATACAACAGATATGATACGTTTGGGTCTGTATATATATATATACACACACCCACACATACACACACATGTATATGAGATACATATTTAGGAATTCTCTGCAACTCATTGATACTTCTCTGTGCTAATACTCTCATAACAAACTCACATTTTAGCTTACCATGTGGCGTGTTTCCAGTTGGTACGAAGCGCTAGATCTAGTGGGTCCTACCACGGTCTCCCCTGCCCCACTGAGATGTGGCTGCCTCCTGTCCTGGAGAATCCAACTGCTTTAGCACAGCCCTGTGTACTCAGGAGGAACTGGTTTGCAGGCAGATAGATACAAAATCTCTAGCAGAGAGCAGCAGGCATGGTAGATCTTACCTACTAATCTACCTTGAGCAGAGTATTAATGTTAGTGAAATGAGCAGGCAAGGTAAGAGTATTAGAAGGGGATTAGCATAAAGCTATGTACCATTATCATTGTCTCACTTTCTTAGATTTAATGTGAGTGACATTCTTTAATATTACTATTAAATTTATAGCAGTGAGATAAGCGTCAAATTTTCCTACAATTGCAGTAAGATGAGGGGGGAAAAGAAGTATTGGGAGAAGTGCCAAGTAGAATTCGAATGTTGCTTAAAAGATGCGTGGGATGGAAGAAGCAACTTGCAGGGAACATCTGTTTCTGCTGGACCTTGTCACTTCTCTGTCAATTGGAACACTGAGTTAATCAGATCCCTAAACTTTAAAAAAAACTGTTGTGTTTTAGATGCAGCACTGTTCAAAAATAGCTATCCAGCTTGCTGGATTTGGTACATGCTGCAGAATTGTCTTTATAAATGAGGAGAGGGCTCAGGGTAAACGTAGCCCCTTGTGTTTCCTTCCAGGGTGGAGCAAGAGGGAGAGCAGAAGGGATTTAACACGGTTTGACCCCACTGTTCTTATTCCCAATTGTTTTACAGGTCACTGAGCTGCAGCATTTGTCATGTGTTTAAAAATATGTATTTTCAAACTGTTGGCTACATACCAAAACTTGTATGGGAAACACTGGTTAAAAGCTTCTTTAGCTGCTTTGTTTTGGTTGTATCTCCTATACAGCCCCCCAAAGTATGTGAAAATGAGAGCACACTGCTAGTCTGCACTGCTGCTGGAGCTCCTTGTGCCCAGGTACCCAGCCAGCCCAAGGTCCTTATTCACCCTGGGGTTTGGGCCAGCATTTCCTACCATCGCCTGTATTCTTTGCTGACTCTCTGATGGGACAAGTTACGGTAGAATCTCGAGGGGAGGAAGTGCTGTTTGTATCCTCCCTTTTGAAAGGACCAACACATATGTTACATTTTTCCCAGTAACATGTCAAAAAAGTATTTTCTTCTCTCATGGTGTATTTTGATTCTTTAGTTTCCCAACATTTTTCTTTTCCTGAGGAAAGCAAATGTTTCCGTGAAACATTTTTAACAAAAACAGATGTGTGTATTTCTAAAAGCATTTTGATGGCAAATGTTTGACCCGTGCTATCGTGAAGGGGGTTACAGCAGTAAACTTAGATTTTTTTTTTTTTTTAAGGCGTAAGTTAACTGTAAATGTAATAAAGAATTAAATAATACCCTACATGGCTCTTCATGTTCTCCCTGCAACTTATTATCTGTGTTTATTATTGTCATCTTCAAAAGTACAATAAAAATATATGGCCTTGTTCATTAAAAAAGCCTTAGTTAAACTAAGCACAGCCCCGTAAAGATGCTGTAGACGACACAGTGTCCTCGTGCTGTACTCGCAGTTATGCCAGTTAATGCTGTGATGCTACTGGGTCTCGCAGGCTACGAGGCATCGTTACTCGAGGAAGGGACCTCCGAGGAGCCCCGTGGAGCTTCACATGGAGGGGCTGCTAAAGCAGGGGGCAATCTGCTCCTCTTGGAGGCAGCCCAGAACAAGTGTCCCAGTGTGCTGCTGGGAGAAGGCCGTGCTGCTGGAAACGCCACGCTAAGATGCCTGTAAGACAGAAATTTGAGGTCATGATTATTTGCGGCTCACACACCTCTCTGCATTATTTTTGCAAGACAGGGGTGTGAATCCTGGTGTGTTGGCTGAACTCCAGTTTGAGCAATTACATTTTATGCCTAAAATTCCCCTGTAGTTTCAGCTCGATATGTTTCACATCTTGGTTTGTGCTGTAGCTGTGTAGTGTTAACCAGCTGACATTTTTTACTCTCCGAAATGCTGCGTTTTAGATGTGAGTCTTGTATGTGATCACAGTCCAGGCCCTTTTGCAAATGCTCAGAGGGAAACCTGTTGCACAATCAAATGCCGGTGCAGAAGTGACTTTGTGGGGGTGTGCAACAAATCAGGCTCATACCCTTTTTCCATGTACTTCTCTGTGTTCTGCTGGCGGGGCCCTAAAGCTTTGCTGGATGTATGGCAGTGTCACTGGGCTGCGCAGTGGTAGGGGACCTTGGTGGCAGCCCTTAGGGGACCCCAGTGGGCTCCATTGGGGTCTGCATGGCACCGAGAGACTCTCTTCCCACTACCACAAAGCAGCACCGGTGGCAGATGTAGCCCTGTAAAAGTAATGCTCTATGACTGGTCTTGGTTTTCCCTTTCTTTTTATTTTGAAAGAGGAGGCCAAGATCAAAAGCCTTAGCCCAATCAGTCAGGCTTTAATCAAATGAAGCACTTGAGCACATGCCTTACATTAAGCACATAAGGATTATTGCTGATTTCAGGAAGATAACCACATGCTCAAATTTGGACTCATATCTGGTTCAAGGCAACCTCATACTCCTGTGTCTGTCTGTAACAGCCACTATGCTCCAACCCTTCCTTTGCCTTAGAACAAGATTATTATAAGCATTCTGTCTAATCAAATGCAAGCAAATGAAGATATTAAAAAGAAAAAAAAAAAGGCAAAACTTGTTGTTTTGAAACTAATTAAAAAGAAGGCACTGATGAAATTTAACCCAATAGAAAGGCTCCTTGTGACTTCAGCAGACTTTGCTTAGGTGGTAGTGTTAAAATCGACTCGGACTTTCTCAGAACTTGTTGTGAGGATTTTGGCTTTCTACCCCCTCTGTTTGGAAGTGGGACCTGTATGTATGGATTAAATGGCTTCCAGTCAACCACACTTGTCCAAAGAGAGTACCTTCATCCTCAGCAATGACTATTTATCAAATTAAACACATCTGAGATCTTGTACTTAGCTGGAGATGGGTAAATATCAGCGTATATATTGTCTGTATGATATTTATATGGTATTCTGCAATCAAAGTTGATTGCTGCATGCAAGATTGCTTCAGTAGACTGTTTTCTGGTAAAGTCTTGCTTTGATTCTAAGTTAATGCATTTTCTCCATGCACATTCTCTTTTAATGCCATGTCCAGACACTTGACTCCTACATCCTAAAAGCAGAAATAGTGTCTATGGGAGAAGTCACAGGGTTAACATCCTAACTTAAAGGCATGGTCTACCTTTAATTGAAGTGGGTGTCCTCAGCAAGTGGCTTCTCCCATTAGAAATGATTTTCTGCCAGAAATCTATATTCTGTCATATTCGATTATGCACCCTACTAATCAGCAGAGAACTTGGTAGCACCCCGACATGGAGAAGTCTGCATCTGTTCTAAATCCTGCCCTTCTAAGCAGGATTATTGCCAAGCACTGTGAAGATTGCTTAGCTGGGTACAAAAGATGCTGTACCCAAGCCAAAAAGGGAGAGTAATTCTGATTTTATTTGAATGAGCTTATTTTATTGGATGGAAGGAAATAATTGAATTATGTACAATAAAATAAGGATTTGTGTTTCTGAGAAAGACATAGACAATTGCTATCTGGTAAAACCTCTTGAAACAACATAGAAATACAAGGATCCTTAGCAGATCATATATCTCTTAGATATTTTCTTGCTCTTCTGAAAACAAGTGCTACTAGATGTAATTTAGACTCCCATAGTAGTATTCTACTTGCTTATTTGTGAAATCTGTCAGGCCTCAAGGTACTTAAGCATATGCTTACTGTTAAGGGCATGAGCGCCGTAACCGATCTCAGGGACACTGCTTAATCTTGAAGAGCTTTGCAGAAATAGCGGCTCGTTCCTGGCTGTGGAGAGATCCAGAACAGCTTGCTGGGTGACGAGAAACGAAACGGGCCAGAATTTTTTGGCTTGTAAAAGAGATGACTACGAGAGGGTATGGCAGAGGAGACGTGTGAAATGGATAGTAGAGGTGGGAACGGTTATTCAAGAGCGAGGAGACATTGCATGAAATCATCAGGCAGCAGGTTTACGCTTTAACAAGGAGGTATTTTTCCTCCGCTTCACAAAAATAAACGCAGTGCTTGGAGGAGACCAGAAGTAGAAATAGTCCAAACAGGAATTCAGTCGTTTTGGACAAGAATAGTCTGAGGAGAGCAATGAGGTAGAAAGGTGCGAGTACAACCATGGGCTCGAGAGGCAGTAAAGCTGCAGATGGCACCGCTACAGCGCTGGCCAAACCATCGCACTTCAGCTGAAGGTGACACAGGCCTTCTCACTTTGTAGTGATGTTTCTAGATCCACTTCCCTTACAGAAGGAAGGGAAACCCCTGATGCCTTTTTTTTTTTTTTTTTTCTGAAAACAAGATACATGTTCCCAAGTAGGTGACATAAATATTCTGTGTCTTCCTGCTTTGTCCTGCCTATCCTTGAAGGCGTTGGTGTAGGCATCTGAGTGCTCCCTTGTTTCACGCCTCTTCCGTGCAAAACTTGAAAAATGTGGCTTATTATGGTTTTGGTTAAGTGCTGACACTAGTTATTGAGCTTACAACTCCACTGTGTTTTTATACCTTATATTAATGTATAAGCGGCTCTCTAGACTGGCAGTTTGGAGTGGCTTCTCTCAAACCCAAGAGAAGCCAGTGTCCTGACAGAGTCCTGCGGGAATGATGCTACATGTTGTAGCCTAAATAAAATATGCCGCCTGGCTGCTCAAAAAAAAAAAAAAATCTTGAAAGGATTAAATCCAGTGGAGAGATTTCACATTTGAGATGCACTTTATTATCAGAATGTTTTGCAAAATTCTCTCTCAAACAGGGAAAAAGGGGATGCAAGTTAGAAGTGTGCCACTGCTAGCAACAAAGTTCCTTCAATCTGCATTTAAATAAAGGTATTGACTATGTAAAGCACATGGCTGCCCAAGGCAGAACATAAATAGTGTTTGCCAGGTATAGTGTTTGATGTGGGCTCCCACG
Organism: Tinamus guttatus; assembly: GCF_059628265.1. Taxonomy (NCBI): domain Eukaryota; kingdom Metazoa; phylum Chordata; class Aves; order Tinamiformes; family Tinamidae; genus Tinamus; species Tinamus guttatus. The sequence goes on along the minus strand of NW_028289208.1, from coordinate 2,081,179 downwards.
TAAGGTATTGAAGGCACACGTCAGTAAATCCTGATCCTGCCAACTATTTCCTGTGCAGTGTCACTCTAGTCTAGTTAGAGTGTATTTAGAAGGTGGCTAAACACACTTTTGTGGGAATCATTAAATAACACAGCAATTCATGCATTTGTAACAGACAGCTTCAGATGCACGTTATTAACTGAAAATAAAATCTCAGCATTTATGCTGCATGTTATTTTTTTTTAATCCTTAAAGAAAGCTAGTACCCAGTATGACTGAGAATATAATACCCTAAAGTTTAGGACTGGTTTGTAAACACAATCCCTAGTGTCTGCTATTGATCTTTTGCTATTTTAATGCATTTTTACTGACCGACATGTCCTGTGGTAAAGAATATTGCCTAAATTAGTTATCTGATTGGTTCTTTTGATTAATGACAGGACTGTGCTTCATTACACATGACAACATGATCAGAATAATCACTGCAGCCATAGAAGCTGGGACTGGCATTTTTTATTCCTTCATTTTTAAAGTTCATTTATAAAATTATTTAATGTATACGTCCTAAGTTGTAATTTATTTACATGACACTTTTTTCGATGGGAACTGTTGTACTGTGTCACAAATGGCTAAGAAAACAAGGTAAACTAGATGTACAAATCAATGTCTTCTGGCTCAAGGGGAAAAAAACATAATCAAGATTCAAGAGCTGACCTTGTCCAAAGTCCAACTTGTCACACAACAAACAGTGAGGTGCCCAGCAAATCACTGGGATCAGCAGGATGTATTTGAAGGAATTTTTAACTGATATGATTTCTCGACAAAGTTTTTTACTAAAACTTCGAGTCGTGAGTGTTGGAGTGAAAACAGCCTGTGACTTGAGGGCCATTGGATACCTTGTGCCCAAGTGCCCGCAGCTTTTTCAATGTCCCCTCTTGGAGGTGGTAGCACCAGCGGGTCCCAGGAGCGAAAAGGCTGCTTCATCAGCCAACCTGAGCAAATGCCATCCTTTTTGAGCTGCATCCGCTCAACCTTTGCACAATTGAACTGCGTCGGCCCTCCCTGCTTGGAGGCTCAAGACCAGATGTGTTGCCTAGCACCATCTTGCCGCCGCGCTATCTGCCGTGGTTTATAGCACCTTCACATGCTTTGAGGTTCTTGATTGCTTTTTAGTAGGTCATTCTGGGATTGATCTGTTTGAATTTATAAGGACATGCATGCCACCTTATGTCATGTTGATGAATGATTCAAAATTTTAAATGGCAATTCAACATTTAATGTTTTGAAAAATGTTTAAATGGTGTCATGCACAGAATAAATGGCAGCTTTCATTTTCTTTCTTCAAAATTCCCTGCCAGCCTGTTTACATGATGTTGACAGACATTTTAGCATTTGCCAGAGAAATAATGTGAAGGGCTGGATACTTGCCATAAAATGGTTTCCTCTCTCCATGGCAAGTGTGGAAACAAATGCGTATGTATACACACACATATATTCTATACATATTTCATTTTTTTATATGTTTGTTTGCTGTTACAACTACAGAAATATATCTCTGGTCAGGACTAGCTCCAGGCGAGGTAGGATCCTCGTGCTGTGGGAATTTCCCTGGCTCTGCAGCTCACGGTGTGCAGTGTAATACAGCCGCTGCAAAACTCAGGAACAGTCTTCCTGATCAGCTGCTAAACAACCTTAATGCCACCCCCAAATTGTATTCTGATGTGACAACTAAATGGTACATTTACAAACCGAGCCTCACATGTGCCAATGCACTTCTCGCTTTATTGTGCTTTTTCATTATCCACTTCTCAGATTAGGACATCACTGTGTTGGCTCCATGTAATGTGCAATCTGCATATACAAGTAAATGAACATACAGGCTTAGGACCTTTCCCTTTAGGTACATATGTACTTTAAACTGATCTCAGTGCTGCTGCAACAAGATTTTCCTCCTGGGATTGCAGGAGAAGGCTGATGTTTGTTGTATGTAGTTAATGTAAAAGTTTAATATGCCAATAATTCCATTTTCATGGAATAACCATGGATTTAGGATGTTGCACTGAGTTAATTTTAGCTTGTGTTTAGACATTCATTTTGTGGCTAACAACATTTGTCTAATTATAGTGACATACCAAGCTTTTGTTTCCTGGGAAGAGATTGCTATTGTATGAAATATATTTAATCACGGTTAAACACGCTTTGATTTCTCATGCTTGTTGTGGGTATATAAAAGACTTTGGTGCTACTTTTGCATGTATGTGATGGAGGAATGAATAATGCTTTGATGAAAGCAATTTTGAATGATGGACAGATAAGTTGACTTTATGCCAGGACTATTTTTGTTACCAGCACGTTAGAAATTGTGACTAGTCAATGAAATGTCAGCACTTAGAGGCTTTTCGAATGGGGACCTATCTAAAAGCAGTTGTAACCTACCGTGTGGGTCACTGAGTTTTACTAGTCAAAATGTATGAAATATTTAAGGACATCGAAGGTTCCACACAGTACTTAAAAGGTAAATTTTTAATTAGCAGATGTATGAATAAAAGAAACAATCAATTATGTTTTTCTGGAATTGATGAATGTGTTATAAGCATAGCATGCATCTTCACTTCCAAATGACGAATTGATGCATTTTTCTATTTAAAAGTTGTTTTCTATCAGTACAAGCAGATAATTGGTTATGCTAGTTGAATCTGTGTGTGTAACATACGTATGTGTTACTTAAAAGCCTACCAATGAATTAAGGATTTTTTGCAGCTTGTTGTATTGCACTGAAATCTCTTACACAGTATGCGATTAAAGCACGTAAAATGATGTTGAATATGCAAGTTATATGTTAATCTGATTAAATGAATAGAGAATTGCCCAATGCAATCAATTGAAATATGCAACAACTTTGTGTTGAACTTGAAGAAAATTATTACCTTGAGGCTGCCAAACCCATGATACAACTTTGCATTTGCAATAATATTTGCCTATTTAGCATTCAAAAGCATATATGTATAGTTTTCTTTAATGAAGTAAAATTAGTCCATCAAGGAGAGACTTGTTAGAACTGGAGAAGCAACAATCTCATCTATATAGGAATGTTAAACGTTGGCTGGAAGATTTTAGAGTATTTTTATTCATAATGCATATTTTTAAAAAAGTGCAAAGACATCTATATTATTTTATTATTTGTTTATTTTCCCTAAAAACAAAATGACTTGATTTAAGCATATGATGCTATTTACTTGTATTTTAAAGCCTCGCATAATATACAGTAGATTGAAATGCATACTTATGTCTTTTCCTTTCATTGGACAGCTATGCTAAAGCAAATAAAATCAAACGCGTACATTCCCTTTCAGTGGCTTGCAAACCGTAAGTGATGGGAGGAAAAAGCTGCAGCCATTCCCCTGAATTCTATTATTGACAACAGCAGAAGTAAAAAAATTAGAAAACAAATCCCTTTTTAAATAAAATGAAGTAAAAGACCTCCATTGCTTGGAGGAAATGCTAATTGAAAATACCTTGCTAATGCTAGCTAGTCACAGGAAGGAAACATTAAGTTATTATTTTTAATAATGTTTACAAGTATATCCAGCCATTTCCAGCCAGTGAAAAATGTTAGCCTTGGTAAAATGTGGCAGTGCTACTTTTCACTGGTGATGCTGCTCATCTTCTCTCTGATAGCAATCATTAATTTTATTTTTTAACCCAGTCTTCAAATGAAGACAGATGAGCAAGAGAGTTTTAAATGCAAGCTGCTTATGTTCAGAAAAATGGCTGCTGGATTACAGATCAGCGCTCCCCGTCCGCGTCCGGGCGCTGTGGGGAAGCGGGAGACGGCGGCGGATGCGGCGGCCTGGGGCTCGGCCGCTGCCCGTGAGCGCGGCGCGAGGGAGGAAGAGGAGGGCGAGGGGAAGGCGGCCTGCGCCGCGCTGCCGCCGCCTGATTCATGGGCTAATTGCTATGGAGACTCGCGGATACTATTATTGTTAATTGCTCCTGATAATTTTAATGTTACATTGTAACATTTATTTCTCATTAACGCTAAGAGGATTGTTAGAGACCAAAATGTGTAATATACATCACATCAGCCGTAGCAGCGCGTTGCAGCCTGTTTTTCCCTCCTTTCCATGTCTTTCAAGTTGTATATTTAGTCAAGTGTCAATGAGCACTGTCTAATTTCTTCGTCTTTGGTTTTTAGCATTTTGCAGCTTGATCTTGGCTGCTGCACAACCGGCCACGTGGCTGTGATCCTTGCAGTGCTAACCTGCCATGCCCAGGATGTCCAACCTGCTCCCCTCCATGGTGATACGGGACTCATGGTGGCGACGCACCCTCTTCCGCGGTGTTTTCCATGCTCTTCGGAAAGAAGAGCAGGGCTGCTCAGTGCATTAAGAGCAAAAGAGGTAGGAAAAAGGCTCCTAATCCAGCAGGAATGAGGACCTGCTGGGTGTCGCATCCCAGCCTTGTGGTGGAGGGAGGTCGGATGCACTGAGCTCCACTGGCCTCAGGGAGCCTGGTGCTTGCAGCCCCTGGAGCAGCTCCCCAAGCCAGGCTGCCTCGCAGCCGAGCCAAGGCACAGCAAACTCCAGTGCAGTACTGCAGCACTCCCTGCCAGCCCCACTGCTCCCGGGAGTGACCTTGTCTCTAGAAATCAGGCCTTTCGTGGCAGCCCCTTGTAAGGAGCTGAGCCAGGATTAATTGGCCTGCTCACCGCAGTTTCTGGAAGTATCTTGTATTTTTCAGCAGAAGATGACTCTGGAAGTACTTTCCTATGGTGAAACAAATCCCTGCCAAAATAAAATGATGAATCCTGAGCATTACTGGCAGCACTTTGTGCCAGTTTTTGAGCAGTTCTTCTCTGCCTGCACCTCTGCTCTGTGGGTTCTGCGCCCAGATGTTGTGGGCTTCACCCTCCGCTGCCGTCAGCGCAGCAAAGGCAGGAGAGAACGTCCTGCAGCTCCCGCGGGGCTGTTGCATGTGTCCTGCAGGTGGGATAAGTACGGCCCTATTGGCACAGGCGCCTGTCCAGCATCCCGGGCCCTGCAGCAAGGATGTGGTGGCCGCAGAGCTGCGGTGAGACCCGGTGCGAGCGTGGGAGAGGGGACCTGGGAGAGAGCGGTTGGTTTTCGGTGCTGCTAGGCCAGCTCACCAAAGTACGTATGTATTTTGGCTCCATGTATTTATAACGGACATAAAAATAACACATATGCTAGACATGGTCTCAGAGAGATTTAATTATTTATCAGAAATATTAGAAAATGCTGGTAGAAAGTATGCAACTGGTGAATTTTTACTTGAGCCTTTTTGCTTCCAACTTCACAGCACCTATAACTGGAATACACCTAAAAAGCTCTTGCAAATCAGGACTTAGAAGTCATGAAGTCCTGCAGGATGATTTTGTCCATGAGACAGTGAGATAGCTTTATGGTCACCCAGCAGAAGGTGGACAGTCCCCGGATGACCCAGGTGGGTCTTGCCCTCGTGGTGCGTGAGGCTGTAGGATGCTGCAGGTGTTTGGAGGAAGAGGGAAGATGCAGGGCTCAGCCAGGCACCGGCCTGACCTTCTCAGGGCAGCAGGTCTCGCTTTGGATGCTGGAGCTGGCCCAGCCAGGTGGGGTGGGAGGCCGTGCACCTGGATGGGTCAAGTGGCAAGGGGATTGGCCAAGATGTGCAACAGAGACATAGCCAGAGGAAGCCTCTGTGAGGCCCAGCCTTGAAAGACTGGCCCAACTAAGACACGTATTTGGTAGCATCCGGCATTTCTGTGTTTTGCCAGGGGGTGGTTAACTCCTGTTCTAACTCTCTCTCTCTGCAAAAGCTGTCTAATGGGAAGGGATTGTTTTAATGCAAAACAAACTCTTCCAAAGTGAGGCTGTTGCTGGGACTGTCTTCCAGGTGATGATAGCCCTGGATCATAGTGCCTAGCTCACATATCTTGGTGAGTGCCGTGGTAGCGAGCCTTGGAGAGCAGCAGAAGGGGAGCTGGAAGCGAGCAAAGGCCTTCAGAGCAAGAGTGATAGGAGAGGGTGTTGAGAGGCAGAAGGTGCCAGCTGCCTGACAAAAGAAATATCATTACTCACCATTAAAGAACACTCCAGATGCTTGATATAGTCATGGGTGTTCTGAAATTTCTTTTAGCAAAGCTTCTAGCCTGTCTGCGGTACTGTTCTGCAGAGTTGGGGCCAAAGCCATAAGCCTTTGTTCAAGCAAATAGACCATGAATCTCATGAGTGAGAGCTCATCTTAATAGTAAATGCTGCAGAGTGGTGGTTGCCTCTTCCAAATGTAAAAAGCCTCCTGGCATTGGTGTGCTCCTCTGGGATATCATTACTAGGGACAGATTGTACAGATACTCCCTCAGCAATCTGGGGTGGGATGCACATTTGCTTTAGGCACTCTCCAGGGTTTCAGGATCATGGATCTCTTTCCATCTCTTCTTTCTTCTTTGCCTTTGTTTTGAGCTAATGAGTGACACTTACTCATCAAAAACATGGAAACATGAAAATAAGTTTATCTGCTAAACTTTCATTGGTGCCTGTGTTATAGTGAATTGCACCATGGCTAAAGGACGTTCCCTAGATTTTGTAAGGGTAGGAGTGATTGAAACAATAGCAAGAAATGGTGTAAAAACAGGACTGCTGAGATTAAACAGGTTACAAGTTGTCTGGCAGCTCCAAATACAGCAGAGAAGTATAGCCCTGGAGTGCAGCAAATTTAATCTTTGAACAGGTTTATTGTTTTATCAGGTTTTTGTTTAAGAAGGGTTTCATTATGTATAACATTGAGATAAATTTTTACGTAGCTGATTTATTCAACAGGTTTATTCTGTTAACAACTCTCACTGTATTTCTGCAGTAGGTATGTGGGGTCTTATACATCAAGGAAGTTTATTACTTTATCAAGTATGAATTTTAAGAAGTTTTCCTAATAATAGATGATGTGTGGAGATTTATAGGCAGCACATTTTTCAGTTTGGATGCTCAAGCCCTTTGATGCAAGGTGAGGTACACTGTAACTGCGTGACAGTGCTTCTCGAAACGGGAGTAATTCTGCTGTAACCCAAGCTATTGCCTCACATCTGTAGTAGATCTCACTTTGCTGTCTTGGTATTTTTAAAGCTTTTAACAGTCCAGATACAACTACCCCGATTAAATTGTTTCTGTAAGCTGAAAAAGCAAAGCAAGATAAAAAGGAGTATTGATGTCAGCGGGCAAGTAGATGGCATAGGATATTTTGATAAACATTCAGGACTTCTATAATGGGGAGATCATGAAATCCCCTCCTAGGGTTGGAGAACTTGCTTTGGAGTCTGTGGTAAAGGCATGGCAGTAGTTGGAGTCATCACAAATCTTTTATTCCAGGAGATTTCTTCCAACAACAATCCATTACTGACTATTCAATCCAGAAATCACTTTTGGAAGTTGCATCTTCCAGGGGAAATGGCATGAAAATTCAGACAGCTGTCCCTGGTTTGTGGCTCCTGCTAAGGAAAGTAATTAAAGAATAGTTTGGTTTTATTGCATTTTTAGGACTGTTTTCATCTTTCTGCTTCTGCTTGGAAGGAGAAAAGTAATATTAAGAAAACCTTTGAGATGTAAAAGTCAGTTTCTGTAAATGTTGTTGTTGTTTGTACTTTTGCAGCATGCATTTCAAATCAAGTTGAATCTCACTGATTTGCTCTAATGACAAAAGAAAGATCTATCACAAATTTCCTCATGTTGTGAAGTAGCAATTAAATTGTAGAGCTGGTTTGGTGTTTGCTGATGAAAAGCTTTTTCATCAGAAAATGCTGATTCATCAAAGCCAGCCTGCTTATAGATAAAAGTTAATTTGAATTTATTTGTCTTGGAAATATTGGGGGAAACTTCTGAAATTTGGTTGAATGATAAAGTCTGTAGCTTAGATTAAAAGATTTTTCCTTCAGAAACTTAAGATAATTATAGCATAACTGTTTGAAATAAAGTGCTTCTGAATGTATAGTTTATTTGATTTGAGCATGCTTACCTTATTATTATTATTTTTTTAAGCAATTTGGCTCATGAATATGCTTGACAATTCAGATTTCTATCATGCCTTAGGACAAGATAATTCCTTTCACAGAAGATGGGAATTTTCCTTCTCCAGCATCACTAAGGCAAAGGTATAAAAAGACATTGCACAGTAAAGTAGCTAACAGAAGTTTTGTACTATCCTATGTTTAATCTGTAACTTTAATTATAACAGTTCCCCATTTCCTCACATCTTTACTCACACAAGTAGTCAATACCCAAGGCCATAAAAAAAATTAAGGCATTCATGCTTAAGGGATACATGCAATAACATGTGCAAAGCTGAATCCCTTTCAGGAGAGTGCCTGTAGTATGTAATGTCTTGCTGCTCCCTCCTACTACAATGGGGAGATGCCATGTTTTAAGATGAAAATTATTTTATTTGTCTATTTGGGAAGGCAATATTAGCCAGGTTCTATCGTGCAGCTGATATTTAGACTTGTGGAACCACGTGATTTAATAAAATACAATAGATGTAATAGTAATGACATTTCTATGTGCTAATCATAAGTCTTTTTACTTGTTCTATTATAGATATTCTTATTTTTAAATACTTATTTGATTGACATCTACTAGATATTTTGTGATGACTTTGATATGCAGTGTGTCTGGCTGACAGGCATGTGTTAGCTGTTCTCTGCAGATATAGACTAGGCTTTAAAAATATTTTCAAAAGGTAATTGTATGGTTTAGATAAAATCTGCAGTTTCTCCCAACGTGACTGTTATGTCTGGCAGGTCTCAAATGATTAAATATGCTAGCTTAAGAGCACTTAAAAAGATGCTGACACTTTAGTTGAAACAACGGGCCTGATAAATTCAGTGAGAGTTACCTGTAGCGTGGCCACGAGCTGTGGCAAATCTCCCGTTTTGAAGGGGCTGTGACTTTGTAGAGTAGGACATGACCTGCTCCCTGGACATGACAGGTTGCACTTTCCTCTTCCCCTCCCAGCTCGGTGCATTTTGTCTTTACACCAACTGCTTTTGATTTGGTATATTGGGTCCCAGTGGGGCCTAGACCACCTTTCATTTATGTTGACTAACTTGCATTAACTTCAGTGCAGTTATTTCTGGCTTCAGATAGCTGAGTTGACATAATAATTAGGTCAAAAATCTGCAGCATTTTTAATTTGGGTGGGAGGTAGGTTTTTGTCTGTGCTTTAAAATAAATAAATAAAGTAAGGTTTGAGGAGAAAGACTCACTGGAGTGCTCTGTTTATTCTGAGTATTTGTTCCATATTTCAAGAAAGGCATTGGGCAAATTCATGCTAAATGATGGGTCCGAAGGCAAGTTTTTCCTGAATCTTGTTATTTTCAAAATAACAGACAGGTCTAAGAGCAACAAGATCTGTCTTCCAGCTAATAATACTATGTGCAACTCCATGCTGTTGATTTCCAATATGGCATTGTCAGCAGCACCTTTTTGCTTGTATGATTGTTTCTTATTAATTTCATGTTCTCCTGCTTCCTGAATCATATTATCTATTGGTGACTTGCTCAGAAGGACTGATATATCTAACATGTGCATGGACCTAGCACAATCGCACTGGTATTTATGGTGGTAGCATGTGATGTTACAGCAGCACTGTCACCAGCCTGGTGCTGCCACGTAACCTTCCTTCTCCCACACTTCTAAATTGCTCTATGGAGATGATCCATTAAGAATCACAATAAAGCCTGAACGTTTGAATAACCTTTGAAATTATTGACAAATTGGCCCCAATGGGCCGCCTAAGAGCCTAGTGTGGAACAAAAGATCGATGACAATGCTGCAGAGACAGGATCCAGACTGCAGAGCGAGGGAATGTGTCATATGATTTTTGCGGGCTGCCACTGGAGCACAAGTACAGCAGGAGGGACACACTGTGCGAGTGGACCCTGTGTTTCCTCTCAACTTCCTATCTGCAGAATAACTTCACCAGGAGCCTTGTCACAGTGAGCCTGGAGTAGTCCTAAAGTTTTGGAGAAGTGACGAGATTGGGTCAGCCTGGAAATGCCAAGCACACCTTGTCATCTCAGCAGTTCACCAACCGTGTAAGGATTCTCCCCAGGTCCTTGTGTGATTCCCATGGCCATCCCATAGGAGCAGCCATGTCACTAATATCCATTCAGTTATGCACTAGCCCCATTTTTTTTCTGCTCCACAGTTGGGAGAGGAAGGTGGGGTGGAAATTACATGATTTGCTTAGGATCACACAAGAAACTGCTGGTAATAAAACCCCAGTGGCAGATCATAATATTTTTTCCTGCCACTTTTGGGAGAACCGAGGTCCTTTCCTGTGAGTTTAACCATTTCTACAGCAATAGATATGGGCTGCATTGACTTTTTTTGCTCTCCTCGTTTTTATGGGTTGTGCATGTAGTTTGAAGTCAATGTGCATGTAGTTTACCCTGTCCCCGTTCTCCAGGAAAGGGGGAGGAGTTTAGCAGAATTTGTTTGTAAAGCTTAGAAGTTTGGTGGAGCCTGCTCCTTCGCTCCTTCCTTTGGACAGCCCTATTTTCCTTCCCCAGACAACTGCATCCTGCCTACAACTGTTTGGCACAACAGTGACCTCTAAAGGCTGCTTGGATTAATGGTGTCTCTGGAGACCCATCTGGCTTGAATTCTTATTTAAAGGTAGAAGTGTGGCTCTGTATCAGGTATAGCCCCTTCATGCTGAGCACATCTTTAGAAAGGTCAGCTCTTGGAAAGATCTGAGAGTCTGTTCCTTTTCCCTTGTGCTGTATAAAGGCACCTGACCTTTCAGTGATCCTAATTTCTCTTCCTTTCTTTCTCCCTCCTCCTCTTCCCCCAGCCTATTATTTATTGAAGTGCAATGGACCCTTCTCTTTTCTTTTTCTTTCCCTCCTCCTTTATTTTTTCAAAATAGTTTCCAAATTAAGTGACCAAAGACAGTGATGACACAAGTTAAAATACAGGTTACCTTGATATTTCAGGAACCATCTCCTTCAGAGTAATTCCATTGTGTAAAATTTGGATCTGTACGTGTTGTCATGCTTTGACTTATAACAGGAGAAGCCAACTAATTCAATTTGCTGAATTTCAATTCACTCCCAAGAGCCTAGAGCCAATACACAACAGTGCCTACCACAGTGCTGCCTTCGCAGAAGGTCCAACATCAGACCCTGCATCTCAGTTTTTCGTTAAAAGCTAAAATTCCAGTGCAATTTCTGAAGCAAATCATCTCAGTGGCAGAATGGAGACTGACTCAGGAGCGTGCTGTAGCCAGAGACTTTGATGTCATTCTGTCCCCAGGAGCATCTGTGGAGGTAAGGAAGCCCACTACGGTTCCAGGAGACACGGAAAGGGGAGATATGGATGGGCATAGGCAGAGCCAATGTGAAGTTGTGTATTTGATTCCCTCCCAGCCTCACCTGACAAGAACAAGTTATGATTGAGCAGCAGAGCCTCAAGGACTCCCAAACATCTATGGAGCAGAAGGACTCCAAACAGGCCATTGCACAAGCAGCACGTGGGCACCTGCAATCGTTGGGAAGAGGTGGAGGAGGCATGTCCTGCACATCATTTTTATTATGTCTGCATATTTAAAAGTGAGGTATGTGTTTTTGTTTTTAGTGCTTTAATTGAAACAAATTTTGTAGGTACTAATGCCCAGAAATGGGTAGAAGCAGGATGGGGATGGCTAAAAATATGAAGAAGGAATAATGGGGATAAGGGATTAGTGGAGGTCAAAATAAGTAAGAGGACATGGTGTGTAAACAGGAGCAAAGGGACCAAGTGAGAAATGGGACAGTGAGGAACGAGAAGAGAGAGAAAGCTGCAGCGGGCGGGAGGTGGCAATAGGAGCAAAAGCTGCTGTCCTGACACCTTAGTTATCACTGCAGTTCTCCAACTGGTGGATTGCACATGTCTTCTTTTCAACTGTCTTGCCATTCCTTTCCCTAGACCATTTCACTTCTGTTTCTACAAGAGATTTTTTCTAATCTACTGGTTGTATTAATTTTAATCGAAGAGTGATATGGTTTTGGGAAACTCCCTTTCTGTCAGTGAGAAGCTGGTTCATTCTTTGGTTGATCCCACTTTCTTGGGAATTTGGCACCAATTGATTTTTATTTATTTTATTTTTTGTTCAAATAACTGCATTCCAGGGGCTTGTTTTCCCTTCCAAAACAGGACTAAACCCAGCTACAACTGGAGGTGATAGCCTATCGTAGGCTATCAAATTCCTATTCCTTTTCCTAGTTATCTTTGCGCTTTCTCTGTGGTCACTATGATTCTCTTATTGCTTGACAAGTTTTGTTTCCAGAGTGTCTTTTTCTCTCCTTCGATTTTTGTAGGGAATTTGCTGCTCGTTCCTGTGAGGCTGGGTTCAGCTGGGATTAATGAAAATTCTTTATATTCATCTTGGACAAATCAATCATAGCAAGATTGAGTGAAATGTATTATATACAAAACTATATCTGTAGAATTTGGTTTTGGACCTTGCAAGAGCACCAGAGCACCATTTAGTCCAGGCTTTGGAGAATGGCACAACTCAGAGCCAGGAGATCCCGTGGGAGATTTATCACGTGGCGGGTGACAAGGAGCGAGAAAACTATTTAAAATAGTCCTCGGAAAGCACACACGATGGACACAAAGGCTGTTCGGAAGCAGTATTAGCCAGGCTCGTTATTAAAAACTTTGTAGAATTCAGAGTGTGACTGCAGACAAAGCCCCAACTTGAGAGGATGGGAAGGAAATGAAACACCCTTTGCTTTTAAGCACTTGCACAAATATGTTGCGAGAGAGGCTCGCTGCAGCTCGCAGCACCGTGCGGGCTGGTTTGGGAGCCAGCAACAAGGACGTTGTGCCTGCGGCGGAGCCGGGAGAGCTGCCCCAAAGCCAGGAGGGCTCCAGAGCCTCCTCGGTGGGAGGTAAAAGGGCAGATGCCCGAGGATGCCCCAGCGCGGGCCGGGGCGCCCGGGTGCGTTGTGACGTGTTGGTGGTTTTGGTTCCTCTAATGCAAGCGAGGTCCCTAGTGTAGCCCGGTGCCATTTTGCACGTCAAGCTGGAAGTGTAGATGCTCAGTGTGGGTATTAGTGTCTCCACTTAATGACAGAAGCCTCGGACAAATAAATCCATGTGCCGCAGAGGATTTTACTAATGAAACTGAAGCACAATACTGTTTACATAGTGTCCTTCGACTCTGTTCAAAACAGCAAATGCTGGACATCGCTGCTATCCACTGATACCAGCTAATATGGGCAGAAATGGCAATGTAATGCAAAGTGGCAGCTTCTTTTGAGTTTTCCCAAAGTATCAGTGCAGTTGCTCTGAGCACCCCCTTTGAACTTTTCCCCTCGCGTGTCTGTGTGTTTTTTTTCTTTTTCTTTTTTTTTCTTTTTTTTTTTTTTTAATATATTGACATTCCAGCCCTTGGAACAAGGTCTTCACTCCTTTTCTCATTTCAAGATCTTGTTTTGGGAGAGCTCTAACACCTGTCCACTGATCGCCTGCCAGTCTGCATCTGTGCCCAGCTGACAAGGCTGTCTGCTTTGACTAATGATGTGATTGATGGACAAAATAAGGAAGAACACACAAAAAAACATTTCTGTCTGGTCTGGTGTGTCAGCAAGCCTTCATCAAGTGGCTGCTGAAGGTATATTTTGCTGCATGCCTCATTACACAGTAATGGCATTCCCAGGCAAAGCTGTTTCTTTTCATGACACAAGACAGCAGGCAGCTTTATGGACTCTGGGCCTATCGAGCCTGGAGGAGAGAAGCACTAAAGAGTGGTCATTTCCAAAAGTGCCTCAAGTTGCTTTTTTGTTGTCATGAATTTAATATGAATCAACACAATATGAAATGAGCATGAGGAATTTTAGTGACTAGTCATTTTTTAAGACTGCTGTCTAAACAGCCATCAAGAAAAAAAACATTTTCTTCCACCAAACCTGTTGCAAAAAGAAGTCATCTGTCAATTTTATTGCATTAAAAAAGTACACAGAGGCATATAGTCCAAACAAATGTCTGCCTCAGTGCTAAACATGTGGAAAACGCCACATATCTGAAGAAAAAAAAAAAAAAGGCAACTAACTGGCAGGCTGAATGCAGTATTTAACAACTCAGATTTAAATGACTCTTTATGTAGATCCATATGAAGAAGGCTCTTGCGTGGTTTATGCATTACGTTGGGAGCCTGCCTGCGTCGGGGAGCACAATAATTACGTGATAGTCATTAGGTGCAGGAATCAGCCACGAGCGCGGTGCCCGTTTTGACCCAGCATCTCTCACCCTTCCCTGCCCTGCTGAGGGCAAAGCGATCGCTCCCGTCGCCCCTTTTTGCTTTGCTGCTTCCCCCCTCTCCAGGTCGCGTTATTTCCCATATGGTTTTTAGCCTTTTGAAAAAACTCCTCATTTCCTCCAGAAGACGTGGTGAAAACCAAGTCGTGCTTCTTCACTACAAGTCTTGGGAGTGTTTTCCTGCTCCTGGTACAGGAGGCCTTTTACTAAGGGTTACTGTGAATAACTTGTGATTTTTAATGAGTTATGATTAGTTAAGAAACTCCTCTTCATGTAATAAATACTACGCAATAAATTAGAAAATGTATATGAGTTCTTTATACCCACTTAAAGAGAGAGATGTAAAAACATCGATGTAAATTCTTGTTATGACAAATGTAAAAGATAATCTTTTAAAGTGCATTTAATTTACTGTAATAGTAAGAACCACTTTATCGATGCCTAAGAGTACAAGAAAAAATGAATACAGGGTAATTCAAAGCAAATAAATAGCGTGATTAAATTCAGTATAGCACGCACAGACACAATCGCGTTACCCTTACCTATGAGCTCAGAGAACAACACCAACAACCGAGCCGCTATTTTTTGATTCAAGAATAAGAGACTTGTGCGCGGCTGTGAGCCGGCTTGCTTTTTCCTTGGTGCTAAATAGGGCAATTCCAGACTCAGGGGAAGGAGGGATTGTGTTGATTGAAAAGTTTAAGCAAAGTAATTATTCCACGGGCTGCAGCGGGGCGCCGAGCGCGGCGCGCTCGCAACACCTGCGCGGCCGCGCGCGCTGCGGCGGAGCACGAGCAGCAGCTGCGCGGAGGAGCGCCGCTCCATCAGCAACCAAGGGGCTGCTGTGCTCCGCTGACCTTGAAGGCAATGCCAGTGCCAAGAGCTCACTGTCTGCTGTTTCTTCTTGCATTATTGGTTTGAGGACCATAAAAATGTCAGAGATTTACTATAAATCACAATTCAGTTGGGTTTTGTTGTCTTTTTTTTTTTTTTTTTTTTTTGCTCTTCTTTAGTGGAGCCTGGCCATGTTCATTTGTGATTTCCAAGTAAGCAGTTAGTGGAAATGTATCTCATTACCTTTTCCACAGAGCGTTTTTTCATTTGTTTGTTTTTTTAGATAGGGATCGTCACCCTCTTAGCCCTTGTTTTGTTAATACAGGTAGGCAGCATTTGGGTGGGGGTGGCTGGTGGGAGCGTTTTGTGCTGCTGCTGCAGTAGGATGTGGTCTAAGCCAGGAGCAGAACTAGGGGTATTTTCTTATTTCTCCTATACTGCTTTTTTAATCGCTCATACTCAGTTTCCGTGCTGGTAAGGGAGAGATTCCATCTTTGGCCTCTTTTCCCTGAAGTTGTTCCGCGTGTCAAATTTGTCATGGTTTAATGGCTTACTGTATTTCCCTGCACTGGAACCACTAAACACATTTTCATTTAAGTTGGGATCTTTAAAGAATGATCATCTTATCCATCTGTTCAAAAAGCACAAAGACACAAATCTGGGTCAGAAAAGAGACTTGGAAAAATCCCCTGTACTCAATCAGTTTCTGGCAAGTGAATTTGTCTCATGACTTCAGGAGCTGGTGGAAAAAGAGAGAATTTAACTGCAAAAATATTCTTTTATCAGCTCTTTCCTTGCAGCCATGGCAAACAGGTTTCCAGTTTTGTAGCTTGTAGCAGAGGAACTCAAAGGGAGATTTAACCGTAGGTTATTTTCTTTAATCTTAGAAGAACCGGCTACCCGTTAACATGTCTATTTATATACACACACACACAAATATATAAATATATATCTATATAAAGCATGCAATGTTTTTTGTTTTGTTTTTGATTTTCTTAATCAGGTTTGTGCCTCCTTCTGGATTGATTTTTCCTTTTCCTAAATCTTTACCGATTTTTCTTCATGACTTCTGCCTCTTGTCCAGGCTTTTGTCTCTGTTTTCTGTATGTGATAGAATAGTTAAAGGCTATGACTCAAGAAGAAATCTGTTTATTTCTTCATTGTTTCTGGCAGAAAAAGCAAGCATGCGAAATTCAGATGACTTAATTATACGTCAGTTTTATTTTTATTTATTTATTTTTTACTTGTGCTTTTGCAAAGCTCGTTTGCAAAACCCTTTATGAGTATTTTTAAAAGGATGATCTCTGTGGAATGAAGGTGTTCATTTTTATCTTTTTTCTTACCTGCTCTTCTGAATCCAGATTCTAGAACTGGATACCAAAGTCAGGAAACTTTCCTTTGAATTTACCCTTTGTATAGAATTTTGAATTATTTCTAGGATCATATCCTTCTTATTCCATCTTTTAAAAAATCTCTTGCTTATTTCTCTGGGATTTTGACATATATTTGATAAGCAATGTCTTACTGCTAGACATGTTGTGCCTTGGAAAATAATGGAAAATGTTATGTATTTATTGATTACAAACAGAAGAAGTCTTCATGCTAAAAAAGGAGAAAAGGTAATTATTAGCGCTAGAGTGTTTTGTAACCACTGATCTTTATACAGTGCGATGATGACTGGAGCTGCGTGAAGAGCTGGTTTTCTGGCAATATTAGATGTAGATAAACAGCTGAGAGTCAATTTTGGGGTTTTTTGTGTGTTTTTCTTTTGTTTGTTTCAGTTACGTGATTTATTTTTTTCTTGAATTTAGAAATAGAAGAAAGTGTCAAAGAAACTAACTTCCAAATTTGAAAACTTTTTGTTTAAAATGTTCCACTGTTCTCAATTTTTTATCTTTTATTATTACAGTTTGTTTTTTAAATGCGAGTGAGGTAGTAAAGCGGAAATGGAGTTGCTAGTTGTTTTCCAGTTTTCATATTTGTATCATTTAAGTGAAGAGAAGGCTTTTGGATGAATAATTTTCCTTAGATCTAGTGACAGTATCTTGCATATGGGAATCATCAGGCTCGTGATATTAAGGCCCTCTCAGCTGAAGGCGGTGCCCACAGGAGAAGCAAATCCTGCCTCTGTTAGTGCTTTGCTCAGGTCCTAGCAGCAGGATGTGGAGTTGAGGTGCAAACACAACCGAGACTCCTCCAACACTGCTACTCGTAGCTGCTGCTGTCACCTGTGAGTGGGGAGAAACCCCCAGCTGAGAAGTTAACTCCCTCTTGATTTATTCTGTGTTTTCTTTCTTTTTTTTTTCCCCTTTTCTTTCTTTTTTTTCCACCCGCCTCCCTGCAGTGTTTTGGGTCAGCTTCAAAAGCAGGGAGCTTTAGCAAGGCTTAGGTATGCCCCAAAATGAGCAGAGTGGAGCATGTACCTTATCTACCAGCTCAAACTCTGTTAGTGTGAGATGTATGATGTATATACGCACTGCTTGTATGAAATGCTGTATGCATGTGCAATACATTAGAGGAATGCTGTGTATAATGCAGCCACCATATGTCATATAAAATAAAAATGAAGGTATATGAGCAAATACTGTGCAGCATATGGCAATATGTATATTAACCTCAATCTATAAATAGCCTTTGAAATATCTGTTTTAAAATAAGGAAAGCAACCTAACATAATAGCAATTGAGTCGGAATTGTGTGTCTTTTAAAGTTCTTGATGTCAAGGAGGCAAAATACTATTCCAATACTTAGATTTAATACGTACTTCACACAAAAATAAATCATGTAATATTTTCATGGCAGGCATAGAATTTTATGATTTTTATGACGATCATGGAATTGGGATTCATATTTTATAGACAGCACTAAGAACATAAAGAAAATACACCAGAAAAAAAATCATAATGAAACAAAAATGTTGGTGAAGTTGCTGAAAGGGAAGGAAAGGAAAAGTTAATGTAACAAAACCTTTCAATAGACTTATTTTTTTTGTGTTTAGAATAACTGTTGGTGTATTCACAAGGCAAAATCATTGACTTTAAATGTTAAAAATAGAGGTCAATAAATTGCCTTGTTTTCCACTGCGATTGCAATAACATTGATTGTTTTTGTAGATGATTTAATGTGTTTGCTCTTATCTGTTCTTTATACCCATTGGGTATTAATTGATGTCCAATTCTGTTGCCACTAGATTCTCAGTTCAGGTCTTCTGGAAGATGGTGATAGTTTAGCATATCGGAGTCAGGGAAAGGACCCGAACCTGCGCTCATGTTGCGAGACTGTTGCTAATGACGGTTTCATAGCCACGTGCCCTGAGGGAAACAGAATTTTCAGTATTTTCTCTCTATGGGATGCTAGTTCACTAGGACATTTCCTCAAAAGAGGTGCCTTTTTAGAGAGGTGAAATGTTCCTCAAAAGAGGAAGGCGAGATATTGGCCTGCTCTTAGCAGCTGTGCTCACTCACACTTATGAAGCTGAAGGGCAGCCTCTGAGTGGGACCTGTGCCCTCACAAATAATAAGATCTGGTAGCTGAATAACTCACATTTTTAAATTAAATTTTTGAATTATGTAAAAAATCTCTTAAGGAACACAAGTTTGCTAGGACAATCAGACTTGGGGCCTGTTTTATCAGTATTCCTTAGAAAAACCTTAGGAGATTACCCTTTAACCTTTTCTGGGTGTTCTACTGACTAGAACTGCCACAGTGTACATGAAAGTCTCTGTCTGTTCCCTGGCTCTGGGACACCGCTTCAAGAAATAAACCAACATCATGAACTCTAGACGTGGCAAGGTAGGGTTTTGTTTTATTCCTGAGCAAAAATCTCCGAGTTGGAATTTCACCTGGAAGAACTCCCAAGGATCACCTACTAATGTTAAATGCCAGCGTTCAACAGCAGAAAGCAGAGCCTTGCTCACAGCAGTTTCTTCTCTTCAGCCTGCTAGCAGGCCCTCGAAGGACAGTGCTGGGAAATCTTTTCACTGTAAGTGTTTCAATTCCCGTTGTATTATCTAAGATGTCTGAAATAGCATGTTAGCATTGGACATGTAAAATGTGTTCTGTCAGGGTGAATTACAACACTGCCTGTTTATGTACCATGTTGCAAACACATAGCTAAGAGGAGGTTTCAAAATGCAGTTTGCATGTTATCACATAGTCCCGTCACATGTGAGGACATGCTTTCAAGGTATCTATAAATATCTAGGTTTGTCACCTACGTGTTGCAACAGTTGTGGAAGATGCATGGCAAGCCAGGCCTGCCCTGTTTTCTGCAAAATGACAGCGAGGTCAGGTACTCTGGCTGTGCCTCTAACCCAGCTCTAGATTTGACTGGAAATCGGGACTTTGGTGTGGGAGCCATGGGAGACCTCACCTGGGTGCGAGCATCGCTTGTCTCCGTGTCCCCTGTGTTAGGGGTCAGTGTGCTGCCCTCCACTAAACTGAGCCAACAGGAGGACAAACTCCTCCTCTGCAGCACAGTGACACTGCAGGAGGACCTCGTGTGGCACGAGTCATTCCTGAACACTTTGTGGTACTCTAACTTATCAATTTTCCATACCTCGTACATATGATTGGAACTTGATGATCCCAGGAGGCCATCACAGTCAATATTGCTTGTACATATATAAGTTTTTTTTAAATTCCCTAAGTGCATATTTATCTGATTGATCTAATAACATACTTTGGTGTGACTGTCGCACTTCCATGGAATCTACTTAACTTGCTGGATTCCTTGTGGTGGGTGGTTTCACTTGCTCCATGTCCTGTAATACCTGGCCTGTAACAGAAGAGCTGGAGGACAGCAAAATACCTGAATTTTGGCTTTCCTCATAAATTATTATACTTTTGTGCTTCTACATTGGAATATTTGGAACGATAATATTTTTCTTTCCTCCAGTTTAATATATTTAGTAGAAATAATCCTGCAGCGCATGCTCCTCTCCATAACATGCATAGCAAGCACACTAAAGAAAAATAATTGACTAGCAGTTTGATAACTTGGAGTTTTATGTTTCTCAGAAATGACTCATTCCCATATGCATGCTACAAGCTGTATCCTGAATGCTGAACTCGCTATAACCTGTTCTTAGAGAGGCTCTTGTCTCACATTCCCGTTTTGGCATTAGTAACAATAAAAGTAGCAGCAGTTTCGAGAGTATCTGTATGTATAATGGCTTTCCAAAGTGGATTGATAATTACTTATTGCACTAAATAATCCTCAAAGTATGCAAGAGGAGGAATGTAAGAACGAATGCAGTTGCAGAAGCAGAGAAATCTATGCATCCCTTCTGCTGTCTGATTCATTTAAACAGTCTTATTACAGTATCTATGCTGAGGGAAGATAATGAAGGTTGCTTTATATTGCTCTATCTTTTTTTTTCCAGTTGGCTTTATTTTAAGAAATGCAATGGTAGCTATGGGTGGAGTTAAGTCACCAGTGCCATTAAAATTTTACATTTACTGTGTGTAGGATAGGGAACACGACAAACATGATCTTAATGTTTAATACCTTGTGCAGTAAATACTTCAGCTGCTCGAAATTGGAGTTTTGTTGTTTTGAAAAACAGTTCCTTTTGTGGAAGCACTAAATGTGTTTGGCCTTTTAAAAGCTAATTTCCAAGAATAACCTCTTCTTTTATAGTAAATTATTCTGTAAATACAGAGCATGACACAGCGGTATATGAAGCAATTTAGCTTTATCCATCAATGTCTGTCTCTTGAAATAAGTCAGTGCAACAGAACTTCAGTTAAAGGAGAGATGGCAGCATGCTGCAGGCTTTTTAAAAATTGTTATTTATTTATTTACTCTTTGGAGGCTGAATTTTCAGCAGGTATATTTTATTTTAGCAAATATGAAATTATGCTTGTGCTGTGTTTACTTACAATAAATATGGGATTAACTTTCGTGGCTCCGCTACCATTGGCGTGTCTGGGTGTCCGCTCCACGTGCAAGGTGGGAATTTTACAGGTGTGGAGACACATCTGTAAATGAGCAGATCAGGCTGCAGAGCAGCTGAAAGTTGAGTCTTCAAATGGGCACAGCTGCAAGCCTCGGTTCAAACTTTTAACTGAGATGTGTGTAATCTAAGACTAATTGTTACTCAACATGTACTCAGAGTTGTAATAAGAATGCGTTTGTCATTCTCTCAGTTTCAGGCACCTGAATCGGCTGGGCCTGAGCAGGAGAAGGACTTTGCGATCGGGCGCTGCTGGTCCCCACCAGCCCCAGGTGATGGGAAGGGACCGACAGCAGCCAGTTCTGCAGCAGTTGTGCTGTGCCCTGCCAGAGAACCAGCCCCGGATGTTCAGAGGGGAGGTACGTGTCCATCTTCAGTGCCACTTATTCACGTGCCTTCCTGCCACCCCCGTTTTTGCCCTTGGTGAAGTCTCAGGGCTGGGGACTTTCTGCTGTGCATGCAGTACTGACAGGGTTGCTGCTTCCTCCCGGTGCTGGTGTCACGCTGCTGTCTCTGACTGAGGGCTCCTGTTATTCGGCTGGTGCAGGACTTGGCCCCTTCACTTAACCGGCCAAGGCAGCAGTCCTTTTGTTTAGCCATTTTTTTTTGGTCTTACACATCCAGTGGCTCTCATCGAGCAGTATTAAAAAATACATATATATTTTTGAATGCATGGCAATTTTGTTGGTATTTAATGCATTTCAATTAGCAAAGTTAACTGAAAATATCTTATATTAATTGGCCAGTGCTTTTTCTGAATGTCTCCTGCTTCCTTCTGGAAAATTATCTGTTTGTTTTTGTCTAATAAAAACCTCATGGAAAATATTTACAAAGAATTTATTTTAGGCCTAAAATCCTTGGAAGAAATCAGCTAGAATTACACCTTCTCTGTGAAATAGCAGCAATTAGGATAGACGCCCTCCTCTAACTCTGAGCCAGGCAGCTTGGGTGACAAATATGTCAAATTAATACATCACCAGGTATGAAAGCGCAGTTAGAATTTGACTGAGGTACTTCCAGCCTGAGAAAGGGAACGATTTATCAATGCAAACTTAATAACATCTATTTGAATCTAACTAAAAATCAATATTTCATTACCAAATTGTTAGTGAGAATGAAGAAAAATTGCGGAAGTCGGGCAGTTTGGTGGAAGAGAAGCATCAGGAGTTCAATGTGGAGACGGGATGATTCATGAGGCCAACACGGTGGAAGGGTGAAGGAGGACGAATGCAGAAAACTTGGAGGGCCCTCTCTCTGGTGACCTTGGCAGTGAAAGGAAAAAAAATACTAGAAAATGAAAGTGACTGTCAACTCCCAACAGGGATGGATCACACCATAAATCAAGCCTGGCCCTGAGAGAGAGGAGAGGGGCTCCGGGTGGGGGTTCACGCGAGGGGGAACTGTTGGTTAATTTAACTCTTTGAACCTTGGATGCCTTCTATTCATACTTTGCTGGAGTTCACAAAACATATGTGAATCCCTTCCCCTTGCAACAGTTTACATAGAAATGTGTCAGGAGCAGATAGATGGTGAAACATTGCTTTCCATTGGCTAAGATTTAAAGTACAGTATCAATAAGCATTTCCTTCAGCCTCGGAAGGGAGAAAAACGAGAGACCGAGGCTTCCGTGACACATAACTAAATCAGTTGGTTGGGAGGCCTAATCCGGGAGAGGCTTTTTGGTGATTTGCAGGAGAAAAAATATGGATTTAAGGACATAAGTATTTCTATTACTGAAATAATCTATTGATCTGAACAACAAGCAAGAACCACTCCTTTAAACCTAAAATACATATGAAGTGGAGAGGTTGTTGGATTTTTCTTTTTTAACCTTTCATGTTTTGCTTAGTTTTTAAAATCTGCTCACAGGCAGCCTTTTGCAGTGTGAAGGCATTGACTGGCATAGGGGAATTTTTAACTGCCCTTTAGTGGGGAAAGAGGGGGACTCACAGGGCATGTGAACATTATCTTTCTCATCAGTGAATTAAAATACAGTCCAGATACATTATTTGCTGACACAAACTGTCCCCTCTTTTTCCAGAAGGTTTTATTTTAACTCTGTCCTGATAATCTTAATTTCTTTTTCTTGCTTGCCAAAAGGAAGGACCTGTGTTTTTCATAGTGGGCCAAATTGGCACCACCTATTTCCCTGGCCCATCCAGGGAAGAGGCAACCTTTCACTTTTCAGTGGAAGAAACTTAAAACGAAGCATCTGTAATTCTGAGCAGAAGTCTCAGTCTTAGGTATGGTTGTGGCAAGACGTGTATATCAGTGCTTTTGCATAAAGGCTCTGGAAATACGCTTTCATCTGCATTGCTGGAGAAGTTAACCAGGCCTGTGCTTGCTTTCCGTCTTTCTCTCTGGGTGACCACTCAAAGATGCCCAGATGCTGCCGAGGTCAGCAGTGCGGAGGCCTCAGCCCATGCCCAGGAGGAGGGAGCAGGCGAAGCCCTCGCAGCCCTTGGGCATCGTGCTAGCAGGACGTTGTGCCTTTCCACATCATTTACAGATGACTTTGTCCTGCAGGTGCTGGATGCAGCAGTTTCCCGTCCCCTGGAGAGAAAGAAGTGGTTCCCAAGCTTGTAAGGCTCATAGAAATATCTTTGGCTTGCAGGTAGTGGGAAATCACAACGAGACATGAACTAATGGACTGAGAATGAGCCCTGAGGGAGAGTGGCTTGTAGGCTGCACTAAGAAGCTCCCACCTCAAAAAGAGGAGGAAAGTCCAGGAACTGTGGCTCTGCTCGCTTTTGTTGGCAGGAGACCAATAAATGTTGGGGCTGAGTATTCCCCTGGCATCTGCCATGCTCGTGTGGCTGCAAGGTGAGCCTGGAAATTAATATTTGTTTGTTCCTTCTCAGGGTAGTTTTTGGCTGAATCAGTTGTCTGCTCTGATCTCTGTAATGAGGGGATGCTTGCAGGGACACTGCATCAGGCAGCCCCGTGCTGCCAAGGGGCTGGCAGCCCTCTTGCTCTTGGCTTTTTGTCTTGCAGGTTTTGCCCCAGAATGAATGCGTTAAATCAATTAACAGCACCAGGGTCAAAATGCAAGAGTGCGGATCAGAAAGGGTGGCTAAATACGTGTGGGTCCCCGTATGCTTCGCAACTCACTTGTGGTGGTATTCTTTTTTTTTCTTTAATCTGAATATAAGACTCATCTCAAGCCTCACATGAGAAGTTGCAGATCTAATCAAGGTCAGAAGAACATTAAAAAAAATTGGAACAGGAAAAGGCCATCAGGACCAATGTTTCTGTTCCTTTTTTCCTCCTGTCTTAGCTCTGGATCTTGGCTCTAATTGCCATCTATTTTTTATTGCTCTCACTATACTTCTCATATAATGTTTATATTAATGGGCAGGGGGAGGGGGGAAGTGAAGAAACACCAGGAAATGGAGTGCAATTGGAGTATGTGAGATGTGGCTTTTGTCTTCTTTATCACTGTTTTCTTGTAGTACTTCCAGCTCAGATATTAATTTATCATTGAGAGTGCTGCAGAAGTGTGGTCCCTTGTATTTTATTGAAGGCTTGATCTAAATCCCAGATGGTCACCATGTGATCAAACTGGCCATGGGCAAATAGGATATTTCTTTGTGTCTATATTTGATTTCTTTGCCAAACCCATACCTATCTAATCTTCTGCCCATAAGCCTGCATTCATTCATTCTTTAAAGTGTGTAACAGCTCCTCTCCTCCTTGTTGCGCGTGGACCACGAGGATGATGGCAAACATTCGCCATGCAACCGCGCTCAAATGGGGGCTGTTGCATGCAAATAGTGGCTCTCCATGCCACTTAGAGCAGAAAAACAATTCCTCTCCTCCAGCAACGGAGGGTTCTCAGGGTCTTTAAGATGGGAGGCATAAATGCATTGAAATATTTCTGTGGAAACCCCCCTGTGCCATACTCCTTGTGGCATCCCTGCTCTCGTGCCAGGTTTCAACAAATGTGAAGGGGGGGGGGCTACTATCTAAGCAAAGTGTGCCCCTCTTTCTTAAAGAAGAAAAGGTAAATTTCAGATTATAGCAAAATTCTACATTCTTCAGAGCACAGAAGTAACAATATAAAAACCTCCTTAATCATGATATGATTAAAGGATTTTTTTTAAAGCTGCCTCGTAGTCACATTTCCATTTCCTGATAAATTCTGCACTTTTTCGCAAATCTCTTCTCATCATAATAATATGAAATGTAAAACAAAACAAAACAAAAAATCCTTCCATTTCTGCTGCATGTGATGAAAAAAAGAAATGGGACTGGAAAGGAAAGAATTGAGAAAGCTCTAAGTTTTATCATGCAGTTCATAAAGCGGCCCAGCAGCCGTAACCGCGGTGCGGTGAGGAGCTGATCCGGTGCTGAGGTGTCTGGTGCCACAAACTCCCCTGATAGAAGCAGATGGGAGAAGAGCTGTAGAGGGGGAGGAAGTTCACCCTGGCCTCCCTCAGGCCTGGCAGGAGCAGGAGCGGCCTTGGCACAAGTGGTGCCACAGAAGCGACCCATGGTTTTGAGTGCCGAGGTGGTGGTTGCCTCGTCCTCTTTTTTGCCATTCTTAAGCAGCTGAACTCAATGTCTGAGGCGAGCCAAGCAAGCTGCATGGTGAGAGTCCATCCTACCTTTGGTGGACATGGCAGAGCTGTTTCCTTCCTCTCCAAAGGATCCTTCAGGTGATGTCAGTTGTCTCCCTGGCCTTGGTTTGGTGGTGGTGCTACGAATGAGGGGATATGTTGCATGTGCGCTGCGCCTGGGGGAGCTGCAGGTCGGGGTGAAATGCAGCTTTCTGGGCTGAACGGTGCCTGCGTGACCATGGGAGCTCACTGTCATCATGGGGACTTGTTGAGGAAGGGAGGTCACCTAGAGACTGGAGGAAGGATTAGGGTAGAACACTAAATGAGTTAAACTAAAAGGCAAGCAGTAGGGTCTCCAAACTGCCCCCGTGTGCACTTGGGAGCAACATGTTACCTGTGGAGGTGCTTGTCTTCCTGAATCTCCAGGGACAGATGTCTTAGGCCAGAGGTGCCGCTCTTCTCCCTTCTCTGAATTTTGTCACTGGCATCTTTCCCTGGTGTGCCCATCTGTGACCTCTGTGCTTTTCTCGTGGTTTGGATTTATGAACCCCGTTTTGGGGCAGAAGCTTTTGAAATGCTCTTGGGAGAGGAGGATTCAAAAGGTTGTTTTCACTAGAAAAGTGGCCGTGACATGTCCTTGTCCTCTCTGTGCCAGACACGCAAAACGCGCTTCCTCCTGCATAGTGAAGCAAGAGTGCCTGATACCAGAGATCTGTGGTGTCTGATGTGATCTTGTGATCTGAGTGATCTTGATCCCTATTTTGATGCAAGGGATTCTCCAAGTTTTGGAGCTTCGAAGGTCAGACCTGTCTTTCCCCTGCGTGGCTCAAGCCTCTGCCTAGTTACAGGGAAGAACTGACTTCAAAAGAGTAGAGCAGAGAGTGTTACGTTAGATGGGTACTGTTTTCGTGCCCTCCAGACACACAATTAGCAGCCCAATATTTGTGCATGGTGTCTTTCATCTACAGACGTCAAACAGCTCTGCAAATACACATTCATATTAAAATATGTTGTTACAAACAAACAAACAAAGAATGTTTTGTGGATGCTGGGATGCCTGGGGGTGGTGGGTGCCAGGGCTGCCTGGCTGAGCCGTGGCTTTGAGGGGATCTCGGGCTTGGTGTCGTGGTGTCTGTCCCTCTGCATGTCTAGAATACAGTTTGGCAGATTTCCGTAGGTATTTAGAAATTTCCGTAGGAAATTTTCCTAAATTTCCGTAGGTATTTAGAAATTCAAGTCACTGATGATGTGGCATCTCCTTGCAGACTGGCAGCAAGTCCTTTAGGACTCACCAATGAGCCGGTGTCAATAGTAAACGTTTAGGCAGAGAGATTTTTACCTTACAGGTTACTAGAGGAATGTGTAGCTCAAGGAAGCCTTTTCACATGAAATAATCCTAATTTCATTTTTGTTTAGTAAACCTGCAGGCAGGGGGCTCGAGTTTCAAGTTTGATAGTGAAAGTGGGTGCGCCTTGAAACCCCTTGGATGTTTTCTGTCTTTGCATCCAGCACTGCAGGGTCACCAAGAGGAAGAGGGGAGAGGAGAGCATGCTGTTAGGCAGCAGCTGAGAGCCTGAGCTGCAAGAGATCATAGTGCTGTGGAGCAAAGTGGGGAAAACAAGGCAAATATTGTAAAGTGTGGCCTCCCCATAGGTGTGTGAGACCTCCTCCATGGACCCACGTGCTTCCCTCCGGGAGCGCCAGGCTCAGTGAGGCTGCATCCCTGCCTTCCTGGAGGGTCACTGCCTCCAAATAAAGACATTGAGGTACAAAGCCAGCTACTAACATGAGCATTAGCTCACCTAAAATAAACTCCTTCATCTTGGTTTGGTTGTTACTCTTACAGTTTAAGCCTCCCTTGCACTGTATCTCTTTTTAATGAAGAAATTACACACACGCTCGCACACAAAAATCCTATAATTACTGTGTGGAACACCTATTGATATATTTTGGTCATTTTAACTGAATTCAGGAGCCTTCATAAAGTGAGAAATATAACATTTCATTACACAATCACAGCTAATTATTTTAGAAATACAGTTTAAATGCAAGTTATTTTAAATTTATTGCTTATCTGACTGAAAAGATCTAAGCAAAACCTGAAAATCATAAACCCTTCCAGAACATTATATTTTATGCAGTCCAAAATGTGACACATGGGGTCTTTAATAATTCACTGCTTGTTAACATTAAACAACTGTTAACATGCTCAAATAATTAGTTATGCTTGCTTGACATGTTTGCATCTTTAATAATTGATGCATTTATCTTAATTACTAACAGTATTATGGTCGTAATATGCATCTTTTTTCTATCTTAAAATTTTAACAAAAACTGACTTTTTGCCAAAAATGATTATCCTCTAAGTTTTAATTACTCATTGTAATTAAATTGCAAGCTGCAGTATTTTATTAAAAATATCTTTCACAAAAATATTTAATGGAAAAGAGGTGATTTGTTGTTTATGCATCACAGTTAGTAAATATTTCATAAGTTTCATATTACCCTTTCAGAGCGGATATAAAAAACATAACATTCTTAATATAAGAGTCAATTTAAAAGCTGCTATAGTAGTCTTCATTTCTCCTCCCAAAGGTTTGCAGAAGTCAGTGAATAAAGAAAGACAAAAAAGCAAACAAAAAATGTTGCGGTGGTGGTAAATAGGATGCCTGGAGTGACAGGAGCTGGAGGTTGGGGATGTTGTGCTTGTGAGCGTGTAATACATGCTCGGATGGAATGAGTCTGCCTTGAAATAAAGATGAACATTAGAAGATACTCCAGTCTTCAGGATTCTTCTGAATCAACTCTTGCTTGCAGGCTGCTAGTCGTAATAGTGGGAGAAGTTTGGCTGTAATCATTTATTTATTGCAATTCTGATAGAGATAAGGGTGAGTTCTGTGTCAGCCAATTTAGAGAAGGCCATGTTTTTAAGGCCTTCACATTGCTAAGGTAGGCTGTCTTAGACAAGGATGGCTGTGTCAGGTTCTGAAACGTTGTGGAGGCAATTACTGCTCCTGTGGGATTCCAAAGCTCGTTAATGATATCAAAGGATTTGGCCATGAGGCTGTCCTGGCGCAGGGCTCTGATCCTCCCCAGGTTGCCAGCGAGGAACCCTTAGAAGGCATCGGCACATTACTGGCAGGTGAAGGTTGCTGTGAGAGATAAAGATGTTGTCCAAAGTTTAAGAAATAAAATAACAGGAGTTGTGAGAGTCTTGTATTGCAGGATGCTGCAGAGGACATGTCAGGGCTTAATTTAGCATGGAAGTAAGAGCAGCCCAGTTTGCTTCTGAGGCATCTGGCTTCTCCGAGGTAATACTTGGCTCATGATTCCTTATAAGCCAGAACAGTGTGTTTTTAGCAACTAAGTGTGCCTGGAGACAAATCTAGTGTGTTTTTTTGAAGGTGAGGGAGAAGAACTAATGTGTAGAAATGTAACAAAAGTCAAGAGCAGAGGTCAGGAAGATCCTGACTCAACCTATCATCCTACCCTGTCCCCTTAGGTAGCTGCATGTTTCAGAAGAAAGTATCAGAGGTACAAAACTGTGCAAAAACTAGCTGAGATCAGAAAGAGAAGGCGGCTGACCTGTGATCTCCCTTGAGCCTAGTACAGTGTTGTTTTGCCAGTTTTCCCAAATATTTGGGGCATTTTGTGTTGTCTAGTGAAAATTGTATACTTATCCTTGAGCTGCAAGCACATTTGAGAACATTTGAATGTGGTAACCATCTTCCTTCTGACCAGGCTTTGGAATTTGTTCTAGCCTCTTAATTAAATCTCTATAACACTTGTTTTAGATGCATACAGACAACTAGAAATTCTCCACCAACAAGACCATGAACAGAAGAATCCTGTTCTTGTTTCCTCTGTTACCATCATGGCTTTCCAGTTCAGTTCAATGATAATGTGGTGAGCTGGGATATGAGAAGACATTGTGGTTAAAATATCTGTGTACTGTTGAATGCGTGAGTCTCTACTTGCATCTAGTACTAAACTGCTCAGGATTACAGATTTCTTCTGAAGGTAGGTCAAAGCTCTGTCTGTTCGGGCCAAAATCCAAACTTTCTTAGAGCTCAGGGTGGTTGGTTCAGCTAAATATTTATTTTTGATGTTCATCTTGAATTAAAAGGCAGGATATAGTCCTCTGAATAGTATTTACAACCATTTTGGCTACATCTAACCTGCCTCTTCTGACAGATTTAGAGGGCTCTCACTTTTGCAAAGTCCATGTGTCCTTGACACCATGTTCTTCAGAAAAACATCTTTGTGTGAGGTTTGAGAGTTAAATAAAAATTTACACATCACAGATCTATTAATCATTTTTTTCCCTTATGTGGGTGTATCCTCAGATTTCAGTGATTGATTTATGTGGCCAGATGGGTGCATTTGTTTCCTGCTGTCTTTCAGTCCAGCAGAATCCATGCATGCTGTGCAGTACTGTGGGCTTGAACTTTCACTTAAAATGCACTACTGTCTATAAATGTGGAATATGCTTGCCTCTTTGGAAGGAATGGGATACTAATCTGAGTTCTTTGGATGTGGTACAAGTTTATACCTCTCAATCAGTAAAGAAGCCACCCCTTTCAGTGCATAATAGTCAGAAAACGTTCGGTACCACAGAAGGAGGCCCTCTTATGTCTTCCAGTTTTTTTCTTCAAATGCTTTTGCAGTTCCTGTTGCCACATAATGGCTAGCAGCTCATTAGCTGAAGCCAGAAACGAAGGTGCACCACAGATGTACACTGTTGAGAAAGCAATCTGTAGTCTACAACAGCATTTACACTGACATACACCAAGGTTGTTAAAAACTTATTGTGTGTAATACTATGGAGTTGGTATTCCCAGATCCAGGAGGTATTGGCACAAGGAGTCTGAAGACTTGAGAGGGAATCTGTACAAAATATTAGGTTTGTAATAAAATAGATGTAGTCATACAGTTTTCAGAAATACTGTATGCAAAGGCACACGTAGGCATATGGTGCCTTCCTGTTCTCTAATTAGTTGAATGTAAATCTTTGCCTAAATGATGCAAATACTCATGATTGTGGGTTCATTTTTGACAGAGGAGCAGAAGTCGCAGAAGTAGCAGTTTTCTGAAGGCCGTATGAGTATAGGAGGAGGTAGAAGAGAGAAACCCAAACAAAAGCCCCTCCTGAGGGAACGGCTTCAGCGAGTCCATGCGGAAAGGAGATCTCTGAACATCCAGAGCAGGAGTTTGCACTTCATTAGACACAGGCAAGTCTCACCGTGACATACAAAGTCACAAGAAATTAGCCTCATAGGTTTCACTGCTCGGGGAGGGACGGATTTTTGCGCCTAAGGTATATGTGTTTCTGTGTAGAACAGCATTTTTCTCTTTTTCCTGCCAGTAAAAAATAACCCTTTTGTTTCGAAAGGCCCTGTCACTTTTCAAGCTATGGGAGCAAGGGAGAGGCTGCAGCACAGCACTGACACCAGCGTCCAGTTCCTTGGGTGCTGCCTCCTGAAGGAGGATGAGGATGGGAGGAAAGGTATTTTCAGCAGTAAGCATGCAAGCATGGCACCAAGTCGTGTATTTGCAGGCCTTGTTGCTCATCTTCAAAGTTTTCCGATGCTACTTCCGATGTGCAGAAATTAGTCATATTGGAAAGAGTGATATTTATTCAGTTAATGCAGAAAACTCTTGGTGAGGAAACAAAAGCAATAGTGGATGTTTGAGTGAGCAAATCTTTATGGTGTGACCATGCTTTATGTTTCTGATAGGAGATGATGTAACGCAGAAACGGCATTTTGAGGGCATTTTTGGCTCGCTTCTACTGTCCATTTCTGTTGGGCTGCTTTCTTCATGAGATGTTAATATCTATTTCTCTCCATTTTTAAGTTGTGACATTGACTGCAACTGTAACCTAGATTTGCTAAAAACGGCAGAAAGGCAGTCCTGAGCGCTGCTGTCAAACTGATAGTAATCCTTTCAGAGCACAACTCATCGGCACTCCACTTCGAGCAAAAAATCTCCGCTTGAAATCAATGAGTAGCTCTGCCCACATCCTACTGCTATTAGCAAGCCACCACCATTTCAGGTCATAAGCCTTTAATTTTTCTTTTTTAATGTTTTACAGTTGTTTAGATAGGAAAATATCTAAACAGATATCTGAACAAATTTCTTAGAGCCAAGAAAAATGACTTTTCTACTCCAGGCCTGCTGCAAATGACACAGGAAGCGGTGGAACTCCTCAGATAGAGGCCACAGGGCAGATATAACTAAATAACAAAGCAACTAAAACACTAGGCAAGCTTTCCTGTCCCTGCCAGTATCCATTTATGTTGCTAAGGAAGGGAACCAGCTTCTTATGAGGTTTCTAAAAAGATCCAAAAGTTTTTGAGCATTGAAAACAGAGGAGAGAGGCCTGGTGATGATGGTGTGACTTGTGTGCATGTAGACAAAGTCAGGGGAACTGGCTTTCGAAAGCATCGTGCATGGAAATATGGAAACTTTCATGTGAACTATATGATTTGCAAAATACACATATGACTTTTACAGTATTTTCAGTGAGAACATGCTCCTCTTTATGACCCAGAATATTTCAGTTGTGAGCTAAATTCTTTCTAGCTCACTGAGGGCTTTAACATTTGTAAGTCTTTGCTTGCTCCAGGAATATCTTTCATGGCTTATATTAATTCAAGGTGTCCCTTTATGCACTTAAAAAAAAAAAAAAAAAAAAAAAAAAAAAAAAGATTCCTTTTAATGACATTTCCATTTATTCAGAATTATTATTTAAAATCTTAAATTAGCATTCTGTACTTCAGTTCTGACAGAGCCATTACATTTTATACTGAAGGAGTTTAGTTAATTTTAAATTATTAAACTCAATTGGCTACATGAAAGGAGCATCCTTAAGCAAGTTTCTGTAGCTCAGGTGTATTCCAGCAGACCACAACTGCAGGCTTGATTCAGATCGTTTTGTCTTTGTTCCTTTTATCCTTGTGTTTGGCTATTATTGTTCTGGATTTCAGCCACTTTCCTGAAGAGGTAAATAACAGATAAGATGCTAGGAGCAATGTAAAGGGCAGCCTTTCCCTTGCCTGTTCCAGGCAACGTGGCTTTTCAAACTAAAGGCACTGAAACTCTCAGAAATAATTACAAGTCATCTTTCTGAAGTAAAAATTAAAACAAAAGGAATAAAATATATAAGCTTATGAACTTGCTGACATAGGAAGCTGATTTATCCTGTCAGCTGTATCTAAGGTTATTCCTTAGGTTTTATTTCAGTTACTATTTCTAGAGTAACATTATTTTATTTGAACTTTAAAGAACTTTGCTTCCCGTCAGTCATTGCTGCCTGTCGTGATTTCGGTAAATTTCTATTTTTTGCATGAATTCAGTATGTTGGTGATAGCCATTTCTTCAGACATTTAACTGGAGAAACAACTGCAAAACAAAGCAACTTACCCTACAAAGCTGCAGCATCTTTGATAGTTAGGAAGGTCTCTGCACAGGTGAGAAAAATCTTGAGAGCAAAATTGAGAACATTTTTTCACTGCAAGGCAACGTGGTGGAAACATTGCAAGGGGGAAAAAAAAGGTATGAAATGTAATGAAGATTGTGATACTTTCCCCTAAAAAGCATGAAGTTTCACTTCAAAGGTAGTCTAGATATCTAGCAAAAGGCAGGATCTAGAGCACTTCAGCTGCTGTGGCTTCAGGTGAAATTTGCTGCAAGCTATAGGTCTGTTTTAATTATTTTTTTTGAACTTTTGAAGAGCCAAGATCATTTGCATGCATTGCTAATTCACTTATCTCCTGCAACTTGAGCTGCACAGTTTTGGTTTTACAAATTTATCAAGTGAAACAATTGGGCTAATATCGCCCTAATTTAATTAAGTTTAATTTTAAATGACTTGCTGGAGCACCTAACAAATGTAACGTCTATGAGACATTTTAGCAGATATCTGTGGCTTTCTGTACGTTCTTGTCTTTGCAGCGAGAAAACGCCTTGTTAGCGCGAGAGGCTCCTTGCTGCCTCACAGGGGGAGCATCTTGCTTATATAGAGATAGTTGCCTCCACCACCTCGCTGTTGTTTTGGAGGTGAAAGGGACCAATGAAGTCCTGATTAGGGCAGCAATATTGTTTTAGCATGTTTATAATTCTGCAAAGATCTGCTCAGATATATGTGGCATTGAGCGCCTGCGGTCTACGTGTTCTCCCAAGGGTCAACCCAAGCGCCTACCAAATGGCACCAAAAGAGCAGTGCCCGGATGGACCGAAATTCCAGGGAAATGAGAACTTCTGGGAGCTCTGCGAGTACACGGCATCCCGGGAAAGGGGGAATGTCCTATGTGTGCTACCATCACTACTGACAATGAAGCTGGTCCAAGGAATGCTCTGGGGAGCATCCTGGCAGCACAGGACCCGTCATCAGCTCCACAGGCATCACAGCTGGCTGAAATTTTAGTGGTGAATAGTTACATGTAGATGTTACGAATACAAGTAGTCCAAACTGGCCAAGTATCCTTGCTGGCAAGAAGGTGGCTGCTGCAGACACTTGAAGAGAAATTAGTCTCATCATGACATCCTCCAGCACAGAGAGGCCAGCTGAAAAACATCACGTTGAGTAAGGCGAAATCTGCACGTGTGGCCACTGGCAGGGGGAAAAAGGCAGGAAGGTTGTATAAGAAGAGAGGTTTATTCGCATTCACTTTGCATCATACATATATATTAAATATTAATAGCACTGTATGAATATTCATCTCTTTTTAATATTCATTTATACATGGAAGTTTCCACCCAATCCCTTTAACTTTTGGTGCCAAAATCCATGTTCAAAGGGTTATGTTGCCATTGTTGCTGCAAAACGTTTACATTTATCTGCTGTAAAATAGGCTGAGTGGCACTAGAGAGTGTCGTGTTTAGTTTTAAAATGCCACAAATAACAGATTTATAGATTTTTCTAAATACATTATTTTAGCTTGACAGCATTAATCATTCATGCTTCCTTCTTTCATTTTTCTACCTGCAATGGATTATTGAAACAGAAAATAACAACAGGAAAGGCTACAAGCAGTATCAAAATGTCAAGTTTGTACTTACAGTTGTATGTGCGTAGACAGGGTCAAGAGCCTCAATTATTTGTATATGTACACAGTGGTACTACATGAAAGGTTATGTCACCTGCAGCTATTTTCTTGCAGATTTAAATAGGACTGATATTCAGCTCCACAGTCAGCCACTGACATGGAACATAGAATTGTAAAATACTATGAACTCTTATGTCAGGACCTAAAATATGAACTGGGTGATTGCAAGGTGTAGCTGTGGGCAATCCTACGTATTGCAGTGTAAGTCCTTTAAATTACTTTGTGTTATCCCTGATCCATTTTTTTCATTTGAGCATGAGCCAGGAACAACATGGAAGTACTTTCCAGGGAGGTGAACCCCCTGGATGCTGCCTGTTTTTGCAGTAGGACTTGCTCTGTTGTTTCTTTGGAAGAGCGAGGGGTGGCGGAATTTTTTTTAAATACTTCATATTTCTATGAAACCACCCAGGTATGAAAATTTTAAGAAGTCCAAGAGCATGGCTTGCATGTTAATTAACTGCGAGTCTTATATCAGCACTGACAGCAGCATTATTTGGAGCAGTATGTGTGGTGGAGCTAATCAGTGTATTTTCATGGGCAAGGGGGGAGGAAAGGAATTAATTAGTAGATTTTCACTGGTGATTTCCTTATTTATGTCCATATCTTAAAAAAGAAAATGAAGAAAATGCATTAGTGTGTAGTTTCTTTGCCCAAGCTCCTTATGAGCAATATTCTGAGCTGTAGGTATGGCAGTGACCTTTCAAAAGAGTGCAAATCTTATTTTTGACGGTGAGGCTGATATAAAGGTCCTCTCTTTTTAAAGCAACTCATTGAAATAGCAGCAGTAATCATATACATCTCTAGACTTGTGCATTAGTGATGTATATATGACAGCATGAGGGACACTGTTAAGGTTGTTTAACTTGCCACATTTGTATTTATGAATTCTTGACACTAAGTTTCTATTTTCATATCTTTGAACTTCAATGGCAAAAGATGTGTTATTGAGGGCCCTATAGTATCCCTTTCTATATATTATTATGCTTGCATTGATTTGAATTTTATAAATATATAGAGTTCAATATTATATATATAATAAAGCATTTATATGTATGTAAGAAAAATAATATAATTAGCACTAGGCAGTAACTATTTCTTACTATAGAATAATGTTTCAAAGAATATAAAAACGTCAGACATTAATATCACCCTCTGTATGTGTAGTCAAGTAGCACAAACACTGATATGTGCCAAACTAAAAAAAATTATCATTGCAAACTTTTTTTGAGATATGCCACTCTCCTAACAATTATGCTAATGCATCTTGCCAATTTTTACATTCTAGGTCTAGAAAACTGTCCGTTTTAGCATTTTATCACATCTTAAAGTACAAATTTCACTGTCTCAAAGTACATTGAAAGTAAATTAAGGCATTAAGCATTGCTGAATGAATGTGTTGCCAGAACTTACTACTAAAATGCCTGTAGTCAGCCCAAAGTTTGATCCTGGCTTTCTAGGAGAAAAAATGTGATTGCATTGTCTCTAAAGAAAGGTATTACTCTTATGTAGACACACTCTACCTCTAGTTTTAAATGTTTGTCTTTTTTTCCCTATATTTATTTCATCTCCTGATTTATTGAGTTATAAGAGATAATTTTAGTATGTGCTAATTGTACTACAGAACTTCCCCTGCACATTCATATATCCATACAGATAGGCATTCATACTGAGAAAATTTAAGATAAAATCTAGTGAAAAATCTTTTAGCTGCTTAACTAAAACAGCAACACTATGAAAATTCCGAGGGTTTTTGCGTAGAAATACAGCAGTGGAATAGCCCGTATGAGTCGGGAGCACGTCCCTAGGATAGGGGTGGAGATTTGGGACGGCAGCAGTGAGTATCTGGCTGGTAAAACACGTGGGAAGGATGAGAGGGGTAGTCAAAGGGAGGGAGGGATGTGGAGGGAGGGCAGCACAGAGTTTTTTCCTTACGATTTCTCTCCTTTTCCTCTTCCTTTTCTGCAAGAGCAGGTTCCATGATTCACATTAAAAATATTTTAATACTAGGACAATATTGATTGACCATGAAGAAACCCACTTGTGGTAGTCAGTATACTCCAAGTAATAATATAAGTGAATAATGTTTCACCGTCACTTTGAATCAGTCTCTTTTTTCCAGTTCCAATCCATCCGTATCCAGTTAGAACAGGCTCCTTCAAGGCAAGTTATTCATGGGTTCATCCCAATTCCCTTCTTTAGATCCTGTAAACAAATCCAATCACTGCCTATTTAACATTTTTATTACATAAATTCCAACATGCAACAGAACATTACCGGGTATTGCTAATAATGGTGTGCATTTCAGATGTATTCTCTTTTTGTCACAAAGCCCCTTAAACCATATTCTAATAACTATGTATAAGATATAATTGGTAAGAAGTATCACATTCAACGACCAGGAGGAATATCTCTGTAGCGCTTTTTGTTCCTCCTGTTTTCATCTAAAGTAACCACCAGACAGTTCAGTTCCTTCAAGGAAAAACAGCCCTTGTCTCCTGTGATAACCAATACACAGACACACTGATAAATAAGATACATTTACAATTCTTTTATTACTGCATGCTGTGACAAGATAAAATAAACAGTATTTTGTGAAACATTACAACTTATAACAAAGCTAAGCTACTGCCCAAAGATGCTGAAAAATTTCTCATATAAATACACTTTATTTTCAGCTGGCTCATGGATGATTATGGCATCCCAACCCTTTGACAATTTTCATATAATACTATGAAGAATTTCATGATTTCCCGTCATTTTACGCTGCTACCAGCTCAATACATCTTTTCTAGTAAAAATTACACAAATCTATGTTTTTTTTTCTTCTCATACGTAATAAATCCTTGAGACAGTTTCATACACATTAACTACAATTTTCCCCTCTCCCCCCCACTTACCCCTCCCTCGAGTTCAGCCATTCAAACATCAGATATATCGCACAGAAGAGGAGCAGAACATAAGGAGACATCACTTTGGTGAGATTTGAGTAATTTCTATTTATAAGTATCTACCTGTATTTCTTTTACATAAACAATAGTGAAAGATCAGGAAAAGGTTGGGTCATCAACTGGCATCTGTTTCTCTGCATGAGATGTCCCAAGAGAATAATATTTACAAAGCAAACATGAGTTACATGATGGACCATAATGCAGAGTTTTCAGATTGTCTTGGCAGCTGTTCACCTGTTGAATAGCTCTGTGACTTTCCGAGGAGTTATTTGCTTGATCCTGTCAAGGCAAAAGAAAAAATTTTGATATATACAAAAAGTCATCTGTGCTTTTCTCTTTAATAACCTCCTTTCACAATATACTCATTTATGAAGCCTGACTTTACTGATGAGAAGGGACAGGCAGATCTTTGGCCTTAAGAGTTTCTCTGCATTTGTTGTAGAGGACTTTCTTTGGGTTAGAGCTGTGATTTTTCCTGCTCTGCTTCTCCCTGAGATATTCCCCTCCTTTCCTCGGCCTCTGGGCTGCCTGGCTGCTGGAGCCTGCAGGGTCCTGTGGCCAGAGGGACACGCGAGGAGTGAGATGTGGAAATGGCACACCAAGCCCGCTTCCCTGGAGCGCATCCGGGAGAGGGAAGGGGGCGTTTCATCGGGAAAACCTTCAGGGAAAGGACAAGCCCTTGCAGTGCCTCCCGCCTGTTCCTGCCCGTGTCCCGTGAGTGCTGCACAGGGGAGGACAGGTGGGAGCCCCAGCTTCACCCCAGGTCTTGGAGGGACTGGCACGAGTCCCTGCTGGAGCCAGCAAGGAAAATCCTTCCGTTGCAACATTTGTCCTGGAAAGTGGGCAGTTCCACCTGATCTCATGGACTCTCTTCTTTGAAGCTCCTCTCCCTTGTACTTTCTTCATATGCTATAAACTTTTCTAATGAAAGACTAGCAAAAGATGCAAATGCATATATATATATATGCATATATATATATATATTTAGTCTGCAGTTGCCTGCTGCCTTGCATTGAAGAAGCAGTTGCTATAAGGAGTGCCTGTCTCAAAGTTGAAGGACAGCTGTGTTATGCATTGAAGCTAGCATAATTTCAGAAGGTATTTAGAAAGCAAAATATATTTTGTACTTGAAAGATTAAACCCAGGTTTCACAGGAGGTAGTGGCAAAATTCCCCCTGGAGCTAGATTTGCACTTTCAATCTGCAGGCTTGAAGCTGAGCTGTGCAAAGTCCTCTGGGGAGATGCTAA
Organism: Tinamus guttatus; assembly: GCF_059628265.1. Classification (NCBI taxonomy): domain Eukaryota; kingdom Metazoa; phylum Chordata; class Aves; order Tinamiformes; family Tinamidae; genus Tinamus; species Tinamus guttatus. The sequence continues at coordinate 2,042,256 of NW_028289208.1, read as the reverse complement.
GCTCCCAAAAGCTCAGACATGTCGTCGTGCAGGGCGCTGGTCTCGAGGCTGTGCCTGATACACTGTTAAAACTTCTTTCAAATGTACCAAAAAGGTGGGGGTTTTTTGTTTTATTTTGTACCTAGGTTGTGCTTCAGGTCCAAACTGGTTTATATATTACTTAGGCACATCTGAAGACTTAAGATGTGAAAGCTGCATGTGAAATATTCTGAAAGTATATATTTATAATTTGACAAATAGTTATGGGTTGGTCGGTCTGCCATGAGGTAGGGCATACCATCGTTCTTTGTTTTAAGCCAGTAACCAAAGTATTAGTAAGATTTTCTTTCCATTTTCTTAGAACTCCCCAAGGTCTATAGTTTTCTTTGCGGAAACAGTTGCCATTAAATATGCTGTATGTCAATGCAGCAGTGAGGTGGTTAATTTTGACTGAATATTATGCTATATAACCACTTGGCATTTAACTTGAAAAATGACTTTCTGCTTCACCTGTCAGCAGCCCAGTTCTCATCAAATAAGTGAGTGAGAAAAATTTTTAAATTTCAATTTCCTGATGCTATTAGACATTACTTCTTCCATACTTAAACAGTTTAGCAGTGCATGTACATGTTTTGGTATTCATGCCATGCATCACACTACATGCTATTACAATAGCTTTTTTGTTTAAAGGGTAAAGAGATGCATGGATCTTTATCTTGGGGTTAGGAAAATGTATTGCAGGAACATGGCCAATCAGGTTTCTGAATAACTTTGTAACATAGTACCATAACCCTGATGCAGTGCAAGGAATTTAAAATACTGGGTGGCTATGACTCCAAGGAAAGCAAGCATTTGAAATGAAGAAAGCATGCCCAGCAATCTTGCACTGTACTTCCTCAGAAAATCACTGTCTCATGGAGCACTCATCTATTTTTATCCTTTCTTCTGCCAGGTGCATGTTTTAAATAAATAATAGAAAATATTTGTTTGCATTTTCTGTACATTCTAAGGATTAAAAACATTGTCATTTTGCGTTAATGGTAAGTTGCTCTTCATTTTTATTTCATGCCACAGATTGGTTTTCCCTATTCTGCTGTTTCCCCCAAACAATAAGGAAACTTCAGAGATGGAGAGAAGGCACCGATGAAAGAGACTTCCTGATTTTATTTCCATTTCTCATTATTTTACACCATTTCCACTTTTCCGCTAGTAAGTCTGGGCACATTTTACTTGGTTGGGAAAAAAATGCATCATCTCTGCTGTATTTCCTTTTATTCTTTGACATTAGTTTTTATTGCGCTTTATAATGTGTATAAATCCATAGCTGTATAGTAGCAAGCATCAAACATCATTTGAAATAACAGGTCGTTATAAATCTGAGCTGGTACCACTAAGGTTATTGTTATTATTATTTATTCGTTTATTTGGTTAGTCTTGACAATTGACGCAGTACTATGGCTTATACAGAAGTGTATGGACAGCTTCCGTCTGCAGCATTTACTGTCTTAAAAATAGATATACAGAAGACAGGCGGTACTTAGGAATCTAAGGGTGAAAATTATAAGATGTCCTTTTTATTTTTTGGAGATATTAGTAGCAAAAAAGGCGCTGCATGGTTAAATCCTATTACTTTTTAAGAAAGTTACAAGTTATGGATTAGATTAATCTTTCTAGTATTTCCTTTTATGGCAGGGTAACTTCCCTGAAATGAAGAAAGTTGCATCAGCTTGAGAGGAATAAAACATCGTCATGAATAGGCCCACTGTTAAAAAAGCTCTGACTGAAACTCTCAAAACTGCCGAGTGTTTTCTGAGGTCTCTATTCCTTAGTAACTCACTAGAGGGTTTTTAACATTTACCAAAAGTGTGCGTTTTCCTCTTCTTGGGCAAGGTCTCATGGTGAGCAGGGGCCAGCACGTGCCTCTGCACGAAGCCTCGACCCCGTGCCTCCTGCCTTCCTCCCTGTGTTTGCAGATGCAAGGTGACTTCTGGGAGAGAAGGTAGGCTTGAACTTTTGTCATAAATTTGTAAGAAGGCAGGTTGTGTGTAAGAAAATGTAATACACCTTGTATGATGCAGGAATAAGTGCATGGGGGTTTAGTGCCAGTGACAACGGAAACACTGTGCCCTTAGGGTTGATTACCGCTATGCTCTCGGATTTACAAGAATTACTATTTAATGAAACATCAGTAGACACTTCTAACCTGTGGGTAGATTAGTATACTGCTTGCATAATGCTTGCGAGTTATTAACTTGGTGATATTATTCGAGGTTTGCTCCATGGCCATTGAGCAGCATTTGCCCTTCCATATCTCAGACCCAGCAAGGTGGAGGTCGACAGCCACGTGTCCTCTCTGGAGAGTTTTCAGGTGTTTTGGCCCATTCTGTTTGCTCAGAGAGATCCCAAATCCCTGCTCCCTAGGAGGCTGCCTTAGCTGTTAAGTCCATTAAGAGCTGCTCCATGAGATGACAGATTTTGTTTGTAAGGTTTTTTCCTTCTGCTTTATGATTTTACTTTTTTTCAAGGTTAAATAAACGATAATTAGACCTGTGGACGTTCTCTTGCCCAATCGGCTGTGCGGGATATTTCCTTGCCGACCTCCATCGTGGTGGCACCAAGGGGAGCGAGTTCATATATCACCGCAGAAAGCTGCGAGTCCTCTTGAAGAGCTGTGAAAATTGCTGTGCAAAGCGATTTTGTTTCCGAAAGCCAGGGCAAAACCAGGACAAAAGGTAAGAGCCAACAGGTGACGAGTTCATCACACATGTGAGGCCCCGTTGGTGTGTTGGTGTCCTGGTCCTTGGCTAGACCATCAGACATGCCTTCCTCCTGCCCTGACTCCTTAGCCCTATTGCCTTAGATGAAGAACTTTATGGAAAGTTCTCAAAAATTTGAGCTGAAAATCCCAGAGACTTAGAGGGGGAAAAAAAAATCCCTTCAGCTGGGAGGAAAATGGTTACAACTGCTCTGGTTCCTTCTCAGAGTGACAAAATAAGGAGAAAGACCATATTTCCTAATGCCTTGTCATCCAGTAGCGTCTCATCCTTCATGCGTTCCTTTAATCATTGGAGGGTATTTGCAAATATTTAGAAATGTTCTCTCTTCCTTTAGGAATTTTTATATTGGGTTTTATAGAAGGTTTATAATAGAGCAAATAACAATTTGGATGAAATTCTGGGAATTCTTCGGCAGCGTGCTTTTGCATGATAATTGTTATGAGATTGCCTCCCCACTGCTTGCTTAATGCAGCTGTCCAAGTTTTGTATTTACTGGGAATCCAATTTGTTTTAAGAAATTAACAAAACAAATACTTAAGTACTGTGCTGAACATATCGTAAAGTTTTATTCATTTTGGTGAGAAGAAAAAAAAAAAAGCATTATAGTGCTCACAGAATAGCTTTTGAAGCCACATTTATGAAATTGAATCTCTACCAAAATAATTTGCTCGTGTTAATACAGATGCCGTACGGCACCGCAACCATCGCCCTGTTGTGTTTTGTCTCCAAATTGTTTGCTTATAGCAAGTATGCTTGCTTATATTGTGTGTGCGTGTACATATATATATGCATATATATATATAGAATTTTGCTTACAGCAAGTTGTTTGTAGGTCTCAGCTACGTAACCGCTTGCAGCGTTGGATTCGTTTGCTCTGAGAAACTTGTAGCAGAAAAGTTTCTCCCCGGCGCAGCGGCAGCGGTGCGACCGCGTCGCTTATGGGGCTGCTCCATAATTAACGTGCTGCGCCGCGTGTCAGATGCGAACAGCGGGAAGCATTACTGCAAAAGATTTAAATTAGCAGATTTTATTTACCACTATGGTATTCTCATGAGGTGTCTCACTTCTGTCTAAAAGACTTTTAAATTATCAGCTTTTATTTATCGCAACGGAATGCTCCCGGTTTATCGCCCTTTCTCGTATGTTATTTACCCAGACCAATATGGCATAAAAATGTCATGTAAAGAACTGGGGAACACTCGTGTGAACTGTCCAGAAGCAGGGGAACTTTGAAAGTATCGACGAAATACTAATCAACATATATTTTGAAGCTATTTTGGCTGTATATGGTAAGTAATAGAGAGAAGAGGACATAATGTCAGTGCTTTAGCAGTGCTTAGAAAAGCAGATTTTGAATTAAATTCTCAGATTTAACTCTGGTGAAGCTATGCCTAAATTTCAAAGCTAAAGCTATTCCAGTGCCAGGACAAAACCGGTGAAGGTGCCAGGCCTGTGTGTCACTCAGGAGGTTGTTATCTAGTATCAGTCGCTGGTTCTGTCCTCAAAACATTTCAGATGATCCTATTTTGCTTCTCTATTTCTGTAACTGCTTTACTTTTTTTTTTTTTTTTTTTTTATATCTGTGCAAATATCCAAAGGAACTCAGGCTCCCTTGGTTGTAGTCTGGACATCACATTTTCATAGGAACAAAGACAGACTTGGTGTGTGCCTTTCGTATATGCTCACGTTAAAAATGTGTTAGCCAAGTTTCAGCATCCTTCAATTAATAAGCAGATTTTAAGTAGTAGTAGAGTTTAAGTAGTAGAGTTGTAGTAAATGTCAAGTAATCTTTTACAGAAATATTCAAAATAAGAGATACTGTTTGATTGCAAGAGGGAGCAGAACCTCCAGGAACATATCTTCATTTTTGGTAGTTTAGTCCACAGTAACAAAAACCACATTGTACCAATCAGGTATTTAATGAGCCTCTAACTCCATTTCTACCTTATCCCAAAGGTATAGCAAATAGTGCTGCTTTTTTAAAATATCAAGAAAACATCATTTGCTCTAAAATGTCCCTAAAAGCAGGTCTAAATTGCCAATAAAGGCTAGGTAATTGTATCAGCATGGATCAGAAAGCATTTCTCAGAACTGATGAAATAGTTTGCAGTATTGCAGAACCTGAATGATGCTCTCTGTACATTACACTGGAAATATCAGAGACTGGGCTCAGTTTAATTTGCTCACTACTGTGTATTTTGGATTCTCAGGAAATATTTCTTGCTAATGTCATTCTGTTTTTCCTTAAATGTAATTTGTTTGGGGAAAGTCAGACAATTTCTGCAATCTAGGGTTCACTTAGAAAAACTTTTTTTTTTGTTTGTCAATTATAGATGACTACTTTTCCAAGAAAACTACGTGTCTGAAAAGGCTCAAAGCCTGTATTTCCTTATTGGATTTAAGATTTTAAATATTTGAATTAAAAAATAATAATAATTCACAGGGTTGTACCAGCTTATCAGTTCTGTCTCAGTAGTTATACAATCATTTGACAACCAAACACACATACAATATAAATATTTAAGAAAAAGTAAATTCCATTAAGCTGCAGTATGATAGATGCAGTAGTAGGTACTTATCTTTGAAATATTAAACTCTAGACATTTATATCCATACAAAAAAGAGTTTCCTGCCATTTGATGAGAATTATGTGCCTGGCACTAATAAAATATTAAACTCCAATTTAAAAGATAAGTATCTTACCCACTTTTTTCATAATAAAACATTTTACAGTGCATATGAGAGCTAATATGCATCAGAATTTCCATACAATACTGTATTTACAAACTTTTATGAAAGTTTTGTCTGCATTTATTAGTTGCTGCCTCTGTTTAAGCACTTATTATTTCATATAACGACGTTGTGCATTTCAATAATGCATGATAGAAGGTGTACAAACAGGCTTTATTTTTTGTAGAAGAGTTTTCTTTTGTTACAGGCGACTGCTGCTAGTTAATTAAATGTAGATAGCCCCTGAAAATTGCATTATCCTTTTCTGTCCTTATTATATAAATTAATGTCAAACTGATGCAATGTTTCATGTTTAAAATAATAGATACATGTGTTAAAAATTATAGCCTGCAGTTTTCTTATTTGACAATGCATTATTTTCAACTGGAAGTGTCAGTTTCTAACCTTCTGCCAAGAATATTTTGTAAAGGGCAGTAAGTAGTAAGTGTTAGTTATCAAGCATAGCGTCTTTTGAAATTTGAACAATACTATATGTGCAGGAAAAGTCATAATATATAGTGTTTCTCTTCAAAAATAATCTCCTAAGACAAAATGATCAACAGATGGTTGTCTCTAAAAGGAAAAGAAGTTTGTTTGAAATAAGAAAAATCCCCTTTTCTCGCAGATGCATTTCACAGCATTGCTTGCTGAGGTTTCAGCTAGCAGATCCCTTTGCCTCTCTAGCTCTCTGTGTAAAATGTAATAAGTCTTCAAAACATTTCAGTTTTTGTCATGTACCATTCTAGGAATGGTACATGAATCAGGGTGGCACCCGTCCTTCTCCCACCAAACTACGGGATTGCCCAGCTTTGCTTTGCTACCTAAATTCGACAGGGCCATATTGGCTTCCTTTTAAAAGCAGCTCTGACGGTAGGTTGTTTGTTTGTTTTTACTGTTCTGGTGATTATCCGTTTTTACAAATTACAAAAATATTTCATTGAAATCTTCTTGCCGCAGCTTTCTGTATTGTGATCAATGTCGATAGACAACCCTCTTTTTTAATTATTGAGCTGGGTGATTAGAGTTAATAAGCTATGAGATGTAAATACTGCCATTTCAAATGAACAAGAAAGCACTTAGGAAACCAAAGCACTGAACTTGGGCATGCTATACTATATAGACACGCAAAGCAAGTGCTTTAGTGCACTCCTCGTGGTAAAGTAGAACGCACCTCGTTACTTTAAACAAGAAGATAGAGCAGGAGGCTTCATTTTTTATGATATTCTTTTAAAAGGTGCAGCTAAAAACTACCATATTTTCAAATCGCAAAGTTCTTGTATTTATATTTTCCACTTCCCAACCAAAGAGACATTTGTGCTGTCATAAAAATACTTTATAAACAGACAGCTTTGCTTTCCACTTTTCTCCTGTAAAGGAAAACTTCCAGGCTTTCAAAGGCAGCAGATTTACACAAACTCATCCGCTGATTTTAAAAATGGTGATAGAAAAAAAAAGAAAAGCCTTCTTTGTCTATGAAGTTTATATTGCTCATCTTAAATGTTATAAACTCTGATACTGGATTAAGAACTAAGAAATAGCACTAGAACAGGATATACACAATGGTATTAAAAAGAAATTTCCTTCCGTATTATGGTTCTTTATACTTCTACCTGTAAAGTCTGCTCGTGCAGATGGCTGCTTGCATTCACAAGTACGTTTGTGCTACAGTAATTATCTTTCTGGCCTTTTTTTAATGGATTATATTTTGTTTTGAGTAAGACTTAGCTACTTGGGAGAGGAATGGATTTTTTAATTTGAAATGAACTTTTCATTAATGCCCTTATACGCCCATTTTTAATCTTTTTTAGAAGGTGTCTGTTAATGTTATAGTCTTTTTGTAAACTCTTTAAAATAATAATAAAAAACCTTGTTATGATCACAAAGCTAGGAAAGTAGTGCCTAATTATGGCCTGGATAAACTGCTAAACTGCACTTAATATCTATCTGTTGTCAGCAAAGCAATTTGCCAGATGATATCTTTAAATCCTTTCCTCAAATTGTTTTCTGTACAAATTATTGTAAATGGTTATATTTAAGAGTCCATTCAAAAGAGCTGATGGTTTTGCCTTTAAAAAAAAAAAAAAATCAATTAGAGCTAAATCTGTGTTGCCGTGATCAGGATTTATTTGTTTTTTCACAAAGGTCTCCATGATCACTTTTCAGACATCCCTAGCAGCACAATATTTTGAAAGCAGCGTGTGATGGTCGTCTGCGTTATTCTATTAGCGTGGCTGACCAGCGCTCTTACAAGGTTATTCAGCTGTTGCCCAGAGGCGTTTTTTCTCAGCCACCCTCGTGCTGATGGCTGCGTCTTCGCTCCTCCCTTCTCCTGCTCCAGAGAAAGCTGCTCTCTTGCCAGAACCAAGGAAGCCGGCCCCAGCCTCGGCAAGGGGATGGAGCCAGGGTCCTCTCCTCTGCCGTGTCACAACAGGCAAAGAGTGGCGTGGAGACCAGTACGTGTCCATGGCTGCTGGTCACGGTTCTTCCATGCTCTTCTGCTGCAGTGGTCACCTCGTAGTCGTTCCGCACCCGCGCTGCCAGCGCTGGGGCTTGCAGACGTGGGATGAGGGCAGCGCTGGTTGTCCTCAGGCCGCACAAGAGGGTGAGATGATGAGCGTCCTCTTGTGGCTTTGCTTGTCCTTAGGTCATGTGAGTGGGACGAGGCGACTGTCCTGTCACGGTCTTGGTTTCCTGTGGACTCTGCAATTCTCATGGGCAGAGGGAGGCTGCAGGAGCAAGTGCCTAGGCTGGTGGCATCTGTTTGTGATGGTTTTCATAGTCCCAGTTTCTCCCTGTAGACTGTATTTCTTCAGATCTCAAGGACTGTAGTGTCAGTCCTGAAATTGGGAAGTTTTCATCTCTACCCTTCTTAAATCTTTCTGCAGTGAGAGATTTCAAGTCAAATGTGTTTCCTCACTCTTTTCCCGAGAAGGCAGATTTGCATATGCATTAGGTTCATTTTATCAGAATACACACACAGCAATGACACATCTCATTGACAATGTGCTGTCTGATGGATAACTCCATACAAAACACATATTTGAAAGGAAAATAGGAGGAGGAATAGTATTAAGAGTCTGTACATAAGTGACATCATGTTTTGTGAAGATGAACTGCTGGAATGGCTTGCCCTACTTCATATTTTTGGATTATTCGAAGATTCAACAAGTGTCTTGCAAGTGTAAGAAATTCATTGCTGTACAGCATCACTCTACAGCAACTACAGGGACAAAGTCTGTCCTCGCCTGTAGCAGTGGCTTGCTTTACTTATTAATTATCAAGATAAAGGGGAAAAAAGTGACTTGGGTCTTGTCTTTTCCTGCCAGCATTGATTTTTTCAGTACCACATCTCCACATTGGATTAATTTCTGTCTTGCATCCAGGCAGTGCTATATTTTTGTTTTTTCAAAGGCTACGTTTCAAAGGAGTGTTTAAATAGCAGGTTTTTACTTTCCCTCTCCCAAAACATAAGGAAACAACTACACTGTGTTTGCACCTGACAGTGCTATCATGGCCCATCCATGCACCCTGCCTTTGCCAGGCTCAGTTCTTCCTCGCCTGTGTGCAAGGAAAAGCAAGGGGCACTGTGGTGTTAAAGGATAACAGGGACAAGATGTGAGAGATTTAAGATGCTGAAGTGTGTGTGTGGTCCTGTGAGAGGATTGTGGTGCATGTGCACTACTTGCCATCCTTCTCATTGCCTCTCATAGGTCTGTCTCTGCTTGCCTTCTTTTCTTCCTTTCTGTTCTGTGATTGCAACAATTATAAATATCTTAACATATATGTAGCTCTGATCCAAGTAACATAATTTTCTCTGTAGGCAAATGTACGGAAAAAAAAAGATTATTTAATTTAAAAGGAAAGTATAAATAAGTTTTAATGGTATTTCTAGGTGAGGTATTGTTTCTCAAATTTACCTTCTCCAAAGAATGCATAAAAGCAGCAACATCTCCAAAGCAAAGAGTTTCAGCCCAAAAAAGTTGTGGCATGAAGCTCAGTCATCTTTTCAAAGGTTTGTTGTTGTTGTTGTTTAGTATACATATATACATATATATATATATATGTATATGTATGTAGTAATAGGATACTCAGGGGTTGCATTTGTAATTGCTGTTATTTAACAGCAGCTCTGCCTTTGTACTCACTGATGCTGGTGCAAAGTTCGTCCAGAAACATGGTCCAGTGCAACTGGGAGCATGAAACGCTTGTAATCTGCCTTAGCTCTTTGGGTTAAACCCCTCAGCGCGATATGTGTTATCTTCAAATTCCTACCTCAGTTTTTCTATTTGTAAAACAAGGCAGTAATACTGTCTTTGTACCTGCCAGGAGGCCTTTGAAGGGTCTGCTATGGATCTGTGAATGAGGCACTTTGGAGAAACCCAAGGGAAACCCCATGGAAGGGAGTTATCAATTACATGTTCTCTCGTTGGCCCTCTCTAGCATGCATCCATGAAATCCCTTAGTAATAAGGTGCTGGCACTGAAATTTTGCAATATCCTGGTATTCTTTATGCAAATCTACGTGCTTATGCACCCAGTTACCAATGTATTTATGGGGTGACCTGGTTTTCTTGAAAAAGTTGGCTGGTGGTCCGCTCAACAGGCAGATTGTGTCAATTATAACCCCAACTTTTTTTTGCAGATGGGCAGAAACAGGGGCCTGCCCAAAAAAGCAGCTGAACTGAGGCTGCAGTATTGGCTGCGAATTGTAATATATCTAATTCTTGGATGCTGTGTAAAGCCCCATGAGCCCATTAGGGATCTGGGGGGCTTCCAAGCCGAGGCAAGAGCCACCAGTAGCACAGTGCTCCTTGGGCTCTGTCCCTGGGGAGCGGGGAAGGAACGAACCGCACGTGCCATTTGGTCACGTTGCTCAGTACGGTGCTGAGGAGGGCTGTGATAGCGCAGCCATGAGCATCTGAGCAACTGCAGAGCTGTAAGCAGGACTTACTGTCTTCTGCTGCTGTGGTCAACAGCATGGAGAACATCTACGCGGCTCACGCCACCGTGAGAGTTGGCGTCATTGTGAACGTGTCAAGGAGGATGAGTTCTGACTGCGTGTTTACATCCTCAACAGTTGATGCCAGTGCTCAGCACCTCTCCAGATCCACTATGTAAGTGCTCGTGTGGTGCTCTGTGAGAAGAGCAGAGCAAAACTGTTCATTTTTGCCCCTTTTTGTCTTGGTGTGTATAGAAAAACACAGAGTTTGTATGCTAAAATATTTTTAAATTCTCTTTGGCTGAGCTAAATTGTTCATGTAGAAGAAGAAAAGATAACAAAAATATCCAGAGAATTCCTAAGTGTTTCACCCTAGCTTTTTCCAAGCATGACATTTCACTATTTTTATTCATAGTGTTTCATTCTGATGTTTTCAAAACAGAAAACGTTTTATTTTGCTTGATTTTGTTTTTAATTTTTATTCAATTCCATTTTTTAGTGTTTATTTTTTTATTTGCTTTTAATCTAAATGAAAACATACTTTGAAGCAAATAAACTATTTTCATTTCTGTTTTTGATATTCCAGTTTACCAACAATTTCAGGGAAAAAGATCATCTTTTTTCAAATGCAGTTCAGGTTTTTTGTTTCAAGTCTGTCACTGACTAGGAAAACGCCATTTCAAGCATGTTTCTACATAAGTTTGGCCAACAACAGCTCAATGTTGAGAACCATTGTATGCAAATGTATGCCAGGGCCATATATGCAAAATTAAGTGTTGCTGGGCAAAGGTGCTGGAGCAGGACTAGGCAGGGCTAATCCTGGGTTGTACTGCCCTAGAAGGGAGAAGGGATGGGGCCAACAAAGGCTCTCCCTCAGACTTTGGTATCCAAACCAGAAATGCGTGTGCATCAAATCTGCTTTGGCAAACTGCACATTTTCAGTTTTTGCTTGCAGGTGCAGCTGCTGCCAAACCTGGATGCAGTGAACAGAGCCAGGCTCCTGAGACACCCACACTTCTGCACTGAGATTTCCCAGGGAGGGAAATCGGACCATCTCCACATCTGCACAAAGATACAGCCTTCATTTACACATGGTGGTATCATTCGTCTGCCTGTTCAATGCTTCTTCAAAAGCCTGTATATGACTTCACCTTGGTCTCCGTGCTTCCCGTGGGCAGCACTCGGGGTAGTGTCATTCTCCATGCAATAGCTGATTTTGGGAAATAGAAATCGGTTCATAGACGAAATCTGAATCTCGTCAACCACTGGTTTAGGCATAGATGTTTAATTTCTAATTGTTTGAGATACTTGTAGGTGACTGGCTTTGCTGGGCTGAATTATCCAGGAAATCAGTTAGGCATTTATGGGTGTCCTTACATCAGAAAAGATGCCAAAATGGTCGTATTCCCTTAAAGTGTAACATACTTTGTGGTATGTTAGTATGGAGTATCAACACTTACACAGTGTTGATGATCATAAGGATTTCCATAATTGTTTGGCAGACATCTTTTCTATTTGTGTATCTTACTCTTGATATTCATAGAACAAAACCAGATTATTCGGCTAAAAAAAATCCTGCAATCAATCACTGATACAGTCTATCAAATGTCTCAGCCTCTAGTCATTACAGTCTTTTTTTTTTTTTTTTCCCCCTCCCCTCCTTTGGAGATGTTTGGGATGACTCAATTTCTCTAATCTTGTAGCATTCCTTCTGTCTTTAGAGGGGAATTTGTAATTGTTGAATTATTCTTGGCCATCCTTCACTCGGAATTTATGTTGTAATTTCAGCAAAAGCCAGACCTTGTACGGCAGTTTTCATCTTTTTCAAGGCTGCTTCTATTTCTTGAAATGCTGGAGGGTTTCCAATTATTCCTTCTGGTCGCTTTGGATGTGAATTGTAACAGATGATCCCAGAGTCGAGGTTCAACATTGTTAAACTTATCAATATAAATATAATGTTAAACCCTTTTTAGATAATTGGGGCTAGGTGTGAAAATGTGACCAATTTATGCATATGAGTTGGTCTTACACTTCTCTCTTTTCCTTTGTCAGAAAGAAGCTCACCAGGAAGGGGCTTCAGACTGTACGTTGTCAAGGCTTCTCCTGTCCCTATTTGATGAAGTTGTTATATCACATTTCGATACCTGCTTACCCTGATACCAGTCAGATATGCAAACAAAATTCATTAAGGCAAGCTGAAGTCTCTGGGCAGGAGCTATAGGGCAAAAGGTAGGTTCGGTATACCAACTGCAGTTCTATGAAACAGTCAAGCTTTGAGGATCTACATGATGAAAGTGAGCTCATTTGTGAGACTGAAAGTGGGCAGAGGTAGGAGCAGGGCACCCTTCTGCATTCCCTTTCCTGCCCATTCGCATGCACAAGTATTGCCTTTGGCAGCCCCACGTTCATGAAGGAGAGTGATTTCAGAAGGCTGCTGAAAACGTGACCCTACTGGTGGATGTCCTGCTCCCAGTTGCTACTTGCCATGGTGCTTCTTGAAGTAGTTTATCTTTTTCTCTGTGCTGCTTATGTTCATAGGAGGGTCGTTTGTAGCCCATCATCATGATGAAGTGAAGTTTAAAATTGCATTGGGAGTGGTTTAAGGACTGTAATGTAGGTCCAGGGAGAGGTCTCATCCAGCCTGCTGCAACCCCGGAGATCCATGACTCGTGTTGGCCGCAGCAGCTCATCGGGGAACTCACTCGGCCCGGAGAACGCGGCAGTGGGAATGCTCACACGCAGCACTGAGGAGCAGCCAACGACCGGAGCGCCGCAGGGCAAACCCGTTGCAGGGAACAGTGAGGAAGGACAGAACCGGTAAACGATACTCCAAGAAGCATCGTAAGAAAGAGTCCCTAAAAGAGCCAACTGATGCTGAACGTTAGTGCAGGTGAAATTTTACATTCAGAAACTTGGTTTCTGAGTCTGTTTAGCCAGGGTACCCAAAAGGCAAGACAAGCATGCTGAGAAATTTCGCATGCTCACCCAGTAGCTGCTTCTCATCGATCATACACAGACAGTGAATATCTTTAAAAGTGTCTCTAATGTCTGCAATTTTGTTTAATATATTAAAGAACACAGTCTTAATATTAAATGCTACAGGCAAAAGCTGGATTGCAAAAAAAAAAAAAAAAAAAAGGATGTCCCCTCTTGCCAAACATGGAAACCCCACATTAAAAGAGACATCATAGAATAGTGCAAATACTACTTACAGCAAAATCACAGCAGTATTTTGGTGTCCTGTTGAAAGACTCCTTTTATTCCTTTGGAGAGGAGAGAAGTGGGGCTGAACTCATGTCTTGATTCTAAACCAGCTGTCAAAAAAATACTAAATAGATCTTATCTTTAAACTGTTCTTGTTCTTTTAGACAATTTCTGTTAATAAGTTAGCATGTTTTAATGAGTCCATTGCCTACCCTGTACTAATAGTCCTTTTTGGAAAAGAAAGAGGGTTGTTTGGAAATAATGATTACAACCAGAGATGTTCTGGTGAGTATGGTAAAATTGAGGACTACAGTTCTGCAAGAGCAGAATGGCTGTTTATGTAGCTTTATTTGTATAAATGATCCTATGCCGAAGCAATTTCAGCATCACCACTGTGCATGCTTCATACACGCCTGAGCCCAGGGGCATGGTTTCAAAGTCAGGGTTTCATATTGGGTTGGATATTTGGCCCATGCAGTTTAAGAAAACAGAGAGCATGGTGATATGCATTTAATAGCAATATAAAAATAAAAACCAATAAAAATAATGAGAATTATATTTCTATTGGGAGAACATTAAAGTCATAATGGTGCAAATGGGCTTTGGATAATTGATAATACTGATGCAGAAAATTATTTTCAGTTCCCCCTCCTTTGCAGTAAAATACAGCTGTTTTTGAAGAGGGGGAATGAGATATTTTTTTCTTCTTCTTCTGGTGAACAATAAGCGGGCTTAGACCAGCCTCTCTGTGTAAGCCTCAAAAGCATGTGGAAAATGAACACGTGAGTCTGGTGCGTTGGCATCTAGAGCAGCCCTGTGACTGGCTCCACCCGGGGAACGGCAGGATGGAGGAAGCATTTCACCTCTTGGCTACAACACTGCTGATTGCTGCAAACCCAAGCAGAGGATAATCATTCTTAATCGGTGGTTTTGCAGAACCAGAATCTCCCTGCTGTTGCTGCAGCGCTGCTAGAGCAGGGCAGCAGGTGCCGCGGCTCCCTCGGCTGATCCGCATGCAGCCTCCCCTCGTGCCTTCATCTCCCTGCAGCAGCCCCAGTGTGGCCTGGGGCCCTGGGAGAGGCCAGCACAGGGTTGTCCTGGTTCTCCTGTGCCTACCACCGTGGTGGGCAGCAGGGTTCATCTGCTCCACGTCGCAGCAGCCACTCGGGAAGGCTGCACTGAAGGGTCGCAGTAGAGCGAAGGATGCCTTGGGTGCTAGCTGGCATCCCGGGCGTTAGCCCATTGCTTGCTGAGTTCTTGGTCTGTCTGCTGGCAGTCGTCAGTGCAGATTAGCCAGGCTCTGCCCTACGGGGCATCTTCATCTGCAAAATAAATCTTATTTGGGCTTAAAGTAGGTAGGAACGGTTCTGCACCTTTTAGCCTTGCATGAGACTCATCCTATTACGCATGCATTCGCTGGCGTCCAGCTGCCTTAGTTATAAAGCACCAAAACCTAAAGTGACAAACTAGACTAAGAAAGCATGATCTGAAGTTTATTTTATGAAAAGCAAATACTTTTGCTCTCTCAATATAACTCTAGACTGAAGCACGCAAGCACTTGCGCAGCCTCGGAGTGACAGACACAAGAGCAGGTGGTCCAAAGCAGTGAACATCTCCTGAACAAAATGGTTAGACCATGATTTTCTCCTTTCCAGCTGCACTGGCCTACTACTCAAAGCGTGATGGACACTGTTCTGTCTAAAAACTGAGCATATTATATTTAATGTGGCTTCTTTAGGTGAAATCATCCCAAAATATTCTCTATATATAAAGTAAGTCTTAGAGCTGATGCATAAAACACAGACCTGGAATTTGATGAACCCATTTTTGTTGCCAGTGTTGGAATAGAAACCTTGTAATTTCTTGTAGTAGTTATTTATACTGTCTCTGCTTTGGTTTCCTCAGCTTGTAAAAGGGATACCTTTATTTAGTTGCCTGACTTGTTGCAGTGAAGCTAAAATAATGTAATATTTATAAAGTATTTTCAGATCATTGGGTAGAAGACAATTTGGAAACCTCTTCTATTATGCTGAATCTTAACTGAATCTCTAGTTTCTGTCAAAGGATGTCTCTTCATATTTTAAACAAGGAAGGGGCTTATGTTTATGTGTTTATGAATCAGCCTGTATTAGGTTGGTTGATAATTGAACAAGTTAAAGAAAAGAGTGAAAATGTGTTACCAAGGCACAGCCAGCAGTCATAAATAGGGTAATCAACAGTGTCCTTGCAAGTGTCACTCTAATGGTGACTTGTGACATTTTGCTGGGGTTTGGGTTTTGATTTCAGCAATGCAGATAGAACATTTAATCTTCATCCATCTACTGTGTTTTAGCTATTAAATGTCTGTTGTGCTAATCATTTAAGCCATGGTTCAACAGCGGATGAACATGGCTCTTAGAAAGGAGAGGAAAGATTGGCTGTGCGTGGCTGCATGTCTACTCACCATCCTTTTATGGCCTATTCATGGGATTAGCTCGGTATTAGTAAAGAGATACCAGTAGATAAGGTGAAGTACACTAATTTTTAAAGTACACATCCTCTGAGATGGAGCTTGTGCTGGACATGTTATCACTCATACCATGAAAGTTCTCTTTGCCACATTTGCTGCTATTGCCTGTATTATCGCTGCAAATGTATCTTTTGTGGCCCAAACTGAGAAATATACTGTATGCTCTGCACTCCTGTGAGCTTTTGTCCTGGAGTGCGTACAATGTCACAGTTCAGACCAAGCCATGAAAAGTAAAGACAGTTGAACCCTGCCACATTCAGATGTCCAGCAATTTACTGAGATCTGTTTTCTCCTTCCAGTTTCCAGCCGAGCTGCTCAGGCAAACTCAGCACTGCTAGTGCTGCTGTTACTGATTAGCTGTGTATGCTTGACCATGCCAATGCAAAGGGTGAACACTGCAACACCCCCATGGACTGAGCTGTGTCCAGTGCTCCTGAGGCAGAGCCAATGCCCTACCGTGGACTCAAAGTGACGACGAGTGTGGGTGACACATGAAATAAGGCGTCTAACAGGCAAGGAGAGATCCGTGCTGGAATCGCGTTGTGCTCTGTTATCTGCCTCTGTTGACTGCAGCATGTGACTGAATTAAAGTGAATGATGAAATTATGTGCAGACATTTTCATAAACAGAAGTCAGTTACAAAGAGCTTCCAGATGCATGTTTATTGTATTCCTGTTTTCTTATGGTGTCTACTCGATGCATGAGTTCCTGACTTAAATGGTTAAAAACACTGAGATCTGTACAGAACTATATTGTACTCAATTTTTTTCCAAATGTGTCAGTGTTGATAACAAAAAACTGAAATACTACAATCTAATCAACAGTGCTTTTATGGACATATGAACATAGGCTTTTAACATTTGGATAGCTCTACTGTTTGTAGACATAAAAATAAATGGCCCTAAAATTATTTTAGGATTGTAGGTTTAATATAGGGAACTAGATAAAGCTATGAAAATAAATCAGAGTAGAATTATTTCTGGCATCACATCTGCCAAGCCCATCAAGAAACAGATATTTTACATGCCTGTTTCATGTGGTTCGGGGAGCCAGCACTCTGCCCTGCTGGATTGGTCTGGTGGATTCACAAAATTTATCTCCTTGGCTGTCTATTGCCTGATATCTTACTTTATGGCCTACAGCCCTACTATTTTGCTTTAAGATCTTATCAGAGTCACAAACTAAACTGTATCCAGAATGGCCAACACTTAAACCCTTCAAGTGCAGGAGCAAGAAATAGCACTGGAGAATAGGTAGGTATCACTCTTCTTTCAGAGTTTGTAATGGACAAGTGCTCCATCACGCTGTTATCAGCCACTGTATGTTATTGGTACTTCTTAGGGTTAGTATATAAAACTAAGAGGCTTTTTGCCTCTCGGAGATATATGGTGAATTTTTATAAAGAAAGCAACTTAATTTATTGTATTTGCTTGGTCATGAGGTCTTAATTTATCTTTTTCTACCTACTATTTCTACGCTAATTTTGATGGTATATGGTATTAGACTTCCCTCTCTGTGCTAAGCACTGCTTACAGGGCAGTGTTGTACTGAAAGCTTGATGTCCTGTTCCGAGGTGGGAACATCTGTGATTGTCAGTGGAGTCAAACTTACCATCTACAAAAGTCAGGTTCTGATAATAACGACTGTCCACAGTCTGTTTTAGGGCTATGCATTAAGCTCAATCCACTGAAGCCCTCCCACGTATGATAGATAGAAATCTGCAGACAAAGACCAAAGCTACAAACACAGGGGTTTAAGCTTCTGATCATTAACATTGTCCTTGAAGTGTAAGATTTTTACACTTGTTGTCACTCAGTGGGATAATATTGCATATTATTTGCTCTGTTTTCTTCTTTCACCATCTTTTCTCTGTTTCTGGTACCTTTTTTTCTTTCCTTCTTTCTTACTTTCTTCTTTTTCTTCTTTTCTTCTTTTTTTCTTTTTACGTTTCCCTCAAGAAAAAAAATTCTGATTGCTCTTGGGAGAACCAACTCTTCAGTTCTCTTTCTTATGTGCTGAGATTATTAGCAATTAAATAGCTAATGTTAACATGTACAAAGTGATAATTGACCCTAATTACATGAAAGAGGCTATAGGAAGAGTGAAAAAAAACAGTTTCTCTCAGTTGCTGTTGTAAGAATTTGTTTTCACAGGCACAAAAGCCCAGCAGTAACCATTTATTGCAAGGTAGTATATAGTGATTTATCTTCTCTCCTACATAGATGAGAACTTCAACTTTTTAAAATAAGAATTCAGTTTATGAAAAGTTTTAACCATGTGAATATATTGAATGGGCCTAATCAGGTCCAATATTTCAGACTTTCTATATATGGAGGAGGAGGAGGGCATGGCTGCCGTTAAATATTTACCTTGAGAAATCGGATGCTCAGAGGGAGCCAGGGACAGCGGTTTATAACTTCATGATGCCAAATTTCTGCACATCTGTCCAAAGACAGGCACCTGGGATGTAGTGAGGGCTTTGGGGTACCTGCAACCACCGTGTTCAGTAATACTGTCACCATTCAGAGCTACTAGCAATAGGACAGAGGTGCTTTGCTTCTGTTTGGAGAAAAGCATCATCTTCCTGTTGTTACCTAGTCTTGTTAGCCTGTTAAAAATTATGTCTCTAAAACTTATGTGTCCAAAATGAAGCAGGGCCAAATTTTATTCCCTTTGAATGTGGTGGACTTACCATGGCGAGTAAAGTGAATCAATATATAGAATGCTGTATGAATGTAATATATGTAAGCTACACTGCATTTTTAATCAGCTATATATTTATTGTAGTGAAGAGTAACAAATTACAGTACCACTAGCATACAAAAGCTTATGGCATTCCATTATTCTTAATTAATAGGTAAGTGCAAGCCTTTTTTATTTATACTGGAGAAGATCTTGTTACTAATTTGGTTGCAAATGTATTTGTAAAAAGAAAAAAAAATGTATATCTATTTATTTTGCTAGTTTAATAATAGAGCACTCCTTCCTTCCTTTTAGTTTTCTGATCATTACTTGGTTTTAGTCAATTATTAACATGCTTTTTTTTGTTTTGTTTTTTTATGTGTATTTCAGGGATGTCTGTAATAAGGAAGATAAATATGTGTTTGGAACAAACATACATTAAAAAAAATTATGAGATGAGAATAAATGCAGATAATATTTATATATCACTAACCTGTTCAGTTGTCTTCCCCTCCTTCCATGTCAGTAGATAGGCATTGGTAAACCTACATGTCCACTTCTGGACGAGTCAAGTAATCAGCTGTGTCAAGTAATTATTTTGTGTAATGGGTTTTGGCCCTTCCTTTGTTAAGTAATTGTATTCTTCCTGTACTTTCCATATTAAGATCTCAAAACTCTTGAAAAAAATTAAAAAGGGATTTACAAGCAGAAATTTATATTTAGTGTCTTGAGTTTTGGTTTAGCCTTCTAAATAGAAGAGCAGCTCCCATGTGATATCAGTTCAAATGGGGGACTTTATCTTTCCAACCTGCTTCACTAGGAGAAAGAGGATTTGCAAACTGGTCTCCAAGATGCTACTATAAATAAATTTGTATATATATGTCATCTATCGGTAAAAGACCTGTAACCACACTAATATTTTGGAGACATTGATCTAGATGTGCTCAAGCCTCCATGCAGCATCATGGAGAGAGGCGGCCTGGCTGGAGCACGATGGTGGAGGCAGTTACAGAGCAGTGAGTGGGTTAACTTTCTAAGCAATACTTCACCTGATAAAGAAGAGCTGAAATCTGCACAGTCCAGTCTGTGTGACCCTGTAGTCGATAGCTACCATGAAAGGTGTAGGAGTCTTCTTGTGCTGCTTTATTTTCTACAGAAGCTCCTTGCTTTTGCAAAAGGAAATTCTGCCAGAGGTGTTCAAAGGAGGTTATTTGTCTATGGTCTGGTATGGAGATGTGGGGCATTTACTAATTGCAGAAGGAAACCTGAGGTATTTTAATCTGCCTCTTTTCCTCTGCCGGTAATTGCTGGCTGAGGGATTGTACTCGCAAAGGATGGAGCACCCAGGTTGCTAGAGGAGGCCTATTAAGCCATGTCTGGGTAGTGATGGCTGAACTTTGCTTAAACTAACATCATATACAGCAAATAAAACGCATAGCGCTCTCCCACGGACTTTTCCAGGGTTTACTAGATGAGGTGAACTTTACAAAAGCAACAACACCAAAAAAAACATTGATCAAGAACTGATAATTGAAAAGATGACGCAACCCAATTTGAAAAGGGTTATGTGCTCACATGCCCCACACTTGTGTAGTTCAAAATAGTACACATCTTGTGCCTTTAACTTCAGGTGTATGTGTCTTGTCTGGCTCTTGGAAGTGACTGTGTACAGGCAGAGCGTAATTGGCAGCCTGTGACATCCCTGTCTGCAAGTGTCTCTCTAAATGGAGCGTATTTCAGCCTTTATCTAGTGATGGCTGTTACCTGAGAGAAGCCCAGGGCCATCTCAAAGGGCTTGTAGCGGCTAATTGTGCCTGTTAGGACTAGCAATTAGCTGGGGATCTCTCTGGTAGGCAGCTCCGACACCCACCAGCTTTCAGCTCTTTTCACGTCCTCTCAGTTAACTAGCTGTGCCGAGATGGGGGACAGGTAGGCGACGATGCACCGTGGTGCTGGCGAGGAAGGAGAGGAGGCACACGGGAGCGTGGAGCAGAAAATAGACACGGAGCGATGATGATGATGATAATACACAAAAACACGAGCTGATTATTGCGGAAACAAAGCAGCGAGGGACCTATCCCTCATCCGTAGGTATCGGAAACTATAACTGGACTCTTTGCACAAGCTACACTTTAGCTTTAAGAAAACAATAAAATCTAATTATGTATAGGTCATAAAAAAGATCACGTACATATGGTGGTTGCTGGTTACCATGGAGCAAACAATGGTTTCAATGGAAACATGAAGCAGAACATTGGAGAATTAAGATAATAAATCAGTTTCATTGAATAATAAAGCTTTGCACTTAGCCATTAATTAAGGATAATCGTATGCCATAAGCTTTTGTGTGCTATAAGTAATGTATTACTCTTTACCATAAATATATAGATGATTAAAAATTCAATACACCTTACAGGTAGCAAATTCATACCATCATCTATGTGTATTACAAAAGAAAGGTGTATGTGTGTGTTATTTTTACATTTATATTTTGAATTGGGATAGGGCATTTCAATTATATTGTCATTCAATTATCTAATATTCACTTAATATTGGAATTTTTGATAGCAATTGAAAGGCTTAAAAAATCTATAGCTTGAAATCTTTGTGCAAATCTTTAAACACTGATGACAATTTAAAAGCATCTACAACTGTTTATAAAGTAGAATGGATTTGTATGGCACATGCAATAGCATATCCCCAGAATGCAACACACCCTAGCACAGTCCACACTGATTGTGTGCTGATCTTTCCACTTGATACATCTTTAGGTGCTTTATAAGTCCTGAACATGCCTGAAAATCTCGTTGAAGTGTGTATGCAACAGAGAACTAATGTCTACAGACTGGAAGTAGCATCTGAATCTTAGATGAAACCCAAGATCCACAGGGTGTGCAGACTAGAGATGTGGGGATGTAAACAATTACATCACTAACGCCTCAGGACTCCCCTAAGGCTTCTTGTCCCGTTGGCTCTAAGGCAGCATCTGGAGGATGATTTCCAGACAGGGCAGTGGAGCCCCAGCGTGCGGCGGGGTGGGCACACACTGCTCCATGGGTTCAGCCCAAATCCTGCGCTCCGAGCCCCTGCCCAGGGTGCTGCTTAGGACACCAGTTCCTTAGCACCAACATATAAATGTTCAGGTGCATGCAGGGAACATTTTTCTTAATGTTAGAAAAGGAACAGCAAAGGTCGTGGGGTTCTTTTTCTACACTTACAAAAAGATATGGGTTTCAATTTAATTCTCTCTTTCTTTCTCTTTTAAGTGGTTCCTCACCTCTTCTGAGTGCACAATTTCAGCTGAAAAATATTCATTTTTAATTGTATTTTAGGGAAAATACTAAAAAAGTGGAAGTTCGATGGTTGAAGCATCTCTGACTTCCCACTGCAAATGCAAACAGAAGAGCTGACTGGACAGAGCACTTACTGGATAGAGCACTGTCTCTTTAGCTCCAGGATTACACTTTGAGACCAACTTGAAGCAGTAAGAACACTGAATTTTATCTGAGTTCAGCTCCTCTTGCATAAAACCATTGTGCATAATTCAGTAGAATTTTGACTATTTAATAGCCTCCATGTGGAATAAACTTGTCTTAGCTAACAGGTAGCTTGCGTTTTGCTTGCTCCAGTGAAGGGGGTTCCTGTGTGCTGCACGTGGGGAGGGCAGCACAGAAGGAGCTTGTGCTGGTGATGCCGTGTTGACCCTCAGCAGAAGGCAAGGAAGCAGAAACACTGTAATGCTTATCAATACATGACTGGATATTTTGCAGAGTATTAGTCAGAGTTGCAGAGATGGATGATGCTGAAGCGTGTAAAGCGCCCACAATCTGAAGACCAAATGAAAGGCTTTTGTGAATTTTCAAAGGAGGGCTGGGGGAAAAAAAAATGAAGAGAAACAAATCCAAATCCTTCCAAACTGAAGTGTTAAACGTGACCTTTGGATTTAAGAATCACAAATTTTCACAGGAAGTTGAAAACACACTGGATGGGGGAACTAAAGAACAGCAGGAACAGATGCCATTATTTGGCACGCAGTAGGGAGAGCCGCGCAGAAAAGGCAGGCTCTGCAGAAGACGTTTTCCTTCAACTGTCTTTGTTTTCTCTTGGGGAGATAAGGGTAGGCACTGCATGAGATTTTCACTCCTCACATCAAAAGGCTTAGGGGGGAGGGGGAAGTTTAGAAATATTTTAAGAACCTGCTCGTAAAAAATCTTAGTTATCTGTTTTACAACACAAGATAGTTTGGTTTGTGAAGAGGGGGAAACACTGAGCAGAGAACCTAGGAGGAATTTCTTCAGATTACTTGTAACAGTCACTTGCTATCCAGGAATAGAGCCCTGGGAAGGGGGAAAAAAAAAAAAAAAACAGTCTTCGTTAAGGAAAAGGTATGTATTCACGAATAAAATACCTGTACCAAACCCCTGAATCGACAGCTTACAGTGCAGAGCATCTCTAACACCCAGGAGCAGGGAAGAGCCTGGTCCTTCTGTGAATGCTGTGGCTGGTCCCTAGGGATGCCCACAGGACGGGAGGGGAAGGTGGATTCCCTTCTTGCGCATCTGGGATGCAGTCTTGTCCATAGAGAGGTGAATTATCTACTGTCATTTCATTCAGCTCCTATGTTGTTAGCAGCATGACAAGACCAAAAATCGGCCCTGGCACTTTCCTGTCACTGTTGTGTCCTTCTCGTGGTGAGCATGCTGACTGCCACGACGTGTGCAAGCGCATTGCACCAGCTGCCACGTCTCTGCTGAGTCGAAAAGAGGGTTGTTAATGGGTTTTTGTTCCTGTTTCTGAACTAGTAAGAAATTGCAGATTTGATAGCGTAAGGACTCATTCAAAGAAATCACAGTTCACAATATTTTGTAAAACCTCGTCTACTTTGTGAACCTTGGTTTACATGTAAGAGGTTGAATACTTCTGCTAGAGGGCTTATGACCTTCCTTGTGGTATTCTCTGTTCAGAGAGGATAGGATCAAAGAATCGCTAATTAGTGGTATCTCTTTTGGGGGGAGGAAGGGGGAGATTATTACTGCGCCTTCACTTCTCAAGATAACACTTATATATAGCGGTAGCATATCTTTGCCAACACTTTCCGTATACAAATTAAAGTTTTAATGACCCTATATGCATTCCTAGTTCAAAACAAAGCACTATGACGGGAAGATAAGTTGCAGGGGATAGGAGCAAGGAAAGTAAAAAGGGATTATCACAGAAGTTAACAAAGCATCATCCAGATTGTGTATCAGATCATTGGTAAGACTCCTTACTTTGTAAATTCCTGAAGTGTCAGAGGTGATTCCGGGGGTATTACTGGCAAGAACTCAGATGGTTGATATCAGCTGCCCTATTTTTATTGTGCCCATTGCCGTGGGGTGTTCTGCATGCCACAGAAAAGCAATAGGATAAATGTATGCAATAGCAAGGGTCAGGTAAATCATATATCAGAAAGGACCAAGTAAGGAGCCATGCCATTTTTGAGTGCATTGCCTTTAGCCTGATCATATTTCTTTGAGAAAATGTGCTTTACTGAAACTCTATTTTGTATTTTCCTAAGTTTCGCTCTAAACAAAACTGTGTCTTCCACAGGTGCAGGTGCAAAGATGCAAGTCTGAAATGAGCCTTCCAAAGGTATATGCACAAAGTAGTTATGAGTATGCAAATTGGGTAAATACATGTTTCTCTATCCCTTTATAGATATAATTGGTAAATGCAATGTATATGATTCATGCTTTGCTTATTTTTAGGTACACACAGTCCCATTGAAATTAATGATGTTACTTGCATGCTTAAGTTTTGAATGATCTGTAGAACCAGAGACGCAAAGTGAGTCATAAACTGTTCATAGTCCTTGTGTAGTCAGACCTACAGCAGTAATTTCACTCCTCAGAAATTGGTAAATACTATAGATGTTTACACATGACAGTAATTTTCAACGATATTTCACATGCACCTCAATTTTCCCCTTTTTAGAGGATTTAAGACTTCTAACTTAGGAATGGTTCAGTTGTAGTAACAGCCCATTTGTGCATATCACTTGGGAGCAGTTCAGTGGACCTGTATTAAATGCATAAAGTTAGTTAGTATAGATACAATCCAAACTAAAACTTTTAAGTCAGTTTTTATATTTCTATTTATTTTAAGCATATGCGTGGTCTGTGAGCATATGCATGAAGGTTTTTTTTTTTAGTCCCTTTGGCAGTGTGAATATATGCTGATATGAGTTTTAATGTCACAGGCAGGACAGCGTAAAGTTGTTTTAAGTGTAAGTAATAACTGGGCTTTTAAAAATCAGTGGTATAGGGTGCATTAATAGCATGGAGGTAAGCAAAAATGTAGCTTAAGTGGATAAAATTACTCATATGTCTTTCAGGAGAAGGCCTTGAGTGAGCATATTTCTCTATTTCTCTTTTGTAGTTAAAACTCATTCCACAGTTGATAATGTAGTTGTTAATTATACTTAAGCTATTTTGGTTTTTGATAAAGTATATTTCTGGTGATTGTCTTTTCCTACATTTGCTTCAAGACAAAACTGTTTGAGATTCAGAAACTTTGGGGGCATTTTGTGTTTAATATGGACTGGTGCCTTTTGTCATTTATGAAAAAAAAAAAAGAAATGGCAACGGAAGCTATTTTGCTAATGTTTTTATCTATTCTGTGACTGACATCAATAACACATAACAGTTCCATTGACATTGCATCCTGTCCAATGGACCCACTGACCTGATTCAATGTCAGCTGAAATGCCTCGTACATCATAAACATACATGAATTTTAGCAGATCCATTACCCTCGCACCCGGCCCAAGAGTGCTGGGGATCCAACACTAAGCCAACAGGACTCTGAATTCTTTATCTTCCTTTTATATTTTCTTTCACAGTATGACGGAGCAACTTCATACCCTGCAGATTGTAACTGGAAGACCCCTACACATTTTATGAATACATGAATGATAATGATGTCAATAGTCGTTCAGATACGCGGCTGATAAGAGTATGGTATAAAAACCCAGATAAATACCTCATACCTTGTCAGGAGAGCCTGCAAACCTGATATGTCATTCTGTCTTATTGTGCAAGAATATATGAATCATAATATTCCTATTAACACTGGATAGAGTCTGCAACAGTTGCAGACTGCATCCAGTGACAAAACAACTTTTTAAAAATATGGTTATTTAGCATGTGCCCCTGCTGTGATTTCATCACTGCTCAAAACAAAGGGAATGTGAATGAGAAGTATTCCAACGTTTTCAGCTGGTCTCTCTTAACAGTGTACTGCAACAGTATATATTTGTTTTACTGCTGAGCCTGTTTAGCAGTCAAACGGTAGGAAATTGAATATACACTTACTGTATAAAAATGATATGCTTGGTTAGTGATACTTTAGAAGAAATAAGTGCATCAATCATAGAATAGCAGGTTGTCAAGGCTTTATATGTAGGAAAAACACAGAACAAAGAATGTAATACATGTTGGGCACCTTCTTACAAAAGTTTCATGCCAAAGTTGATTTACAATGGAGTCTTCCCTCCCTCTCTCCTCACAAATTCTTCTAAAGAAACGTTCAAGGAAATCTGAGCAAACTATCATGCTCTCTGTTCTGACATGTGTGTAATTACAAGATCATCCTCATTGTGAATTTTCTGTTTGGCTGGTTTAAAAAAAAAAAAAAAAAGGTGCACACACTCTTAACGCGGTTCTGCCATTCAAACAAAGAAGGGTAATTTTCATCACAAGTTAATGGGCAGAGGGACACTTGATAATTAGCATGGTTTATACAGGGCCAGATCCTTGCCAAGGAGCAATGCCTGCGCACAGTGCCTGCTTTGGAGGCAGCCCATGGAGGTAAGTTATAAAAACTGCTGTGCCTTACAAGGAGGGTACTGCACTATCCCAGGCCCTGTTGTGTCCAGCGCGTTGGTCATGCCCAATTTCCCCGCAGAGCCCTCCGAGATGTGCAGAGCTGACACACAATCTGTGCAGTGCACAAGCTTTGCTGACAGCGTATGGAAACCCTCTGATTAAAACTGCCAGGGAGGAGCGTCCTGCGACAGACTGTTGCATAACTCACTCCCAATCCAAGCATGCTACTGCTTCAAGGCCAAGCAAAATTCTCCACCCCAAGCAGCGCTGTACTTCAGCTGGTGGAGAGCTCTCTGCATTTCCAGCTCAGCAGCTCTCCTCTCACTTTCTGTTTCTTCTTCAGGGCATCCCTCCCATGTGCATGACTCCATTATATGGATTTATGCTGCGGACATATGGCTCCACTTAATCTGACAATAGCTCTTGCTCCCTTCTAAGAGATCTGTTACAGAGGGGTAACCATACATTGTAATAAAATACAACACAAAGACAAGAAAGATGCATTTATTTCACCAGCAGACAAAGACATCTTTTGAAGTTCACCTTAAATATCCTTGATATCAATACAACTATCCTAAATATAAAAACAGTTGCAGTTTATTTTTGTTGTTGGACAGTAAAAAGTCACTATTCTTTGAACTTCTCTCTCTAAATTGAAGTGTTTCATTAACCTGTCCATGTGACCTGCACTCTCTTATGGGAAAAATCTAGACAAATAAGCATTGATTGAGATATCTCAAAACTATTGAAATAAGAAAGTGTCACTAACACGTTATCCCCCCTCATGTTACCATGCTTAAAACTCCCAGCTTGGATTCCTGTCAGGAGTGACATAAGGTCTAGAAAAGTTGGGTCTTTCCTTTAATCTTCCAAAAGTAGGATGAGAAGAATAGACTGAACTTGTTTCTAATGTAAGTAAAAGAGCAAAAGAAGCAGCCAGACTTTTCTGATAATTCCAGCTGAGGCATCGTGAATCTTAGAACTTTTTAGCCTTTTCTGAAAATTTGGATAATCTGGAAAATCAATTTGTGTACAGCTAATGAGTACTTCCTGGTTTTATAAAGGATGTGAAAATGGATCACAGATGTATCTGTCATCAAATCTTGATAATATCCTACTGAAACTATGGCTGCATTGGCGACACTTTTGGATAAAGGGAAAAACATGTTGACAAGTCACAGTCTGGGTAATGCAATGATCACCTATTGAGACTGACTAGGAAAGCCAAAATGTGGATGATACGGGCTACCAAAAGGTCCTTATACACTGCCTGCCTTTATGTTATAGATGAACCTGTCATATCCAAATGCAGAAAGACTGTATGAGGAATCTCCAAAGGAAGGTGAGTTGGTATATCTGCATGGTAATCAGACTTTTTTTTTTTTTCTTTTAAGTGTGTGACAATGCATGTGTTGGACTTAAATTACTTTGATAATTTTAAATTTAAATATCTATACATCCAAGGATGGGATCCAGAAAGTGCATCCTGCTAGATAATGAACAGGGAAAAGCGTGACTGTGCTGCAAGACGTGCTGTCAGCTCTGTCCTGTGCTCCTTGGTGAACAAAGCTGGGACGAATAGTGCTGACAAGCCCAGAGGAAAGCAGCAGAATCAGAGGGGAAGTTAAATGGATAAATACTGAAAAAGTTGCTAAAAATATGAAGTACTAACAACAAGTCATGTAACATATATCACTTTTCATTCTGGGACAACAGGAGATGATTCACAAATGGTATTGCAACCAGTTGGCAGTACAGGCACTTGTCGAGTGGCCAGCAGTGTTTTTCATATTAACATATTGTGTTAAATGCTTCAGATTCAAACCCTGTTCTTCCAAAAAATGCCCTGGGATTTCTGAAGGGAAACATGAAGAGAAAATAAGTCTTGTGACACTGAGGACTCCAACAAAGATCTCTGAATAGGACAACTCAACCTATCTGTCTAAAAAGTAGAAAAGGTTTGCAGTTTTGCAGTTTTATAGCTATTTTGACATGACCTGTTACATTTTATTGTTTGCCTTTCTGTACAGATAGGTTGCTATTTAGATACATTTTTTTCCTCTTTTAACAGGACAGCTGGGATAAAAGAAGAGAAATAAGGAGGTACAAAAGGAAAAGCCGGAAAGCATTTCCTCACAACAAATGTTCATATAGAAGAATAAGAGATGGGACAAGTACTGGATACCTACCAAGAACATGCAGAAGAATTCTCACCATGGGTTCAGTAGCACTCTCTTTTTCCTTATGCATCAAAGTCTCTGAACCATCTGATTCCAGGGAGTTCTTTGCTTTGAGGTTATTGGCTGCAATGCTACTTCTGAATCAGTCCAGGTACCAAAAGATGTCAGTAGAGTTAGTCAAAGACAATATAATAATAGTGTAAAAGTTGTAGGAGGCGAATGCAATGCTGAAAATGATATTGATGACATTACTTATTTATTTAGTAGACAGAATTTAGAATGGGAATAAGGATTTGTCTGTCACCATCACATCAGCCATCAGTTCTATGCTGCCCTAGGCAATGAGTATGCTGTTACTAATTTTAGTTTGTTTTGCTGTCATTCAGTCTAGATTATTTTTGAGGTTCATTTAGTTGCTGTTAATAAAAAAGAAAGACATGGCAATACTGTGTACTGGCAAGAAAGGATACTCAGAAATTCACCCCTCCAATCACAATCCCTTCAGTTTTAGCTAGTGACATAAGACGGAGTTAGTTATTTCCTTCAGGAATGGGAGCAAGATTTTGCCTTTTCTTTGTGATTTGGTGCTTTCTCTGGAGGGATCAATGTCACGGCCACGTCCTGCAGATGGCATCCAGCTTGTGTTACTTTCAGAAAGAACACTCGAGAGGCTGAACACTGCAAGACTTGCGCTGAATAGGAAGAGAGGGAGAGAAAAGGTACCAGGGGTACTTAATGATTTAAGATTAATCAGTTGGAGTTCTGCAAGTAGTCTCTAAAATGGCATTATTAGAGCTATTTGGTGAGTGAAATAGTAAAAGGAGGTGCTGCCTTTGCTCCAGTTGTGATTAAATCATGGAAGTCACTTCCACAAGAATATGAACCATATTTTGAAAAATTTAAAATGACTTTGGTTGTGCTTTATTTATTTGCATGATATTTAGGGCCAAATGGACGCAGAAGGCTGATATGAAGCAGGGGGTCAGTTGTAGCTCACAGTGGTTCTGAGGTACAAACTGTTCACCTACCAAGGTAATATTTTGTTCTTTCCTAGCACCATCCATGTATTGTCACTATTTTGTGGTTAAGTGACTTAAAATCCCTAGGCTGTCCATCATGCTCCCTTTGAAATAGATGAGAACAGATACATCATTTTTACAAATGATAAATAATGATACACTGAAGTTAAGCCGCTGACCAAAGAACACTTATTAAGTCAATTAGGATCGAAAAGGGACCACAGGAATTTGATGTTAGTCTCTTCCTCACATCACTAGTGTTTTCATGTAACTGAATTTTCTCTCCACTAAATACCCCAAATTGAGATTTTATAAAATGAGGTGATTTATTTGTGCAAAATACATCTGGTACAAGTCCCTGACGGTGTCATGTGAAGATCCCAAGATAGCTCTGAGCAATCAGGCTCTGAAACTCGGAGTACTCGCTAGTAGTAGCTGCAGCATCAATGCAGTATCCAGGATTATCTAAGGCCATGCTGAGATTATTGTGCTGCTTTGAGGGCTCGAGAGAGAGCAGTGACAGGTCTTCATGGCACTGCACTGTGTGCTGCAGATGCACCTAAATCTCTACTGATCAGCAACCAGAGCTCCCAGGAGCACAGCACGTGCACCTAGGAATAGTTTTGAGTTCTCAGTGCTGTAACATCAAGTCAGGAACCCCCTCTATGCAACACTTTTACATTTGAGGATTGCTTTGCATTTGTTTAACGCCTTGGTGAGGGCTGCCTTTGAACCTCTCGAGTCCCAGTAGGTAGAAAGGTTCATTTCCTTTTCCTTGTTGAACAATGGTGAGGACCACATGAGGGGCTGTATTGTGTAGCAATAGGACATTTGTCATAGTCTGAAATGGAAATCCTATCTGCTATAATTATTGTATATTAAAATAGATGAAATTTTGATATGGAAGTATAGAATGTTGTACATTACATTAACCAGAGAACAGGATATTCATCTTTACTTTAATTTGTAGACTTCATAACTTTGTTTGCATTCACTACCAGATAACTGCTGTACATTCCTGAAAAATGACATCTTGCATGAAAAGACTTAACAAAAGCCACAGTGCTGATAATTTTTCTGTGGATCAGGGAGGACAGATCTCTCTGACGTGGACCAAGGCATACCTTTATAATTTTCAACTAACTTGTAATGCTGTCATGGCCACACATTAGAGGAAGTTTCTCTTGATCAACTCTTTTACTCAGTCATGTGAAATATGATTTATTCTCCTAGAGCAAACATAAAAAGGGCAAAAAAATATATTTTTGGGTTTTGTTTGGTAGTTAAAATGCAGACAGAAAGAATGTTTATATGTGTGTGTATATATATATATGAAACAAATCAGTTATGTTTCTGTTATCTGCTTTTTAACACTTTTAAACTATGATATTTATTGTACCATGTGATGGCGTATATTTTATTGCATTAGATCACGAGCAGAATGTGGCTGCAGGTTTGTCTTGTGAGTGTAGCTCTCAGTGCATCTCAAAATCTTTGGAAGCTTTTTGTGGGATTATGCCTTGAGCCCAGAGAATCCAAAGAAGGACAATGAATAACACATGCTGAGGAAGGCGATGATATACTGTCATTGATTATTTTGAATAGTAAGGGGTAAAGTACTTCTCAGAGGATTCTGGTAGGAGAGTGAGTATTGTGTGTGCAGCCGAATGGTGCTAAAGCATCCATTTTCAATGATAAAATTTTAATCAGATTACATCTGCATTTTGGAAAACCTCTCTACTGCTGCCTTACCTGAAGTCACCTGAGATGACCATCAGCTTCAGGTGCCTCTATGGGGAACACAGACTTGTATTCAAGGTCCCTTCAGTCCATCAGATAAAAATGTGATGAAATCCTGAGGCAAATTTTGAGAAGTAATAAAATAGGCTATTAAGATCAAGAGTCTTTTTGGATTCATGACCTACTCTTGCAGAGGCTCTCTGTTTCTGTTTGGTGATTGGGGCAGGTTTTTAGAAATGCTATACACAAAAATAAATGCAATATCTTGTTTGGTTTACATGCTTGCACTTACACTTGCAATCAGAACTACAGCAGAAGGAGACCTTGCACTTTAAAGAATAAGTGATTACCTAATTTTAATTATTTTTAACGAATGAAATTCCTTAAACATACAGAGTGCACTTTAGATATGCCATCAGCATTGATTTAGGAGTTAGTGTTCCACAAACTTAAAGCATTTTGGATGATTAAAAAATGAAACAAAACTCAGCAGCCTTAATTCATGGGATAGTAGTTTAAAAGAACATTATCTGAAGTACTGGGGAAAATGAAAACCAATAGTCAGATAGAGTCATTACTCTATATTATATTCTACAAGATTTAAATTCCTGTGTTAAAAAAAAAAAAAAAAAAAAGAGAGAGTAGGTATTTATTTGCTGTCGTTTCTCTTTTTTTGCTCTGGACATATGGCACTTAAATTGTGCACAGACCCCTTGTAAAAAGTGTGAGTTAAGCAGAGTATTTCCTAGACATGTAGCTTTAACTGTGAATTTCTTTGCTTTGGTAGTAGAGGGTCAAAGTTGAATCCTGGGTGCTAACTAAACATAGGGTGCATTTGGTTGTTTTGCCATCAATTTTCAGCATGTGAAATATTTGATAACTCTTAAATAATTAACTGTTTTTAATATGCATCAAAGCTGTCTCCTGGTTTCCGATGGTCCTTGTGGCTCAGCCCGGGCCCCGCCGCGGAGTTTTGCCCTGACGCGGGCTGATTTGTGCATGGTGTGAGGGTGGCTGCTCCCCCCGCCAAAACTTCTCCGTGACGACAAATCATAACTGCTTCGGAAATGAATCGATTTGCAAGGCCTGTTGCCAGAGGTCAAATTTGCAATTGCATGGAAATGTTAAGGTGCAATTGCTTCAGGCTTTAATGAACTCCAAAAAGAAATATGCAGGCCGGTAAAGCTCATCCATTAGATGCTGACCTACAAATGGCAAAGAATAACAGCACGGCAGCCAGGAGGTGTGCTGACTCAGGGCATTACGGCGACACAATTAGTTTTACATGTTTTGGTGTTTAATCCTGACGTGGAGGCGCAAGGGACCTCGGCGCCTGGAGGCCGCGCGGTGGTGGCACTGGCATCCCTGGTGATGTGTCTGCTTGTTCTGCTCCCCCTGCCCCTCGCAGGACGTATCCCGGAGCAGGAGCAGTGCTGCTCCCGCCTGCTGCAGCCAGACAGCATCCACTTTGCCCTCTAACAATTCCAATTTCCCAGGGCTTTGGAGCGCTAAAGGAATCCCAAGCTGGATGTGCATCTACACAGACAGCCGTGCTCCGCGGGACTTGTGCCCATGGCATGCCGGGGCACCTGGCAAACTTCAGGCCAGGTCCTCCACAAACAAACAAACAAACAACGAAATAAATAAATAACTGCCGCTCGCATTGGGCACAAACCTCCTAGCAACATAAATAATCCAAACCTGATTAACAAACCGGTCAGTTTAAAATGAAAATAATGACCTTCCTTTGCCTTCCTGCTGCTGTCAGGATGATCACAAAAGGTTATCAGTTTTAATAAATTCATTAGACTACAGCGGCTGCCTTATTTACCAAGCAAGGGGGATCCAACCCCATCATGCCCACCCCAATTTCTGGTTTTGTCTTTTGGATTGACCTGTGGCAATATGTGGCAGGAAGCGGATGGATAACTTGGGAAACATGGAAGAGGAGGGACCAGGTGTGAGCAGCCTGGGCATCAGCCGTGTCCTGGCTTCCACGGGACGAAGTGTCAGGGCCAGGGGCCAGGACGGGCCTTTCCTGCCCCTGGGAGCCCTTGAGCACCCACGTCGGCTCCTGCATCAGTTTGGTGGCTGTGGCCTTTCCAGGCAGTGAAAAGGGAGCAAAAGGGAGAAGGATTTCTTGCATTTAGAGAGATTCTTGCTTTGAATCTCAGTAGAGAGTAAAGCAGCTCTGCTTATATATAGCATGATATATTAGAGTGTGTTTTTTTTCTCTTTTTCTGCCTCACATTTTTTTTTATGCAAGGGCCAGGTCATTGCTTCTGAACCTCTCTCTCAAGAACTGACACTTAAAGTGCAAATGAAGCTAATGACAAGAGACAATATTTTAATGTTAATTAGATATTTCATGTGTCTTAGTTCATCAGAGCAATATTGCTCTTTTATGTATTACATGAAAGCAGAGCTTTAGCTTGGAGGAAAACAGGGAACGCGGTTGGTCACAGAAATAGTATTTTTGGTTTTGTAATTATTAAAATTATTGTTACGTTTAGGAAATCCACAAAACTTTGAAAGGAGGATAGATAATAATAATAATAATAATGGAGCTCCTGCATTATAGGAAGCCCTGGCAAAGACTTTACATCTTTCTTTTTCTTTCTACATGAACTGGCATTGTAAAATCTGTAGTCTGCAAAGATCTTGCAAGGAGAGCAGACTTGGCTTTCCTGCAGAATTATACTGATATCCAATGCAGATCCTAGGTCTTTCTTTACCTGGATTCCCCCCTCCTTCCCTTCCTACGAAGGGTTATCTTTTTAATAGTTATGTTAAAGCAGTGACGTGATCTGCTAATGCTGTACGTCCCAGTGAAATGGCCTAATGATGATGTTCACCAGAACTAGGTACATAATGTACAATATTTTCTGTGAATGTTTGCATTCCTCGCAGGCTGGTTTTCTGCTCCTTTTAGCTTCCTTTGACTGGTCACTCGACAAGTTGCTTTTCACTGCCAGGAAGTATTTATTCAGAGCAAATTTCAAAGTTGTGCACATATTTGGAGAAAATGAAATTTAAGGCCCTGTGGCAGCAATGAGCTCCTTCCACAGCGATCTCGCGCACACCCGACGCCTAGGAAATGTCCAGAGAAAACCACGGACACGCTGGGGTCTGGACTCCTGACCCTCCATCAGGTCCTGTTCATACAGGCTAACTAATGAAGACATCTTCAGGTGGACTTTTAAGGGACAGAAGAAAAAAAATGATGTGATTCCGTCACAGATCTGAAGTGTTCCAGCTTCAATTGTTTTGTGGTCACTTTGTGCAGGAAAAAAAAATGCATTAGAAATAATGTTTGTACTGAAGAACAGGACATTTAAAAGTAAACTTGCAGATATTATGGAGCAAGAAACATTTTTGTTTAACATTTGGTGTGGGTGCACACACCTAACAAGAAGAGCAATGTAAAATATAGTTAAGTTTTCTAGTTTCTTACATGATTGCTTAAAAAAAAAAAAAGTGTTAGGTCTGTGGTTTCCTTACATTGTGTAGAGAGCAAACGTACAACAGAGAGAGAATTCATTGAATAAAGTAGTCTTGCAAATGATTTGCTTGGCTTGGAACATCCTCGCTACTTTCATTTTCACAGTGTTTAGTTACACTTTTTTTAACATCATGTATCCTGGAGAGGGATCAAATTTATGGCTCAGACTTTCATGTAAACACTGAAGTTTAAATGGAGAGGTTTCTTAACGATGCAACCTCAAAAGTAATATTAATATCAGAGCCGAATGTTTCGTCTAAATGTGAGTGCCAGGGAAACATGAAATTTGGGGTCACAAAGGCTGTTTGTGGATCACACCGAATTCCAAAGCCCTTTGGTTTCCTGTCATCGCTGCTCTGATTGGGGGGCTCAGCTGGGGAGCTCCCACCGGCCAAGGCTTGAAGCGAGTTTGACACTTCAAGTAAAGACAAGCTGGGGATTGGGGAAGATCTTGCAGCGTGTGATCGGGCTGTCCCTGCTGGGGACTCGCGGCAGCGCTGGCGTTAGCTCCTGTGCACCCTGCGTCTCATTCTTCCCCTTCCCTCGGTGTCGATTAGCATCGGAGACGACATGCCAAAAGGATGCCAGGAGAAGGATTTATTTCTTTAAATAAAGGGGAAAATAATTTAATAAGCCAATATTAAACATATGCACACATAAGATAGACACATGTGCTCACCCCCCCAGCAACAGCTACCTTGGTCCTATAATCGTTTGGTTATATTAAGGAATAAAACTTCTGCGTTTGCAGTTCATTAATATACATTAACAATTGTAAACGTTCTGCCTGTGTAAAAGCTGTTTGCTTTTCTACTTCAGGATTTCTGCCCTTTTGGGACATAGAATGGGCGAACCAAATACATTGATAGAGGGCTATAAGTACTGTAAGTTATATTTAACTAAAATAAACAGGCAGATACAGACACTTCTGCTCTGCTATAAAAAGCCTGCATATGCTCAATGCAGGTTTTCTTAAGGTAAGGGACAGAGCTTAGGAAGCTCTAAGGCAGCTCGATTTGCCCATATGGGAAGGCGGTCTTTCACTGATGATTTTGCAGACAGAAATTGCCCATCTGCACTGTTTGCAGGTGTTTTGAATGATTATATTATTAGCTCTGTCTGTTCAACTTTGCTTTTTTATGGTGGCTTTAGTATTGCAGTAAATAAAAAAAAAGAAATATATAAGCAGCCATCTGGTTCCCAATTTTTGACTAGCGCTCTTTGTCAAGAAAGAAAAAAGAATTCTCAGATATTATTTCCTAGTTCTAAAACACTGGCAAATGCGTAGAACAAATCCCCAAATTCTGACCTGAATGTAAAATGGGGCCAGAATTTTCTTCTTGTTATTTAACTTCTCTGATTAATCCATTTAAAAGTAATCGTCTCTGTTCTGTTTTCATTTATGCCCCTGTGAAGTCAGTACTGTAGTGCTGGACTTACACCATTGTTTTAAGAGCTGAATCTTCTCCTGCTTAAATTAGAAATAAAACAAATTAAAGTGAAAACAATCATTGCAAAACCATTTCCTATTTTTCTAAATTGGCAACAAAGACAGCTGGGAAGTTGTCCTTTCCTAGTGAATTTTGAAGGATTCACATTTCTCACAGATATTTTTTCCCAAGCAATGACAAAACTTTGCCAGACCTGTAGGAATAAAGAACAAGCTATTTGCCATCTCAGCAGTTAAGTTCTCAATTTTTAGACTGCATTTAGATTTCTCCGAGCATAATATTTGATTATTGGCAATATGTTTCCAGTTAAATATTTCATATACTGCATAAAGGCCTCTTCCACTCTGTAGCATTCTATAAGTATTAATGAAAGCAGGGAATTCGGAGATTTATCTGGTGCCTGAATATCTTTTGCTGCAAATTGTTTCAGAACTGGATTGCAGCTTCACACAATCACTTAATGTTGCCTCTATATTCATGAAATCGGAATTATGTATCTAGATGTAGGTAGATTGTCAGCAAACCTTCTTTGTAGAGATGGTGCCAGACCTGGCAGAGCTGATCCAAATCCAAATGTTTTCCAGGTTCAAAGGCATGTGGACCTCTCTTTCTGCCCCCAATGCAAGGCCTCAGCCCTGCCAGACCGAGGGGCTACCAGCAGGATGGGACTGCATTACCCTGGATTAGGTGGG
This sequence comes from Tinamus guttatus, assembly GCF_059628265.1. Taxonomy (NCBI): domain Eukaryota; kingdom Metazoa; phylum Chordata; class Aves; order Tinamiformes; family Tinamidae; genus Tinamus; species Tinamus guttatus. The sequence goes on along the minus strand of NW_028289208.1, from coordinate 2,004,988 downwards.
TGAGATTTGAAGGTGGGACCGCACTCTGACATTTTTTCATCTTGCTTATTATTTCATGTAATGTGTGGGACTAGAGCGGGAGTGGGATGTGGTATACAATGGCCGAAAGATCAACTGAGAGGGTTTAAAAACTAATATTTGCAGAATAAAATAAAATATGGAACTAGAATCTGACATCTCTGTTTCCCATGATTTCCCCATGCTTAGCCTGCATTTTGGGGATTGCATATGACTTGCCTGTTCTGTGGTCTGCTGCTGCCTCAGACCGCAGGCCTTTTGGAAAGAGGGTAGCCTGCGATTTCAAGAATTATTCTCATTTAAACTATTTCAGGAACACCTCGAAACCATGCAGAGAGCGAGACGCAAGCAGGAGATGTGTACAGGTATTGTATAAAGTGAATTTGGTAATGGTGAGGTGCAAGGTGGAAACACTGGGTTTTCCTGCAGGTCACTTGCATAGTCTGGTTGGTCTCTGCAGGGGCACTAAGTGCACAGTGTGTAGGTTTGATCAGGCCTAAAGAGCAGTGCAATTCTCTGACATCCCAGTGGAAGAACATACATGGTCCAACCCACCCTGACTTGGTATGACACTTTGCAAAGCCGTTATTTAGAGAAACAGGCAATCAGAGCAGAAACTTGGCAGAACAATCTTTCTTTAGCCATAAAACTTAATTACATATGCCTATGCCCAACACTTATCTTACCTTGCTAATTAAAAACATAACAAATAATTTCTTCAAATCTCTTGTTACTTTAGACCACCGGCTCCAATCGACTAGACCTTCTCCAGTTTGAGCAAAGTCCATGAGTCATGTTGGTGTTGGCCGGATAAAGCACACTGCAGGTAATTGCTTGGGATCGGTTCCTAGAGGAACCAATGTGTTTCCTTTGTATCCCTGCTTGTTTTGTATTAGTCCAGCCACTAAACTAAAACAACATGCTCATACTGTGCATTAATCTTACATGGTCCTGCCATTAATATTCTACTAATCTGATCGCTGTGTCCTTAAATTAATAGAAAGCAACATTCCTTAAAGATTACATACTTCTGCGTTAGCCACGTGAAAAATGGCAACACAGACAGTAAAACTCTTTCTCATAGTGGGCACATAGGTAATGTTGGTGTGGTTAGGATCTAACTTTAATCCTTAAAAGGTCTCTTAATTCCCTAAGTACCATTGCTCAGGCTGAGAAACCTTGTTTTTCATCAGACCCTTTGTAATACGTTATGAGACTGTATCAACGGAGCAGTGATACAGAAATGGGGAAGGCAGCAGCTCTAAGCAAATCCTGTGCTCTGCTGTAGGAGCTTTGCAGTGAGCTGAGAAGCAGATCTGGGCATCAAATCTCTCTATATTTCTCTCTGCCACAAATGACTGGGGCAGTCGTTCATTTCCCCAGCCAAAACTAGAGATACTTGGAGATACTAGGTATCTGTGAAGGCTTTCCTATGACCGGTGAAAAAGTCTGTAGAGAAGCACTAATGTTTATTATTACTTGACACTTTTATTATTACTTGACACTTTTTGGGGATGTTTTGAACTGCACTGGATTATCCAGGGCAAACTATGGTTTGTGTGTGTGGATCCACAGAGCTAGTCTTGAGACATGAATCTGTCCTCTGGATTACGAGGTCTGCTGTGCTTTTGTTGCAGACTTTGCCTCACTGTTTCTGTGTTCTAGTTGATTAGAATAAAATGACTAAAACCTGAGAGATGGATTTATTCTTTTAACTAATGCAAATAATCATGTTGGTTATAATTGTTATTAGGGCTCCTTTGGGAATCTGTTGTTACAAGCACTCAACCCTTTTGTCTCTCCTTTGGGTCTCCAGGCTATGTTGCAATTTATAAAGATACCAGACCTTAGGCTAAATCAATGTCCTTAGGGTTATGAGATGCTGCTAAATATCAAAACAAAATCCCAGTGTTCCAGTTCTTTAACTTCACTGTGTTTAATTAGCCATTCCAATTAACCTTCCCTTTGTGTTCCCTCATGTTTAAGGGGTTATATTAAAAGTACTGTAGAATTAAAGCTATTTAAAATATGCTGAGTATATTTCAAAGCGTTCAGAAAGCCTCTTACTGAAGCAGTCCTCATTTCAGTTTCACTAATGAGTGGTCACTAGAGGCATATTTTCAAACCTCTGCACCTAGGTTGCAAAAATTGTAATAATATAGGTATGTGCATCCAGGTCACAGCATGTTCAATGGCAAAGCATTTTTGCAAATTCTTACCACTTCCCATATGTCTGTGGCTGCAAAATATGTGTAAGAGAAGACATAGAAAGACTTGCTCGGAAAATTTAGCCAATGCCAAGCGTTTAAGCAGTGCTTGGTGTACCTGCACCTGATTGAAAGACAAACACCAAACCAGTATTGCTGAATTCTGGCTTTTCTAGACACTCCAGATATTTCTCAGACTTAGAGTTAGTAAAAACTGCAATGTGAGAAATGTGAAAAAGCCATGGGGAAGCACAAAGTTTATCCTACCAACTAGTTCATCAGATAAGGTTTTTGTGGATTTTATAGTTGGATGAATAGGATTGAGTAAAAACACATTTAAAGAGTAAATTACAAGAACAGTAAGTTACAAGAGTCTGCTTTCCCTGGCATGCTAACTTATAACTGAGACAGACAATGTCAGGCTATGTTCAGAATAATGTGGTATGAGGGTTTCCAAAACTACTTCTGTAGTCTTTAAGAACCTGTGCATTTGATAATGTATACTGATAGCACTGGGTTAGGTAGGGGAATACTAGTATGCCCATTTTATTATGCTTAAGGGTTCCTACATATTTTATATTTATGTTATATTAGGCAGCTTTTCACTTATTATTCTCTGTGGCTAAGTCTCCTGATGCATTTTATAAGCCACCAGGATTTACCTCATGACTATGGATTTTGTTACGAAGAAACAGGGACCTAAAAAATGCCCTTTGTGAATCTAGCCCTAGTTGAATTGCCCATTTTTTCTCTGGATGTCTGTGGCAGAATTGGGAACAGAAACCTTCCATGTGTAGCCTTCTCCAGCCATTACATTGAAGGATCTGATCATTTAATTCATAGTTTTGTTCATTGGAGGATATTCATTTCTCAGGCAGGGATAAGCAGGGTGACAAAAGAGTGTTTATTTTGCTATTTTGTACATTTGGAAGGAACTGAGATATTTCTAAAAGTAGCCTATGCTGTTATTTTAGTTAAATTTGTTCCATCAGGGAGTCTGTCTTTAGCCCTTCCTTTGGTCTTTATAAAGAAGAGAGAGGAAAACAAAAGAAACGTTTATTTTATCGAAGCTGTGATATGAGAGGCTTTTGCTTCAGAAATCTGTTGGAATCTGTCTTGTTTTTTTAAGACAAAGCCAGTTAAAAATGTATTACATTTTGTGTTAAATAGTTTAGTGGCATAAATTCAATAAAGACTTTGTATAGTGTTCTCACCATACAAGTCTTATGAGTTAAGAAGGGCATTAAGAAAAGCTAAGATCCATTTACCTTTCCTTCTCCCTCTCTTCTGCTTTTCATTGATAGCAATAAAGTTCAACTGAAAGGCATGTGATTGTAATATAACTAAATAACCTGCTGGTATCTCATAAAGAATACTAGTTGTTTAAATGACTATTCATAACAGACTTAGATGGTTTGTAGCTGAAGATGGGGTTAAGACTCAGATAACATCAAATCAGTTAGAGTAGGAGCTTAAACTCCTTTAAAAACATACAAAGAACACAGCCAGCAGCATAACTGATGTTGTGGGGGTATGAAAACAACAAATATATTTAGAGTTTTTATCAAGCCAGCAGAGAAATCTCTAGATGGAAGCAGTGATATAGGCATGTGATAAGAACCACAGAAAATACCAACACTCAAAGCTGGAGGAGATGGGGCACTCTGAATGTTTAGCTCCCTTTGCACATCATCTAGTCTCTAATAAAATAGTTTGCCATCCAAAAATAGAGCAATGCTTAAATATAAATTGTTGCTGAGAAAAAAAAAAACCTTAACAATGGAGTCAGCTTATTTTGTATACCAACTCTGAGGCCAGCACAGGAAGAAGAGGAGCTGTGACCCTGCTGATGTGATGCTACTCCACCGGTCCTCCTGCAAAGACACTATCTTGTGCCCTTCTTGCAACTTTTCCTTAGGGGTATTTCAACAGCAGGTGATCTTGCTTAAACTTACTCCAAGAAGTAGTTATTTCTTTGAGGGTTGTTCCTGAGTAACACTGAGCTGCACAGAGGTTCACATTACAGAACATAAACATCACATTCGCTTTTACCTATGAGTGTTTCTTAGTACAGAGATGAATTTTTAAGATTCATTTATTAGCGACTGTACTGCTGATCTCCTGTTGAGCTAGCCTTAGGTCCAACAGGGACAGTGGCAATAAACTCTGTGCTTCAAATAGCAGATCTGGGGCAAAAAAAAGCGTATGTATAACATTGATCTTTGAAGAGGCATCGTTTTGTGTTATCAGCAAAGGTGCATTCAGAAATCAGACACTTGCCACTGAGACCGAGAAATAAAACAACAAAAAAAATCCACCCTGTTCCCTTTGCTTGAGGCTTTTGGATGCACTGGATTAAGTTCATTGCTAATTAGACACAATTGTGAAGCACAATTATTTATGAACCTTCAATGGGCCGAATTCATGAAAGGAATAACGAGTATATGTTTTCCTTTTGTAGAATTTTAATGAAGAAATGGCATTACTATTCATTATTTATCCACTTTCAAATTGTAATGAATAGTTCTACTGGCAAACACCAAATTTCTGTATTTACAGAAAGGCAGAACATGTATAGATAATAACACAGTTCAGTGTATATGAAATGCTATATTTCTATAAATATAGAAATAAAGAAATTATCGCCAGGACTATTCATTAAATTTTGAAAGTAGTAAATAATAAATAGAATACCATTTATTCATTAAAATACTCCAAACAGTAAAATATCGACTCTTTCTTTCTTTCATAAATCCAATGCAATATTTCTCTCAAAGAGATGGCTTTTATGATTTTTTTTCTTAACTTTTGACATGGCTTCATATGGAACCTTTATCCCAAATGTATTTTAAATAACATTAACTCATGTATTTTCATTAATAGTTGAATAATACTAAAGATGATATAGAGAGCTTTTCTTCCTTGGCTTACTAAACTCTTTTTAGTACTGTTTTAACCATGACTATCTGGATCCTAAGGAAAGTAAAAATATGTTTATGTCCAGCTTACTGAATGGTACCACAGAAACACTCGCATACCCCGACCTGAATGTGTGAAGACAGGAGTGTAGGTGGTCACTTAATCCCCCAAATAGCTCGATTTGTAATCCAGAGCCTGCAGTACACAACCCACATATAGATTTTACGGTTGGATGTCAAAATTGGTCACATTAAATTATTAAGCATTCAATAATGTAAGCAAGACTGTATAACTTGCCTCCAATAGTTTTTAACCTATACAAAGAAATCCAAAAAATAAACTCCAGTATAAGATATTAGAATAATAATAATATAAGATATAATAATAATAATAAAGTAATATAAGATATTAGAAAAAAAATGTGGATTAATATATTGTGAACAGTCAGATGAAGAGAGATGTTAAATGTGATAGATAATATGTAATATTTTGATCTAATGTAAGCAAAATTTAAGGCATAACCATTCATTGGAGTTTAGGAGTTTTCTTACATTGCTGAACAACCTAGATCTGTTACCAAAGTTTATCTCCAAACAGTGGAAGACTTTTTCTTTTTATAACTAAGAATTTAAGGCCCTGATAAATCTCACCAAGTTTAATACAGAAGAAATTTAATTTGTTAGTCATGACTTGTTTTATTAGTATCCTGCAGTTTGATTTAGACTGTGGAGAGCACAGTCTGCCAATACAAAAGAGAAAAATATACCTGGCTTTAGAAGCAGAAAACAACTGTGTTACCAAAAGTTTCTGGGTAGGTATATCAAAAGGTGCCAAGATTGGTGGTAGGTAGATGGTGAATGCATAGAGAGCAAATAGACCTCACACTATAGTTTCAGGCTGAGGACTGTGGCTTCTGTATCATCCTCAGCAACTCATCAGATTGGCCACATATTTTATATTTTACATTATAAAGTCAGTTTTATGAGGCATGAGATACACTGCCGTTTACCTCAAACAGGCTCTTGAATCACCTGTTGCAATATGATGTGTGAACGGTGCTGATCACCTGAAAAGAACTAACTAGATAATTCTTTAATATTAATCTATTGAAGGATCATTGAACTATAGCGAGAAGCTTGGTGTCATCACACATGTATTTCATTTATGAAACAATACACCATTTGCATGTGATAATTATATATTCAACCTGGCATCTAAGAGCTCAAGAGGAAAAATTATTAAGGAAATGAAAGAACACTAAATATTTACTCATATTTTGCCAATAGATGAAGAAACTCAGTAATTCGGATACCACCTATGTGCTATTAGTACCTGTGCTTGATTTTTGTGACTGTAATTTTTGCGCACTTGTGTGTGTGTTTGAATTAGAGGTTGTAAACATGATGAGTCTTCAGAAACCAAGTCTTAGGGAAAATAACTTGGAAAGAAAGGGAAAGGACTCCTGCCTCTGTCAGGATGATACTGGCAGCAGTTGTTTTAATTCAGCTGACTCTGTGAGGGACCAGTTGCCCATCCAGCTACACTGCTGCCAGGAATCAGGACCTGTTTTGGGGGATTTCCCGTGTTTGGTGACACAAGTTGCATTAAAGTCCTTTCCTGGATGAAACCCAGGCAGATACACCTGCCAACGCACGTGCTTAGGCAAGATCCAGCTGAAAATCAAGTGCAACAGACTAAAAAGTGACTACAGGATACCCGGAGACACTTAAATTGCACACATAGTTTGCAATTTAATGCAAATAATGAATTATTGAAAAGTTACCCTGCTTCTGTGTGACATGGAGATGAAAGCTAGACCTCTCCGTGGGGTTTGGGATATGAAGGCCCCTTTGCACATGGAAAGCAGCCTGTGTGACCTACTGTGCTGCAGTGACCGTAGTAGTCTGGCCCTTTGGCACTTCTTGAGCAGTTTAAAACAGGGCTTTACACTAGATGGAAATTGCACCCACCAAAGGCACCTTTATATTTTACACACAGAATATCAAGAATTCATATATGGGTTACAATGGCCTAAGCAGGATTTACAATCCTGAAATAATCTTGGCCCAGCCTCCTTGAGGGCTTGGTAATAGACAAACACATGTGGTTCTTGCTACATTTAGTTCAGTTTAAAAACATCTGTTTGGTTTTGGTGTTTGGAGTATTTCTGAAGCAAGTGGGTTTTCCTTCCTTTTCAAGTTTGCTTTCCTGTATGTAACATTTACATCATGATCTAAAAACAATTTTACACATAATAAAGTTTAACTATTTGATATTTTTCATTTCAAAACTAAGTAACAGACATTTAAGAGAATATTTCTTTTTTAATGACACACATGATACTATTTTAAAATGCCAAATGACATCCACAGTGAATTTTTCTCTAGAAAGTACTCCATCTCTAGTCTTTCTCTAGCAAGTGCTCTATCAGTAAAGTTTGCTCATATTTATGCTTTTTTTCTTAAGATGTTTTACTGCATTTGGTAGCGCTAACATCTGCTTCTCCAGAGACTCTCCTATTTATGACAATTGGAGATGTTTTTGAAAACTATTTGAATTAAACTTCATCTGCTCAGAAGTGTTTCCACAGGAGCTGACTGCACAGGCACAGTTTTGCTGGTGCCATTTGACAGAGTTGTTAATCCCTCTTGATGCTGATGTACGATATCGCATTACAGTAGCTGCAGCAATTCAGTGATAGATGCACATGCAAGACAGCGTTTACTGATTAGTTATTGTTTCTTCCCTTCAAAAAGAAAATTCCTAAAATAAGCTGTTTCATAAACAAAGAAGGGGGAAGCGAGGTCCCTATTGGTGCTGTTCTCACCCCTTGTGCTGACACTATTGCTCCTGAAGTCTGGAAACCCCACTGCTGTGCCTGTTATCCCGTGTGGTCGTGGCCAGGGGGGATGAGTGGTCCATCTGCAGGGGGACAGCAGAGGGATGGAGCTGGTGCCTGAGCTCTGCCCTCCTTGACACAGAGTCTCCTTCCACCACCTTTCACAACACTGTGGCACAGACTTCTCTTTCAGGCTTCATTTGGCTGTTGCTTGAATTTCCGTTCTTTTTGGTAGCTAGCCAGATGGACAACAAAATCCCATGAGGCTGCTTACCTCAGGAAGGCAGGTTTGGGTTTGGAGAGCGCAGCTCTCCAGGAGGGCACAGTGCTGGAAGCCAGGCTGGCTCTTGGTGCTGCTGGTCCTGGGCTTCTCTGCTCCTCCAAGGGATGCTAGTGCATGCTGTCACGTTTGTAAGAGAGCAGTGGCCATGCCTCTCATTCAGAAATGAAATGCTCTTCATTGCTATTCCCCCTTTTTACAGTGCAAGGTAGAGCTGCTCTGAGCGTTCAGCCCTTTCTGTTGTGCTTATCCAACAGGTACCTTGAAACACTGACCTATTTTCTCCTACTATTTGGGCATAGAAATTTTGTTTTATTCTTCCACAGAATGAAGTCCAAAGGAAGTAAGTGTGAGAAGCAAAATATTTTCACCAAGTTATTCTCAATTATTGCATCAGCAGCAATCCTGCTTTTTTATGCAAGCTGCCTTTTTTACCCCCTCTCAAAGTGCAAGAATTCCCTTAGGATTGTTACTGATGACATCTCTTATTTTCTCTAAAGAGTGATGGTGTTTAGGGAATTGCCAAGAGCTGTAAAAAAGCAAGGTGTTGCAATGTAATGCAACATTATGATTTAAAAGTGATAGTGTCTGATTATCATTTCTCTTAAGTGCTGAATCTGCAGTATCTTTTTCTGCACACTTTTAAGAAATGTGCCACAAGACAAATCTCTAAAAGGGACAAGATGCTTCTACATTAAAGTGATATCTTTGGACTTCATAAATTTGTTTGCAAGTAAAATTTTGGACATGGTACTATTTATGTTAGGAAATATAAAAATAAATATTTTCAGTTGTTTCCAAGTATCTAAATCAAAGTACTAAATGGAATCTTCCCCAATAGCCTGTCTGGTCTTAACTTTTTCATCGGAATGAATCATCTGTGCTAGCGTTAAGAAAAACAAGAATTTTGCTTTTTTTGATGAAGTAAAATCATTTAAAGTTAGATGACATGAATCAACATGAACAAAAAGAGACTTTTTAACTAAAGAAAGAAAAGCATATTGATTCCTGAATATGAAATGTCTTTGCCTGGAAGGGCATTTTCTTGGTCAAGAAGACCAAGTCCTTTCACTGATTACATCTCATTCCTTCTGTTCTTCCGTATGTCTAATTATTCTTACAATTTAAATAGATTGCATGATCTTTCATCTAAATATCTCTTTAAGAAATAGAGAATTTAAGCCCTAATTTATGAACTCTTATGAACTCTGATCTTATTAACCTTTCATTTGATTTGCTTCTGTGCCTTGATCTTGTAAACAGGCTATTACACTTTCTGCAATTTTTTTTGGTATGTTGTACTCAAGACATTCAGAAAACGAAAGCTCACCTGCCCAACCTGAACTATACATATTCCCTCTACTGCATCCATGTCTAGTATCTGGAGTCCATTAGTTCTTCAAACCTTAGACAAAACTAATCATTGAGCAATTGGTATTAATAGAAACTCTGTAGTCTTTTGCCACTGGTTTCTCAAGACACAATTCTCGTCCATCTGGACACATAATGTTCTCTCTTCTGGCTCCTCCCAGAGAACTTTCTCCTTTCCATTCCCAGTGAGATTCCTTCAGATGTGCTTTGTTTCCTTCTTGCTATCAACCCAGATTGTTTCTTTTTTTCTCCAACCATCGTTTCTCCTTTCTTCCTCTTGCAGGCACCAGGACCTTTGCTTTCAAAATTAACCATGCTGATCTTTTTCCTCCCTAGTTTTTACCTTTTTATTTGTTCATCTTGTGTTATGAATACTCCGTCCTCGGTTCTTCAGTCCTTTTACTGCAGTGTCCATTCCCTGGTAGTTGCTGGTCGCAAATTCTTTGTAACCAAGCCCTAAATGACAAACCAAATGAACCTGTCCAGACAGGTCTAGTTTGGAATCAAGAATTATCTTTCACAAATCATTGCTGGATTAGTACACTGTAAATCCTAGAGTTTTGTCACCTAGTTTTAGTTGCACCACTTAAAATCTGGGATAGTTTCACCCAAACCGTTAAAGAGTAAATGGAGATGTGCATGCACATGAGCACACATATACATATATGCATATGTATATTTACATGCTTTTTAAGGGAAGCAAGGCAAGATGCTGTCTATGTTTCTTGTACAGAGGGAACAGAAGTTAATTTGTAGGTTGGTGAGAGAGAGCTTGTGACACTGCACTCCATTTCACATCAAGAGACATTAACTTGAAATTACTGTTTCCAAGGGAAACACTTATGACTCCAAGCATTAATTTGCATTAGCACATGATAAGGCTAGCCTGTAAATTGAGTTATTGAAAATAACTTGCAACCATAGCACCAAGGAAAGAATTAACTAGGAATGTTTTCCTATAAACTTAAGCTGATTTTTTTCTAGGTAGTTAAAATACTAAAAGTGTGCAAAATGTAATCAATTTAGTTTTCTAGTGAAGTCATTATTTAACAAATTGTCACTAAGGAAGCAATCGGTTTGGATAAATTTGAGTTGGCTGTGTTTTATCTCTTCACTTTTTAGGTTTATTTGTAGAGTCTATTAAAATCCCTGGTTTGGGACAGGCTCTACATTTTTCTCTTACAACTGTGAGGACAATGGTCATTCTTTACAAATTTAGTTCAAGGTAATGTGATGTTCTACCCAATCTGGCAGAAAGATTTATAACTTAGCAACTGGGGGCTAAATTTCTGTGTTGTAAGCAAGTCTGGTCTCAGGCAAATTTCACCTCCTTTGAACATCATAAAGATTGTTTAGCAAATCGCCATGAAAGATGCTCTTTACCCTTTGTGTGCTCTCAAAGAGAGTTAACAACTGGTGGCATTAATAACTGCAATCTAAACCAGAGAAATTATTCCAAATTTTTACTGATGACCAGTTGAACAGGTACCATCACTATTTTAAGCACTGGGTGATCTGACATTCTCCTAAGGAAATGTGAGCACGCAGGTCCAATTTTTCCATTTTCACTCAGATCTGTATCCTCATTCAGCATTGTAACTTTGATACAGGAATGGAAATGTCTGGAAAACTTCTGAACTTTACAAATCTTGTCACTGTTTTCAGGAGCTGCTCAGCATGGTACCCCAGTACCAGCTCCCAATGCAAAGACACAAACCTCCCCATCATCCCTCTTTTTGGCCCTCTCCAAGCACCCTTCTGATTTATTAGATCCAAAGTTATTCTGGAAGACGAAAGAGGAAAAACAGTGAGGACTAATTTTCCAGCCTAAGAAGCTTTAATTCCAGATGCTCTCCCCCTGTATTACATTACCATCTGCATCTATGCTTTTACCCTAACAACGGTCCTTTTGTTTGCTTTCCTTCCTTCCTTTCTTCCTTAAACTGAAAAATAAACTTCCAAAGGCAGCAGCACAGGCGTAGTACGGGGTGGCAGTGAGGCACCCCTGAGTTTGCCCACCAGGCATGGCTTGGAGGGAGCACCTTAAACCACTTTCTCCAATGCTTTCTTGCCCACCACCACGGTGCAGTGCCTGGGTAGCAGGAGGTTTGCTCTCTGGCTTGAGAGGCAAAGACAACCTGCTGAGCTGCCTCGGCACACGAGGCATAAACGCAACTCTGAATTACAGGCATAGCTTTCCTAGATTATACACAGGATGTCTGGTTTTCTCCTTGCACCTCCATATGGTAAATAATACGATACAGAAAAGGCAGGTGACAATATTACATGTGTAGGTGAAGAGCATTAATAAAGAAGCAGACTTGGATCTTGTCATTTCCTGTATGTACGGTGTATTTTTCATGAGGAGGAATATTGAATTGCGCTGCCTTGCCCCTACCCCTCTTACATACCATATTCTATCTGCCTGCCATGCCCGACAGGGCACCCTGCGGTGTATCTCTCAATTGCTTCTCATGAGTAAGGACATTATTTTTGATCCAAACTAATATGTAATTATCTATTTCAGAATGTTTTATTAGGAATTAGGACCCTTTTTATATTTTAACCAAACATATTCATTTCACAGCATGTTAAAAATCATTTTCTCTCCCCTAACTGTGTTTATCCTTTCTCTGTAATATTTCACAGCTGAAGTCCTTTTCTAAGAGAGCTTGAAAAATATTGTCTGGTTTTATTTATTTTTTTTTAATAGAGCATATATGGACAAAATATGTCCTTTCCTTTCTTGTCCTTAGCATTCTAAAATGTACCTGTGTTCAAATATTAAGAAATAAAACAAATATAAATTATGCATTTTCCAAGTTAATTTAAAATGCATTATGCACTGCTTTGTTCTCTGGAATTAGTATTATTAAGGGGACAGATCTGTATGGATTAATTTTGAGTCAGTTTATTCACTTCTTTGTAATTCAGTGGCAAGGATTTCTGTCCCCAGGCGTCAAATTAAAATTTTTACTGTAAGTAACACATACACAATATGGACCTCTTTGTATTGTTTCTTTGTTTTTCTATCAGACAGCATATTTACATATTACATTATTTCATAAAATCATCTCCTACAAGGTAAACAAAACTTCCCCCTGCCCCCCCCTTTTTAAGAATCATTTTAAAAGAATGTTCCTATTGTCACTGGAACCGACTGGCACCTAATCCCAGTTTGGGGAGGGGGGACTTCGCCAATATACACAGAATATTTAGCTGTGTTTTGTCCGTGCTCTAGCATAAACCAAATAACCATCCAACCTCACTTCCCTTCCAAATATTTTTGGTGTTGTTTGAGCCGCTTCTTTAAGATTTTTTTTTTAAACAAGCTATTCAATAATCATTTTAAAGGAACGTTTTATTGTAATAATTCTTTGTACTTAGATGTTTTAAATCTTTATTTTTCCCTAAACTGAGCAAGAAAATAGAGTCTGCTTTCTTAATTAGTCTTCTTTAAACAAAATATCCTTTCATATGCACTAATAAAGACTAAGGATCATTTCTCTCTTGTTTAAATAACTGCTTGCTGTAGTATAAAATTGTAAGAGACATGATGCAGATCAAGATGCTGGCTTGAAGTGGAGAAGAGGAACAAGCAGTGCAATAATAAGCAGATTTTAATGATTTACTATAAATCAGCATTTTTGCCCTGTCAGTGAGATTGAAGAGGCAGACAGCTCCTCACATGTCTGCCTAGCAAATGTCTTCCTGATGAATCATGTGCTCTGAATCACTGATCACAACATTCAAACAGCACATCCAAATAATGAGGAAAACATATACACAGCATTCTTACGGCTAGTCTAAAACTGCAGGAATATGTGTTTTTAGTGGTGTGGTAGTTAAACCCCTACATTGATACTGTGTCTTTTCAGCAGAGGGTAATATAAGGTTAACTATTGATGCCCTAGCTTTGCTTCTACTCATTAGACCAAGGAAGAAAATCTAATCTTTACGTATTCTGCAGGAAAAAAAAAGGGCAAAATTGGATAACGATGTATATTTTTAAGTATCCTCCAACAGGGAAATGCATCAACTACTTACTGCGAGAAGGGTTATTTTCATTAATTAGAGAACTATCAGAGCTATTGTTTTATATACAGTACATTTCAGATGACTGTTGTTAATGATGTCAGTTGGTCACAAAGAATAATCGCGCTTATAAAATATTATGCATTTTATAGAAAAATCCACAGTGATGGTCCTTGCACCCTTGACGATTCTTTTAGATGACTAGATAATTGTCATGAAAGTCTCCTGCGAATGGTGAGGTGTGACTGGTTCCAGCTCTGCACAGCAAAGTGCACAGTTTTGCAAGGGGGTCTTAGATAACACTAAAAACAAAAACAAATCCATGGGGGTGAATGGGATGAGGTGGCAACCTGGAAGCTCTGGTAGCCTTAATGAGTAAAGTGTGATGCAGGGTCTGCTTTTGGAGCTCGCTCCTGTTAACGAGAGCAGGACTTACAAAACTTCCCTGAATAAATAGGGGACCTGACCTGCCCCCTCCATCCCTGGGGTTCACAGAGGCCAGGACCTTGTGGTAGCAATGGTGATGCCCATGATACTGGTGGTCCTCTCTCCCAAGAAGGATGGTGGAAGTCCATTTGGAGGAGAGCACGGAGGGGGCTCCTCCTGCAGCTACCTACTCTGGCTGCTTGGGGTCGAAATGAGGACTCCAGATCACAGCAGTCCCTGTCCTTGAACCTTTTATTAAGACCATCATTTATTCAGCAAACTTTCTGTTAGTAGGAACCCTGGATTTAGAGACTTTTAAAAGAGGATTATTCCAGATTCGGCCATGATGGTCTTTTGAATGATAGTAACCTGTAATTCTTAGTTTTGTAAACAGTAACTTTTGCATTTATTGCTAATTTTCTGCACTGCTCTAAGCGCACTGTGCACATTTTAGCTTAGAATTTGTTAGAACCATTGACACACGCAGTATTTGCAGTTCAGTTTATCCTCCTGCAGACTTAGTGAAACATTTTTCTCAGAGATCCTGCAGATGAGCTGGCACTAGAAATCTGTGGCATTTTTTCGTCCACGTCCCTGTATTCTGCTCCCCATTTGATGCAGTATCAAAAAACATGTTTTTGCAAGAAGCTGCTGTCCATTGTTTGAAGAGGTAAAATTCAGTCCTCATCATTTTTGGTTTGCGTTCAAGGGAAAAAATAATAATGGACTTTTAAAGCAATAAAATGTCAATGTATTTTAAACATGACCATGTCAGGCTCAAAAATGTTTTTCAAGAGCATATCCATTTGTTTAATTTGAATAAGAACATACTTAATTTCATGGTCATTTGGTTAAAGCAGTTATTTTTATTAATGTGTTATTGAGCTAGAAGCTGAGGGCACTGGTCAGTTTGCCACTGTATAACTCACTCGCCTGGAGAATGAAGTCTAACAGCACAAAGAGGAAAACTCACGTGCTATTTGGGTGCCGCAATGGTATATTTGATCTGTGTTCTTATTATATTCAAAGTAAGGAGGTGAAAAAAACAAAATGCTCAGACTGCTGATTTCTGCAGAAAAAAAATCTGCAAATGAACTGTTCTATTAGCACAAATGTACAAAAGTCTTTAGAAGCTCTCTCTTCAAAAGCATAATTAGGTATTTATTTCAGACATACTAACATCTTTGCAGTAGCTAATAAGATGCAGCCCATTTGAATATTAATATAATAAATGATTAAATTAAACAGCAAGATTCAGACTCAGAAATAGCCTTTATAGGTCCCAGGGGGTCACTAAAACTGTATTCCATTTCTTCCTACAGTTAACATAGTACAAGGGACATGAATGCGTAAAGCAATATTTGTCTTATGAAACATGGAGTTTTATATTGTGCTATTCAGTTTTATTACTCCACAGTTTGAAGCTGAGGCCTGTGATGAAGTCACCATGCTGGGACCCAACAGCAACTCTTCCTGTTTCAGTGCTTTTTGGCATCAAAGTGACGCATCGTTGCTTTGGCAGAGGCACACTTAGTGGCAGGCTACATATAAACAGGTTAAAAATGTTGGCATATGATAAACTAATAACAACATACACACAAAAAAGTTGTCGTAAATGGCTTAGTTTTTTTTATCTGTACTTTATTATGTATTTATTATTAATAATATGTCCCCAATAATGTGCAGAATTAATATCAACAGCACTAAGATGATAGGTTGGGGTTATTTTTTCCCTTGTACACCGGATAAAAGAAAAATAGGCAAAGTAGGCAATTATAATTGGCCATTATTCCAATAAAGGTGTTTCCCTTCTCAAATTAGTCCATGAAAACTGCACACTATCCAAATCCCATGAACCTGAGAGGTGTTAATAAACATCTGGTCATGGTTTTTGCTTAATTAGCAATCCTTAGTTTGGACTGAAGTCTGTTTATGTAAAACAAAACACACACACACACACACACAGCCTCTCTCCTTGCTCGCTCGCTCTCCCCCCACCTTTTTCATAACAATAACAAAAAACAATGTTTTTTGTTTTGTGAGGCACAGCCCTTCAGCAGTCCAGCCCAGCATCTTGTAAGTGCTCGGTAGGAGAATTGGATTTTTAAGTCTTATCATTTGTCAACACAGCAGAATAAAATGAAAGCTATTTGGATTTGTCTGTTTCTGTTCATTTTACCAGACTAATGCCACCTCAATCAGGCCTGCAAAATCCCTGTTTTTTTATTGGAAACTGAGTTACCATTTTTAAATGCAAAAAGAGAAATTGCATACTTACTACGGGTTTCTGAAAAATGCCATTTTATTATTCTTAGCATCCAAAATCTTACAGCCCTATCTCTCTAAGGAGCAGCATTGGCAGGAAGGTAATGGATAAACATGCAACTGGGCTTGCAAGACTATACTGTCTAAATTAGATAAAAGAAAAGTAGGAAGAAAACTCCAAGATAAGTGGTACAAAGTAAATCAAAACAAATCATCTTACCAAACTTTATTCACATCTGATACCATTTTTAGAAATTAAGGTCAGTTTTGTGGAACTAATAGGGAGTTACACCTATATATCTTGGGCACCATGACAATGCTTGAGAGGAAGATTTATACACTATGGTTGCAGATGCAGAAGAAAGATATGAGAGATCAAATGGAAGTGCATGATAACAAATGAAAAATGGTCCCCACAGCCCATAAATTAATTGAGAAAAGAAGGTTGTCATTATTTGAACATGCTTTAAAATAAGGTATGGGGTCCAGATGGCAGAGAATAGATAGGCCAACAAAGTTTGAGTAATTGATGACTTAAAAATAAAACAAGATCTTAAAGAAATGAATCACGTTGGGAGAGTTAGAGGAGGAATATTAGATGAAAAAGCACAAAAAACTCCTCCAAACTTCAGAGCAGAAATCAAAGTATAGGAAAACAGACACATTTTTTTCTTGAAGAATCTAAACAAATGTAAGTATTAAATATTTCAGGCAGTAATTGTATCCCCATTAAGGACACTTTTCTATTGTCATTTCATTAACCTATTCAGCTTTGTTTTCATATTTTTATTTCTCTTTTTCTGTGGTCTAAGGTCTTTTTTTTTCTTTTTTTTCTCTTTTTTCTTTTTCTTTTTTTTTCAGAGTGCACTGAAAGAAATTAGCAAAGACTGTGCTATAAAAATCACAATTACCATTTCTGCTCCCATCACTGTTGTTAGCTCATAAGGTCATTCCAGAGAACCCTTTGGTAAACAGCACTATGGTTTTCAGAGCTTATTGTCTGCTCTTATAGTATCATATTTCCAACAAGAGAGCTTGTTATTCTGGTTAAAACCAAACCCTTCTTAGCTACATGTGCAGGTTAGCAGGGTCAGGCAGGCCATAGAGGAAGTGACAACACTGTCCAAATTTTATTCTGTTTTTTTTTTTCTTTTTTTCTTTCTCTATTTTTATTTTTTTTAGTCTCAGATTGAGGGGAGGTGGGAGCAGTAATTTTAGGATTATACAATTCCAAGTAATAAATACACAAACTATGTATAATTTTATTTTTGCTTCTGAAATTTC
The DNA here is from genome assembly GCF_059628265.1 of Tinamus guttatus. NCBI lineage: Eukaryota > Metazoa > Chordata > Aves > Tinamiformes > Tinamidae > Tinamus > Tinamus guttatus. The sequence goes on along the minus strand of NW_028289208.1, from coordinate 1,987,344 downwards.
AACCATTTACTCATGAAAATACCTGTATGAAGAATGCATTGTGCATGACTATGTGTGTGTAAATACATACATATATGTATCTATAGGTATTTACATGTAATATATACACATACAAATATATATATATAATATTTATATTTTTATATACACACACACATACATATCTGCATTTGTATAATCTCTATATATACACATACACAGAGTTTTATATATATATATAAAATAGTAATTATATATACACACATATGTAATGTATAAAAATGCACAGATACATGCACATATATATATTTATACATGCACATGTGCATTTTCCGTATTTATCGCTTTTCAGTACATTAGAGCATTCAGTACTTTGGAAGGCACTCATCCAAACACAGCTCCATGTAAATGCACTGTGTACAAGCCAAGAAAGAACGGCTCCAGGCTGATAGAAACCTCAGAAGTATGTTAAATCATACTACTCAACTGTTCCTCATTAGAACACTCCTCATTTCTTTTTTTTTTTCCTTCCACTTAAAAAAAAAAAAAATTCCTCAAAGCCACTTACTTCGGTGCCGCACTCTAGGAGCACATTATGAATATTCAGATTGAAAATAGAACACCCTCTAATAACGTGGAGCACAAAGAAGCCCTGAAATGTATTCAGCCTCTTATTTACATTGTTATGAGAGATATTGCATTATCAAACAATGACTCCATTCCACACTGTATCCGTTATCCCTCACATTAGGCTCCCTGGGAACTTATTATTGATGACAAAAATGCATCTAATGAGAGAATGCAGACTCGCTAAATGTATAGGTAAGCTATATTGCCTATAAGAAAGATAGCCCTAAAGGAAAAAGCATCAAAGCCTGAGAGCTGATTTGTTCAGAAGTGCAACTGAGATGGGAAGAAAAGCAAACTTGGGGACCTTGCCATCACAGCACACAATGATGTCATTAAGGTACATTAATCTCAAAAAAGATATATACAGGAAAGCTGAAACGTGACCCTCGGTGCAGAAGCAGTGAGAAGGCTTGGAAATACTCAGAAGGCAGAAATATTCAGGCAACAAACATTTCAACAGAAAGAGAGTTGCCAGCAGGATTGATTTGAATACTCAAACTGGTGATTTATTTTTCATGCTTCTCATAAAAAGAAGATTCTTTTTTTTCCCTCCCCTCTGTCTCTCCCTCCTCGACAGTAGGAGAGATGGGATGAGACCCGTGCTGCCCATTTAGCAGTGGTGCCTTTCACAGGGACCGAAATGAATGTGGGAGATTGGATAGGCCAATTCAAACGCTCTGCAAGGAGTACATCAAAAAATGGGATAATCCACTTCCTTTGCATTTGTAACCGGAGCAAGAGAAGGACAATTTCATTAAAAGTCCAGCCTCTGTAAAGAGCATGTTAAATAGTTTCACAGCCCAAATCCAAAGTGCTTTGAATGCAAGTCTTGCTTTGCCTTCAACTGAAATGAAATTTCACAAATCCAGCTGTAGGTATAAAAAGAAAATTAAAGACAAAATATTTACTCATGGACTCAATAGTCTCTTTTCTAGTGTGCGGGGGGGTATGCTATTGATTTTTGAACAATATAAATTTAGCATATTTTACATGATTCATTACATTCCTCAGAACCATTAAGAGGCAGTTTATATGATTTATTCAGAATAAGGTCCACTTTTAGCTATATTTAAGTCTCCTATTTGTTACTTAACATGTGTTTAATGTTTTCTGTCCCTGCTGTGCACAGCTGCAAGCTGCTATTTTTTGGCAATTTTTGTGACTGTGAAGTGATTTGTGTCTTTGAATCTCACCTTTCCATTCTATGGCCTGCTGTTTTGACTCTTTTTTTTTTCTGAACTTTAGGAAAGAAGTTGCACTGTGTTATGATCTTTACTTCACTGCCTGGAAGTAAACATGAAGTCTGAAAGGACCATTAAAAAAAAATCATGGCAGCCTTCCTTATGGGGTAGGTATAAGGACACATATGTAATCAATTTAGCATTTTGTGGCACTGTAATTCAAAGCAGTTTAAGAAAGATCCTCTAAAAATGCAATAATGACATAGGAACTACTAATTGAGTGCTGGCAAACACTTCACTCACCACTTACTTACAACCAGTCTAGTCACATAAATACTCCATGTCAGGGAATCTTCCATATTGTGCAACTTCATTAAGATTATGTGGGTTTATCTCAATTAGAGAAATATTAATCAGCAAATCAGCTATTGTTGTCCAATGTATTTAAAATATCCTGTTTATTTTAACAATGATAAAGCGAACCAGGCAGAGATTCCGCAGTGCGGGGACGTGGTGTGCAAGGCTCTGCCGCGGTGCCGCTTCTCCTGTGGCCACCTCTCTGTTTTGAGGAAACGAATCCGTATCTCTCTTGCAAATTAGAATCTACGTATGATTCACGGGCAATGAATGTGCAGTGTTCATATAATGATCTAAAAAGGCAGTTAGCAGTGCATAATGCATATGCTGGTACATATTCCTGTTTTATGTAGAGTGCAACGGGAGAGTGCTGCAGTGTGCTGAGATCTGGATGCGTGCCGGTGAGTCCCTCCCGTCTCTGGAAGGTTCATGTGCCACATTTCTAATAAATATAGCGAGCATTCTGTGAGCATTTGTTGTCATTCCTTACAATATCTTTGGATAATTTCAGGATCTATCAAGCTGCTACTTTAATTGATAGGAGAGCATTTCCCACTAACATTTTTTAGCAAATATAGTAGGTAAAAATGTCCGTGTCAATTTGAATACGTTTACCTGTAAGTTGCAAACTTAGTAACTTCATTTATCTGATTTTAATGAAAATGGAAAATGTATTGCTATATGGCTTTAAAAAAAAAAGAGGTAAAATATATATACTGGTTATTACTGTTTGATATATGTTCTCCATCCTTTTACAGGATCTATAAGAGAAAGCCATGTTGAAACAGTTTAATGCAATGCCTTTAACTTATCTAAAGCACATTCAACTGACTGCGCTGGGAAAATTGAATCTTTTCCTCACAATCTTAGTGACATGAAAAATATATAATACAGTAAATGATTAATGCAGTTATAAACTATACCTGAGATAAGATTTAAGTATTCATATTTCTATCATGTTAATACAACACGATAAACCCATGAAGCAAACTTGACCATAGCATTTGTTATTCTGTCCAGTGTTCAATTATTCTTTGTCCAAATACAATTTAAGGGCTTGCTAGAATACATTCTCCGGCTACGAAACATTATGTGCTACAGTGAGATAATCAACAGCAGTGGTCAGCAACTGTAGACCTCGAGCCTGTATACACAGTGCTAAAATAAAAAGGAGCCCAGCCCTGTACGTATAATCACGTACAGGTTTTTATTTTGGTTGTCCAACATGCATCATTTATACACGAAAGCATTCCCTCTTCCTTGATTTTTCTAACATTTCACTTAAAGCTTTATATTTTTAGGTAAACTTAAATTGACACAATCACAGCTGTGCTTAGTAACTAGCCAAGCCATCTCAAACCACATTGCTTTAATAACCAATAGATTTTTCTAATTTGTGCAGAAAAGGTTTTCCTGTGGGAAACACATGCAACTAGGAATGATGTCAAGAGACAAAATGAGCCCATATCAATGACCACTTTGATCCTTTGATGGGCATTTTATTACAAGGCTCTTGTGCCGTCATGTCAATAATAACCAGTTGTACAGTAAGACGGGCAGTGTGGCCAGCAGTGAACGCACAGAGTTAGGAGCCAGCCTGGGAAGTTCGCGGTTCTGGTGCCATCACTAGCTTTGCAGCAGAGCACTTAAAGTTTCAATGTGTCTATTTATAAAATGAGTATAAAACTTAGCTTTTAAAGGTGCATTTTTATACTTGAAATGAAATATCTTTAACAATTTTTTTAGTATCTTTCTGATCCAATATCAAAGAGAACCCAACTCTGCGCCAGGGGCTAGAATAGAAGAACTCCAGGTTCTCTCCAACCTAAATTATTCTACAATGCAATGATTTCAGCCCTTGGCAGGACTGATTTTAAAATATTTGACTTTTCAAGCCCTTTTCCCAGAGTTCGAACCATGACTTCCCTATCTGAATACATGGACACTCCTGCCATGCTGTGTGAGGACTGGCCTCTCCACAGGCCCACCTCTCATCATCTTAATTTGCTGAAATGCTGGTGGTCTCCTTGCTGGAAAGCAGTGATAACTGACTTTGTGCTTCTCCCAAGGCTGCAGGGAGCTTGCAGAATTTGCCCTGGCCTTCTATGCCTACTTTCATCATTCAAATAGTAGCCAGGAATAATAAACATACTGATGAATGAGCGAAGAACTGGTAGCAACAGCACTTTGAGAAGAATCTGCAATTTGAGAAGAAAGCACAGTTTCCTTTAAGAGCTACTCAGAAAATAATGTTGAAGATGGCCAGTGTTTAACAATGGAAAAATTTGTCAAGGCTTTCATTGAATAACTAAACTGCCAAGAGTTTTTCTGTTTTTATTTGCCCCCAGCTCAGTTGTCAGCTGAAGAGCTTTCGATGAAAACATTTTTTTAAATCAGTATAGAAGCCAACTGGGATGGCCAGGCAAGGGAACTCACAAAAATGCTTGTAGAGAAGCAAAGGACTTGACTTTGCTAAGCCAATCTGTCACTGACGGAGGTTTGGATGGGCAGGCATTCAGGATGCTCTGTGGTTTGCCTAGCTGTCGGAAAGCTGGGAAAACTTAATGGCCATATTTCAAATAAAAATGCTAAACTGTATCACATTGCAGATATGCCCTACAAACAAAAGAAAAAAAAAACCAAAACAACAACAACAACAACAACAAAAGTTGACATACCTCTCTGGGTGGAGTTATTTTGTCTTCACAAAAAGGTCCACATTTTTTACTTTTTTTTTTTTTTAAATTAAACAGGCCTTAAGAACACAAACAGCATCAAAATTGACAAGCAGAAGCAAAATAGTAACCAATACTCGTTTAAAACTTGAATACAACTTCATTAATTCTTTATGTCTATGACACTAATTTTACGGTCTTTTTCACTTGCGATTTTATCCAGATTACTGCTAGGTCCTATCATTTTAAACAAGAATGCATATGTTTGTACCTATACCAAAAGATCCTCAATGAAGCAGCAGTACTGCTAGCAATTGGATATTTTTACTTAAGAATGCAAAATCTGACACGACTGGACAACCCTAGGAACAGACACCATTACTGCTCTGATAAAATACAGTGCTATTATACAGCTGTTTAATAGGTACTGGCATGAGCGTTTGCCTATAGGCATTGATAGTAACTCTATTTGCATTTTTTGTGCATATACTTTCATGTATCTATTTAAATTTGTCATGCAATAAATAATTTCTTTCCAGTTCCTCTAGTTTACTTACATGCGTATTGCATAACTTCCAGAAGTACAAATGGATTCATTTCATGAAAAAGAAACACCAAGTGTCTTCCTTTTTTTTTGCAATACATTTACGTTGTATGCCAATACATTACTGATGACTTTTCATTTACCCTTCCAACGTTCAAATATGTTCTCTCTTTCAGATGTATAGGCAACATAAAGTACAGCACAATGCAAAATTTTGTCTAGAGAGGTGGGATCCATCCCATCCAACATTACCATGTGAAGGTAGATAACTAATCTGCACTAATGACTGAGCTGCTTTCTTTTCATAATCAGTAGCGACTGCAAACACAGTGCATTTAAATGATGTTAGACGCTCTATCTTAGCAGGAACCACCCTCTATATCTGTACATTTCTCTCCATAAACAGTAACTATTTCAGATTTAATTGTCTTTTAAACAAATGTTATATATCCAAAATTACACGGATGTCAAACTGAAACGAGCAAAAAAATACAAAGACTAGTCAGACTGTGCCCCCTTTGTTACTTAGGAACCATAAGTTTACTTACATAAAATGCCCTTCTGAAATAACTTAAATAAATCCGTGAGGCTGTCAAGTATTCCAGGTGCTTTGTGTCTACATCTGTAGGGATTTCATAACATTTATTAAAAACCTTCACACGTAGCTTAGGAAAGCCCTTCTGGATGAAAAGGAAGTTTCCAGGGATAGCCTGTACATTTCAAGCTTTACATCCTAGACCCTGATACATTTTAGGTTTTAGGTTTGAAAGTATGGTTTTCTGCTTTACACCGTAGATGTCCATGTAGACTTGGAATAAAAAGTGAGGGAGAGTCCATAAACCTTAATGGTATCATTGAGGACAGCCTCTGTGGTGTCATGTCTCTGGATGAGCTGTTGTCTATCCATACAATCTATTTTACAGGTAACGAGTCATCTGAGAAATTCCAGGAGAGTTTCCTGGGTGTTCTTAGCCTCTTGTGAAGGAGGTATATGAAGAGAGCAGCACAAGGCTTAACAGATTCAAGTTTGTAAAGAACAGGCCAAAAATATGTTCCAGCTCCTCACATCTGAATGACATTTCCAGCCAACCAACACACAGCCGTAAGAGAAAATGAAGGAAAGCTTTCCTGTGTTATTGCTTTTACAAGTGTCTCAAAGTGATTGACAGCATTCATATTCTCATTATGGCATCTGCAGATAATGAGGTATCTAGGCACAAGACTAGCCACTGCTTGAACATGCCAGGAATATTATCACTGACGTTTGAGCAAAAACATTGCAATTCCACACAATACCTCTACATCTTAGAAACGTCAAAACACAGCCAGATGCTGGAGCCATGGTTGCTGAAATCACATGGCTTAGTTGGTATCTCTTAAAAGAATTATTATAGGTGTAAAGTATCTATTTAGCCAGTCAGGACTGCGGGTTTAATTCTGGAGATAAGGGGAGGCTTCTCCGCAGAATTTAAAGACTCTCCCTGCTTCTACTTTTGAAATCTTCATAGTTTCCATAAACAAGGTTCACAACCAAACTCATGCTGTGACAAAATACGGAGTTGAGGAAGAAGTCTGACATTTCCAAGATAGAGGCAGGCACACAACCTCAAGTTTGGGGAAAAAAATAAAAACAAGTGTAGTCCTGCATACCTGAGAGACCATCCTGCAACTGATATTTCAGCCCAACCCCACCACAGCCTAGCACAGAGTACCCTTTGGCATGTCCCTTCACCATGGTACCACTCCTCTGCCTCAGATGTGCTTCATCTAGTTAATGTTGAGCCTCTGGGCCAAGTGTATTTTACTCTGTGATTCAGAGGGAGAGAGGTACAGACAGATAGATAGATACTAATAATAAATAATATGTGCGTGCATGCGGCTGAAGTGCAGAAAGTGTCCATAAAACAGAAAGGATGTCTCTACATTTCTCCTGTCTCTGGACACTACAGTTGCATTTTTCCCCTCAAGCTTCCCCTGTTTGACTCTTGTCCTAGCTGAAAACACAAGACAAGTCAGGTTAAACTAATATTCTCAGTTCTTGTGCTGCAATACCCAGGTGGCCCACGACAGCCTTGTAGTTATACAGCCTGTATGAGGATATCTACAGACAAACATAAAAAGATTTGCAGGTCTTCATACAAAACTACACAGAGGAGACATAGGGTCAAAAATAAAGAATTCATTAGTACTCCTTCCTTCTAGAGAAACTGTTCATCCACCTGAATATGTAAACTGCAGTCTAATGCCCTGTAGAGATGAAACATCACAATACTTTAAGAAAATCACAATGGCTAAAGCTGAAGGTAGTGAAAGAGCTGGTTTTGATCACTCTTCCTTAATGTTACCCCCATAAGCTCTAAATAAACCTCTAAAACTTTCCTAAATAACAACCCCAAAGAACCTTAGAGTCATAGGTGTTAAAATCCACATAATATTGCATGCCAATAGCTCTATCCTTTTTTTTTTTCTGGGGGTGTGGGTCACCATCTTAAATAAATCTCAAGGTGTCATAAATGCAGCATTTTAATAATAAATAAGCATTCCTAGTTATAGGGAGGTGAAAGTCTTGTTAGGACATGCTGTGAAATCTGAAAAACTTTAGTTTATTGTTTTGCTCCACTGCAGCTTCTGAGTATGACATTGGCCATGCCATACCATAGATCATTTCCCAGCTGCAGAATGGGTACATAAGTCACTTCCACACTCTTCTCTTTTGTCTGGTCTAGCAAGACAGTGTCTGTGTTTGTACAGAACATAGCACAGTAGATCCTGAGGTTGGTTAAGTCTCCATGTGTTGCTGTAATGCAGACAATAACTAATAAAGCGAGGAAGTAATTCTTTCAGAATTACAGGAGAATTCAGTCAAACAAATACTAGAAACATTAATCAGTTAAATTTCTAGCACCAGTCTGGAAATGTACTGTTTTGTTAGAATTGGTCTGTCTTATGAAAATAATAAATCCTACATTTTCATGCTTCTTCTTTTTTTTCTCCGTGTGCTTGAGAGATTTCTTATTACACTTTGTCGCCAAGCGCCACACTAAATGCTGAGCCCTCTTTTCGGGTTGTACCTAAAAAGGGAAGAAAATAATGTCTCATAATCACAGCTGCTGGAGGAATTCGTGGAAATCAAAAGCTTTCTGGCTAACCCAGTGTAAGGAATACTGACCAATTGTCATTACTTCTGTGTGGGCTGGCCAGTGACTTGCACACCACAGCTCTGCTTGTGCACCGACTGGTGTGGGACAGGCAGCGCGAGACAGAACAGGGCAGCTGCAAATGAAAACCACCCTGGGGAGGGTTACAACTAGATAAAGTTTTCAACAATAAGATTCCAGAGACTGCTGACTGGAGAAAAGCTCAATATTTTAGTCTCAGTACAAATTTGCTTCAATCTTATACAACTCCCATGCAGCAGCATCCACAGCTGCATGCTGTAAACAACAAACAAATCTATTTCCATCAGCCCTGCTGATGCTATGAGAAAAGTGCCTGAGCATAAGACATGCACAGATGTAGAGTCTCACCTGAGCCTAGTGCTGCCCTCCATTTGGCCCCTCTAACTTAATATCGTTGTTACAAAGCTATTGGTCTCCTGGTAGCGAGCTGGCTCAATGCAGAGCCTCTTCTTCCAGCTAATCTGACAACTCCGATCCAAGAAGCATCAAGGGCCCAATTAAGAAGACACATCTTATCAAGGAGCTTATTTTGCATAACAGAATACAAATGACGAATAAAAATTTAATGTTTAATAACTTAGTACAAAGAGGGCTGTTGATATAGAATGCCTGGAATTTTTATGGCGGCTGTCAGACTTGTGATAAAACTGTTATATAGGAACACTTGGCAAAAAACAGCGTAGAATTTTTCAGTAATGGTGTGTGCATGATATTGCATTAATTCTTGATAGGAAAGTAACTGTAAGCCTGGGAATCAGCCAGTTTGAATTTCACTGTAAGATTTTTTTTTTATTATTGAAGGACATCTAAATACATTTTAATGAAGAGTTAGCTGAAAGGATACTTGGTACTTCATAAATGCATTTTTGTGTTTGCTGAAGTCTAGAAATTAGAGGCAAATCATCATAAGCCCTCTGCATTCAGAATAACTTTGTCAGATTCAGTGATGTGGCTGCAGTTTGCTGTTAACCATCACTAATGGATGATAGGGAGTTAGAGAGGAAGGAGAGGTTACCTAGAAGGCTTTGCCCTTCCTGAATAGGGGCATTTCTTCAATTTATTTATACTGTATAAAGAAGATGAATACAGATGTAGCTCTTTTCTGAGTCTGAAGATCATAATTGCAGGAAAGCTTGACTTACCTTTGTTCTGATGATTGCAATTTATCAGAAGTCTTCCACACCAATAAAGAAAGATATTTTTGTGCTTTAAATTCTGATGATAATAGTTTTTCAGTGTGCAGGTATGTGCCATATTGCTAAAGAATTACTGCAAGCTAACTACTATGTTCTGTAAATGTGTCTGAACCAAGCAGAAAAAGAAAGGTATTCAGATTTTCTTGTAACTATTTTCATAAGGCTGATGCTCTTGCACAGGTTTGAAACATTCATGTCATATTCTGATGAATTTCCTATACTTTCTAAGCCTTTCTTAAAAAAAAATCTAAATATCTAAGTATAGAAATTAAGTCATCTTTACCAGTATACTTAAAATAAAGTGTCCATTAAATAATGCTAAACTAATGCTGAATTGGAGTGAAACTCTTTTAGAAGTACATATCACATCCATATGAATACTAAATGAATTTCTTATTCATTCGATTCTATTGTATTAGTGTTATTGCAATGAATACTAAGTGAATTCCTAATGATTGGATACTTAAAATAAAGTGTTACCCCTTTACAATAGTCATCAAACTTTAAGGACAAATTGAGATAAAAAAATGACATACTGACAGAGAAAAAAAGGTTGAACTCTATAGTTCAGACTATTGAAAGGTATAATTTATCTGATGATGGTAACATTCAGATGCAGTCTCATATTAGAATTAATACTACAGGAGTGGACTCTTATACAGAGGATTTGTTGCAGAAATAAAATCTATCAGTAACCGTTTCATTGTTCCATCATTATGAACTCATTTCGTATTCACTGTAATAGCACTGATCGTAATGAATTTGTTTGATATTCATGTGGCTCTCACATGCATTAACATAGGCTTTCCGTTGTAATTCAACATCCAACAAGCATTAGTTAATGCAGACTTTGGATTAGGCATGGACCGATATTCTGCAACTGGAGTTTCCTTCCAGGCTATAAGCAGTCAGAGGACACTCTTCTCTGGCAGATTTCTGGGCTCTTTTTTTTTCTGATGCATTCTTTGAAGCTAGAAAGCCTCCTGAAGGATCCCACACTACCTTTGCACATGAACCGAGATGTGTACCATCCTGTATCTTGGGCAACAATCCAGAAAGCCAGAATTTTATCACCCGGGCACATTACCTCATTATCCCCTTGGCAATAGTGGCTTTGGCACAGCAAAGAGCTGGCAGGCTACTAAAGGAGCAAGAAAGCCCGACTCCTGGTTTCAAATGGGCTTTGTTGCTTTAGGTTCAGAAGTGCTGTACTTCCTTAGTATTTGATAATATTTATTTGGCAAAATGAACTCCTGTCCTTGAAGTATGCTTCTCAAAGGACTCCAAACTCCATGGCAAAAAAAAAAAAAAAAAAAAAAAACCAAACAAACAAACAGGGTAAATCTTTGAAAAGTTTTCATAAATGAGGAAACCCAGCCAGCTTCTCATCCGTTCTGACTTGTATGAAATGTTTCAGGCATTCCTCAGTCAAAGCCTGACTAATGTGGGCTCGACTGCTGTTCATCCTCAGCCAGGGTGCTGGACGTTTTCTCCATTATGTCGCATGATAATTATTCTCATTATATCTTCAAGAGATTATAGATGAGTTATAGATGAACTGCAATACTTACTTACTACCAAGAACTATCACAATCTTCATACAAAATGCTCAAAGCACCACACTCGCAGGTAATATACATGAAATTAATTCATGTCATCAATTAGACTGTAGTCACTGATAAGATAAAAATACAGGGTCAGGTGACCTGTTGACGCTATCAATACTCCTAATAAAAACCACAGGGTTTTCAAAATATTGTCCCTATTTCATCTGAGGATGTGGTGTTTCATAAAGTTTTCCTCACTCTTCTCCCCTTAACAGAGCCTGACTGAACCACAGGGTTTTGGCTTTAGCCATCCAAGAGAGGAAGTTCCTCAGTCCATAAGTCCCCAGGGTCCTTCTTCCTCTCCATGGGACTTTGACTGAAGGTGTGAGGAGACAGATGGCTCCAGTATAGACCTGTTGGCTCCCAGAAACCCAATGGCAGAGCTAACATACTCTTCCCATAAACATCCTTGCTAATCGGGAAATTTGGGCCCCTGGGGAAGGAGTACCCATGTGCTCCTCTCCATTGGGAGCAGAGGTGGGGAGGGATGGCTTCTAATGTGCACCAGGCCACTAGCAGCTCCTGACGCTGCTCCTCTGCTCGCCTCCAGCCCGGGGACGTGGGAGTTTTATCGGGAGCCCAAAGTGGGCTCAGGTTCAAGAGAACCACCGTGGGGAGTGGAATTAGGAAAACACATGTGTTAAACGCAGTGAGGATCTGTGAGGGGGCCTCTTTCCTTGCCGCTTACCTCTCCTTTCGACTTGCTCTCAGGTCTCTTGGAGGCCCTGATAGATGTAAAACACTGATTAATTAATTTGATTTATGATATAATCATACCACGGCACTTGAGGGTTTAATAAAATTCTATTATTTCCAGTGTTTATTCCTGAAAGGAATTTCAGGTAAAAAACATATCAGGGGAGGCAGTGCTGTTCCTGCTAAGGGATGCAAAAGATGAACTGATTTACTGTGCACTTGCTCTGAGGTCAGGTTTTTGGGGTGCATAATTATTCCTCTTTTAGCTACAAATGTTGCTCTGGATACGCAGATTTAAGACCAGGCAGCACCAGGAAATGCACTTGGGTGTTTCTGTACCGATGTTGTGTTTAGGACAGAAAACTGCCTTACATATTGTGGAAAACATGTTCTTTTTTTCCTATTCTTTCTCCTAATTTACCTCACTGAAAAATTGTCATTTTTAATCCTTTCTTAGCATAAGGTAAGAACTTCCTTAGACTAAGGAAGCTCATTTTTCCTCAGCTTCTAAGACTTAAATGTATTTTCTGTTTTTTTGGAATAAAGTACTTTTTATAATCTCCCTGCATATGTGAATGAATGATGCAGAAGCAAACAGCAAGAACTTAAGTAGGCAGTTACTTTCTATCATCTTTTGTGACCAAGCACAAAGTTTGCTTGTGTTTCCTGGCACATGGTGGGAGCGATGCCCACGCGCTGCAGGTACCTGCGCTGATGTACTCGCATCGCTCCTCAATTAAACGAAAGCAAATGTGCACCGTCGCTGTGTGCCACAACACCTGGGCACAATAGAATGGATTCATGGACTCCACACCCATAAATCTTCATTTCCTAGGTTTGTGGGTTTGTCAGGCCTTTAAAGTTATTTAACACGCTTTTTGCAGTGATAGATAGGTACTGAGAGTGTTATAAATACTAACTTGTGTCTGAAAGTTAGGCTGTGAAGCTATCACCCCGGCTTATGGTGTCTGTGATTTTATATCCAGCTAACAAGTCACTTTCATGTGCCAGGACATCATCTGGAGGCTGTGAATGTGTAAGAACCAACAGTTACTGCATATACGTTCGGAGCTGCTTGATTCATATATACACAATTTTTTAGGAAAGAAAAAAAAAAGGCATAATCAGGCCCATTTCTTTCTTTAGTTTTAAAAATAAAGACCATAGACCTCACTAGTGTCTGGTCTATCAGGAATTCATAATGAAAATGAATGTTCATTTTTTTCTTTAAAAGTGTCTCAAGCTAAATGATACTGACGCTTTCAATTTTTAACATCATAATCAATAAAGGCTGCTTATGCACACTTTGCAAAACCATCAGTTTAGAAGTTTGAAAAAAAAATCTGCATATGGCTGCAGCTTGCTGACTGCAAAGCTCTAGCACTAAATCTTCTGAGTTAAAGTTTTACTGGTGTGTTATGAGTAAAAATGCCTTGTCAGCCATCTGCCAGTTTTTCTCCTAACATCCATATTTTCAACCCTTGCTAAACATTGGGAGCATTTGGCCACAAGAGGCCAGCTCTACAATTAAACAGCCGAGTTCTGCAGCAGAAGCAAGGGCATGTCAAAATAGAACTGTCTGTTATTAATTTTAAAAGTCCATAAAGGAAAGCTATGACCCCGTCAGGGTGATAGACTGGCAGTTAAATGTATTATAAACTGTTAACTCTGAGAGACACAAAAGAAAAGGAAAAGAAAAACAATGCAGCAGTGTCAAAAGCTTCAATAAATGCTAATCATGGCAGATTAATCAGCCTCTAATTCCACTGATCCAAAAAGGTTAGAGAGTCAATTGTGTAAAATTAGCTCTTTCTCATGTGTCCCTTTGCATTTGGAGAATCTGTCTGTTCATTTGCATCTTTTGCCAATGTTTACGAAGAATTCAGTTCATTAGCTCTTAAACATAAAATCAGACACTGGAAGGGGGATTCATTGCCTTTTCCTGCTTAAAGTTGTACTTAAAGCAAATAGCATTGCTACAGTGTACATTTATAGATTCTATCAAGCAGCATTAATTACTGTTTGTCTCATATCTAGAAACCTTTTTTCATAGGAAAGTTTTCATGCAAAGTGTTCTATTTAGTGCTACAAGGAAGACTTTTTTCATGCGTTAGGATAAATTATTTAATCGTAAGATTCAAAAGGCACAAATGAAAAATAGGAGCTGCTAGTACATGCTACAAAGAGATCCCAGAAGTACGTGCACTAGCTGATTTGAGAAATACCTGTTTTAACCCATATTTGACAATCCTTCAACTTGCCAAAGAGAATGGTAGTTCAAATGAATGACTGTGTATAGCATAAGAAAGCCTAATTAAGAATCGCTTAGTGGCAAATAAAGATGGAGATGAGAAGATGTATGAGCTGGAAACGTTTGAAGTGCTCATAACTGAATCCAGGACCAGACAAACTCACCTGGTCTCCTGGTGAAGCCAGTGTTCATCAATTCATTCATCATCTGATGGCCTTTGACTGCCCAACTGGGCTTTAAGGACTCGTGTTGTTACAACTGAAGATACTTGGGGAGTTTCTAAGGTCTATGAAGTGCAAGAATGGAGACCCTAATTTCATACCATACCCGTAAGCTTTTATTGATCATGGTTTCTGCTTTTAGAGAAATGTCTGTGGTCAACTGAGGGGAACCTTGAAGGGATACATCCACTGTTCTCCAAAATAAAATAAAATAAAATAAAATAAAATAAAATAAAATAAAATAAAATAAAATAAAATAAAATAAAATAAAATAGAGTTGGATTCCAGACCAAGCTTCTGAGGGGATTTAGCACTACATGCACAGAAATATTGGAATTTTCCATCCCTGTCCTTCCCCATGCTCCCAGGAAGCATGGCCACTTGCAGGTCCTTCCAGAATGCTACCTGAAAGAGATTTTTCCAGATGGAGAAGTGAGGGTGGGTGAGGGTGGGTAGTTTAAAGTCCGTTCAGCTTCAAGCCACCTTCCATTTGGCCCGGGCTCCCCGGGGCAGGTTGACGTGCTCCCCTGGTATGTGTACCCGCAGGGAAGAGCTCCATTTCATCCCCACCAAGGACAGAAGCTGCAATGGGTTCTTCCCATGGAAACTGGCAGCTGGCTGTGAAATCCCACAGACACGGAGCATCAACACCAGCCTCCCTGGTGTAAGCGCAAGGCGCTTGCCTTTAGCGTGGCCCTCTCTGACATGAATGCATAGCAATGTACGTATATATTATTAAAAAGTTTCAAAGCAAAACACCCCCTCAGCACACGCACAGGGGAGAGGATGAGAGAACGAACAGATGTTTGCCACCCTTGTCCTTGATGTACGACTGAAAGGCACTGAGCTACCTGCGTTGCAGGGCACTGCACCCCATGGCCATGCTCACCCTGCACGGGGCTGCTCTTTTTGGACTCCTGAAAAACCTGCCAGCGTCAGCCTGCTCCCTGGGTTGTGATAAGTCTTGGGGCGTTTTTTCTGAAGAAAAGCAGAGTAAATTACCCACATGAAGAATCACAGCATCGTAGGGGTGAGTGCTTCCAGTAATCACCCTTACTTAAGGAAAACATGGATAGTTGTATATCATGTTTCTGGTCAAAGCATATTTCTTGGAGATTTTATATACGTTCCCTGTTGGTTCCAAGCTGAAATTCAAAATCTTCTCAAGAAATACTTGTGATTTGAGGTAAGTTTTATTTCTAGACACACTCAATCCATAAATGTATATTAAAATCTAGTGAAGGAGAGCTTTATGGAAGCAGAAAACCAGGTTAGAAAAGTCCCCTAAAAAGAGGACGGAGAAAGAGAAGTGCATGGCTCTAATTTTAAAAGATGACCCATGAGGAATCTAGCTTAAAATATAAAATAGAATATGAAGGTTAACAGATAATTGTAAGACAGTAAAACAGAAAAACACAGAAATTATTTTAAAGGAAATGTAGAGTAAGTATATATGGCACAGTGCAATGGCTGGACTGTCAGCAGTATTTCTTTGTGTGAGCATCGTTTGTATTGTAGTGAAGTACGCAATAGCAAGATTTGAATATTCTGAATCTGCCATTCCCTCTTCTGTCAATCAGATCCTTCCAATTTTGAGCATGCCAGGATGAACTATGTTGACTTCTTTGGCACAAGAAAGTGAATCCAGTGAAATTCATATATTCAATGGTTTCATGAAAATGAGAAAAGTCTGTCTATTTGCTAGAACAGCTTTGGGCTAGTTTTGAATGGCTGCATTTCATCTCTGCATTTTCCCTCCCCACAACTGTTATGATGTGAAAAGTGCCCAAGGCCAGGGGCTTGTAGGCCCAAGTCCACTGAAATTAATTGTAATTGGAAAAAAAAAAAGGCCTTTTGCCTAAGCCAGTCATACTATACTTTCCAATCTGACCACTTCTTTTCCATTGATGGATATGATTTACTCTACTGAGTCATTCTTTTTTTTTTTCCCCCTAATTTAATACCATCCAAAAATATATCAGACCGTTTCTGGCACCTGTTCCTTTCTCAGAAGTGCCTCAAATGCTCAGGTATACAGAAAGCTCTGCAGTATGAAATCTCTCCTGATTCAGTAAAGCTTTTCTTTTAATAACAACAGCAGACAAGTTTAAAAACATTCTTTTTCTGGATAGACCAGAGCGGATATTTTCCTCCTGTAGGTACACCTCCTCCTCCTCCAAAGTGTGACTTTGTGCAGGTTGCAGAGGGCAGAAGCCTTTTGCAGTTACTGTCTTTTTCCTGGCATTCTGCCATTTCAAGTTGTCATGAGACCAACCAAAGTTGAGTTACCACTGCACAGTGAGACAGTTATACTCTAAATTTAAGCTTCCCCTAAATTTTCTGATGTTTGATAGTTGTCCTGCTAAGAATCATAAAAATTCAGCTCTGCTTTCCAAAATGATTGATCCTGAGGTCAGATTTGTTAAAAAGGGCACCAACTAAATAGTTTGTCTTTCTCAACTCTGTAAACTTAATGATGCTGGTAAGAATAGAGCTTTAATTCGATGACGAGCCTAGAATTAGGAGACACTTTTTGCAGTGGTGTAGCTGAGGATGGCAATAAGAGAGGAAATCTCCAGTTCCAGGTCTAACTGGCTGTTCATCTCTCAAGATGATTGGTAAAGTTTGAAGACTTTATAAGCATTCAGAATGAAATAGGGTCATGTCCTGTCTATATCTGGATGGAATATCTCCAAAATATACTTGGGTGGTACAGGAAATGGGGACAGTGATTCAACAGGTCTCACGTTTCTTTTGCAGGCCCATATAACCAAGCATGGTATGAAGAAGGAACTTTAATGCTAAAGGAGCAGGCTTTCACATAAGATGTAAACCAGAGTTCCAGGCTGTTTTCAGTAAGCCTCAGTATTCTGGCCCCTTTCCAGCTCCTCTCTGCCTACCTACGCTTTCAGCTGCCTAGGATAATCTTTATTTCCTGTCCCAAACTGCAGTAGCATTCTTGTTCACTCTTAAAAGAGCAGCTACATGTCAGTGGCGGGTGAAGGGAGCTTTTACCTCTCAAAGGTTGTTATGAGACTTAGTTAATTAAAACTTGCAAACATACTTCAAGCCCAAGAATGTCTCTTAAGAGACAGAGGAGCAGGGAAAGAGGATGAAGGGAACAGCCTGAGTGACAGCCCGGGAGCATTTTGTTAACCAGACGTCTCTGCCTTTTGTTCCCCTTCACCATGTGCCTTCAGCATTTGCTTACTTGGTGCAAAGCAGTTGCAAAATATTATAGAAACGGCAGTATTTATGCTCAGCTTTCACTGGCCAATGTGACGAGCCAAGGTCAGGATAAGGGGAGTCAGAGCAGGCAGGGGTGTCCCTCTGCCCTTGCCAGTCGGTAGTGGTGCGATGGGGACAGCTCCTTCCTCCTCTCCAGCCATGCCCAAACATGCTGCCCTTCCTCCCTTTGCCTCTCCCCATCCTCTTGCTCATAGAGGAAATGTGAGTGACTGCTGCTGTTTACCTCCTGCCTTGTTCTATCCCCAGCCTCTTCACACTGCATTGGCTCCTCACGGGTCAGGGTCCAGAGGAACAGAAGTGACAACAACGATTATGATCATTTCTCCTCTTGGCAGATTTTTATGATTTATTTTTATTTAACATATTTCCCTCATATTCAGATAGCCAGAGTAAGTCCCTTTAGCACTGTTATGGCGCTCTACCTAGAGAGCTAAAGATAACTTTGAGTCGCAAAATTTAAAGCACAGTGGTACCTGAGAGAGGCACGGGTCTGTATGCAGATAATATTCTTGGACCCTATTTCTAAACCAAACCTTTGGCAGAGTTCTAGGAGTTCTAGTTCTAGGAAACCTCAGACTCTTTCAAATTTGGCAGTAAGGCCTATTCTACTTTAAATTAGAGGCTTAATCTTAGATTTCCCATGTTTTTCTCTCTTTATCTAGTGTAAAACACTGCAAATAAAGAAGAAAACCTCCCAGAATTCTTTCTGTTTCCACAGATTCAGATCAGCAAATCATAAGCAGCTTCTTTGAATGCTCAGGTATATGATTACATATTTCACCATGAGCTGAAACCAAGGGGACCGAAAAACATTACTCTGAAAATACTACCTGTAATGAGAGGACTTGGTTGTCATGTTTGGTAAGACATCATTTATCATTTTGCCAAAGTAGTGTGTTTCCCTTAGAAATCTACACAAACTATCCTTAACATTAAAAGCTAGGGAGGGAAGGCTCTTTTCCCACTTTCATAAGTCTCTGAGAGAATCTCCTTATAGTTCCATTCGTTTCTCCCTTCCCAAATCTGCAAAATTCTCAGAAAAATATCTCCATTTGATTACACCGCTCTAACATCTCGATGAAGTTCACCCATGGTAACAAAAGACTTGGCTCCTTCATTCTCTGCTACTGCCTTTCTGAAACACCTTCCCTTTGTTTGGGACATTTTTCCCCCTGTAAGATGGTGCCACCTTACAAAAGAAGGCTGTGACATATCAGACTTAGCATATTGTATCAAACTCAGTGTTAGATTATTTCTTTCTTTGCAGCCTTAAGATCTTCTTGTGCACAAAGAAATAAAAAAACACAAAGGGTGTGTGCTGTGATGTGATGCATTTCCTGTAATATTTAATAATCCCAGGAAAATACTGACATATTACTGCAGCATACTTACAAATCTCTGTTTTCTGTAGAAATTACAACCTCCTATTTAGGTGTGTGAATAACCTGCTTTATACATTTGAACAACAAGATAAAACATCTCATCCTGACTACAAGAATATCCTAAACTTAATATACAAGGCCCAGATGCTGCCCTAAGATTCTATAATGTCAGTCCCAACTAATGCAATGGCATCTTTGTTTTCCTGCAGTAACAAATAAGGCAAGAATCACTCCCTGAGCTGACTACATCTAGATGTTTCACAAATGTCCTCACAGAATGAGCCTTATCTCCCGATTTCTGTCCCACTTGCTGCTGAAGGATGGTTTTCCTTTCCCAAGCATGCAGACCATCTTCCCCTCCCATTTACAGCCAGAAAACATCACTGTAGCAATTGCAGCAATTGTTTTGCTGGGAAAGCAGCTTTTGGGAAGTATCTAACATATATTTTTAACTGTTTTCCAGTGCAGTTTAGCAGCTGAATGTCGGGTACAGAGATTTAAATAAGGTTAATGGCCTTCTCCACAGTTTAAGAACCCCAGACAACTGGAAGCTGAGAAGTACTTGACAGTTTTGTTTTGGGTAGGTATTGGTTAAATCTCAAATCCTGTCAGCTGGGGAGTATGTTTGAATGGCCTGATTTGGGGGGGGGGGGAAAGGGCACTCAAAAAAATCTTACTTTTCTTTTCCTCTGTTTCTTTTAGAAACAAAAGAAAACAAGGAAACCTGAACATTTGACAAGCTACAGATTTCTTTTTATAAAACAAATAATAAAAGTGATGCTTTTTAGCTTAGTGAAAACGATTACCACAAAACCCCAACAATGTGCAGCAGTTACGTGCATTTGCTGGAAACCTGCATTCCTATTATAAATCTTTTCCCACAGAAGCCTTTAAATTAAAATTATTTCTGAAGCCTAGCCTAAAACATCAAAAACAAATCAAAGTTCAAGTGCACAGCATGATTCCCATTGGGAAAAGGGATTCATGTGCAGATGCTGGGTGATCGAGCGTGATCCACAAACAGCAGAACTGCTCCAGGGCTCCGCTTGGGCTTCCCTTCCACGTGTGGCCATGGACAAACAGTGGCAGGCTGCCTACTTGGGAAGGTAACAGATTAACAGATTCTCAGCATCTACGCTGCTGCTGTTGCGCTTACTGTTATTATTATTAGATTTGCTCTTAAGCTTTTTATTAACTCAGTGATTGTTTCCAAAGATGGCTTTGATTCCTTCAATAGCTTCTTCAAAAAAAGTCTAGATAATATTTAGTCATTCCCCACTTTTCCCCAAATGCGCATTGAATCTATAAAGTGCTTCTAAATACCCTGAGAATTCTCTAAACAGATTTTGTAAAATTCCTGTAACCTTTCACTAACCACCAGGCCCTTATTATCTAAAGAGGCTTCCAGGGAGGTGTTTGTAAGTAATTACCCAAGAATTAATCACAGGATTAACGTAAAAGGCAAAATATAATAAATAATCAAGTTCTTACATACGCAAATCATTGTGAGGTGCGTTACCAATTTTCATAGAGGGGCCACTGTCAGAAATGTAATTTCATCTATCCAATTAGCAGGTTTTGCTGCATTATAAATCTGTCATTGCTTTCTTTGCACCAAACAGCTGCTTATGCGAAGAACTGTGTGAAACTCTATTAGAAACCACAGGTCGGTATGAAGTGAGTTTAAAAAAAACAAATTCTCAGCAAAGCTGCATTAGATCTACTTCCTCTGGAAGGTCGTGGCCAAGAAGCAGTTAAAATTATTAGGAAGGGAATTCCATCATGCTATTAATGTCCTGCAATTCAGCTGTGACTGTGCTCTGTTCACTTGGTTTTCCTCTTCAAGTGCTGTTCTGTTTTTAAAGCTGCTTTGAAGGAATGCTCTCCAGTGGACTGCCGCCTGTCACTGCTCCCTGTCATGTGTCCGATAATTAAAATCTGACTGATTTACTGACTGGCATCAACCATCACAGCTCAAGAGTTAGAAGATGTTCATCCTTCCCAAGGCTAAATTTACTTGGTGAAAAGGGGCCGCTTGCTTCCAGCCTGAGCTGTCATTCAGCTGCCGTGGAAACCATAAAGATAGCTAACAGAGCCCCAGCCAGCAGTCTTTAGTTTATTTTATTCTAATATTTATTGCCACCCAGAAAATGAACATAATACAGACAAGTTAGTGAGAGCACTGCACTAGTGATTTGTGAGGCTGGTGTGGAGTGAGAGCAAAACAGTCCTGCGGTATTAAAATAAAATAGAACAGTGGTGTTTCCCAAAAGTATGGCAAGGCTGTAGCTGTGTTTATTTTAACCCTAATGGGGTGCAATTTATTATTACATTTTAAGTAGATGCACTCTTGGAGAAGGTTTTTCTTCCTTTTTTTCTAAGTGCACACTGCTCAGGAAGTACCAGAAAAAAAAAAAAAAAAAAAAAGGAAAAAGGGAAAAAAAGGAATATCATGTCATCCTGTGTGAATGATCTAGCAGTATTAATGGAGCCTCCAGGATCTATTGAAAGCAGCAACTTCAATAGCTCAGGGTCATGATATCAGCGCTCGTGATGGAACAAGCTATTTACAAAAGATTTAAACTCTGGGGAAGATGCCTCCCCCAGGCTCCCTGGCTTATTCTCCTTAGCCCTTGGGGTCACATCCTGCTCGTGTGGCTCCCGGCGGTTCCTCCGTTATCCGGGGCTGGGGGTGACGGCTGCCCCACGGCCCCGCACAGCCCCACGGCACCGCGCGCAGCGGTGGGAGCTGCTCCCCCTTTCCACGCTGGGCGTTTTTAGTGCATGGCTCTCATTTTTCTGCTCCCTCAGCTACAGTATTTGTCATTTTCTCCACATAAATAAAGCAAACCTTAAATATATACTGTCTAGGAAGAAACTCAAATACCTTTCCAGCATGAACAAGATTAATCACACATAATATTTACAGTACTAAACAAAACAATTATAACATCATATATACCCAGTTGAACAAACACCCTGACAGTTCTTCTTGAAAACATGCAGTAAAAATCAAATGAAAATCCATACCAGAGTAAAGGAAATTATCTCCACTTTTTATTCCTCTTAAGCCATTTTTTGAAACCAAAATTCAGACATAGACTTCTCATCCAGAAGTTGTCAAGGTCTGATTTACCACTGCCTTTCTGCCGTCGTGACAGAGCTGGGGCGACAAGCACAGCACCAAAAGCATCAAAAGAAAAATTACAGGGGCATCACGGGAAAGGCGTATTTCCTCCCTTAACTCCACAACTCTTCAGGTTTTGCTCCTGCAGTTATCACAAACACATGGATAGACGGAGTCAAGGGTAGCCCCCTATTTTTGCAAATGTGGGCCATAATCAGGTTTTTATATAGGGCCCACAGCATATATGAGAATGAGGAGATACGAGCCTTGCCTACCAAAGAGTTAACAAGCCGAGGACTCAGCCCTGCAAATCATTTCTTACATGAGTCTTAGTCATGCAAAAAGTCCTATTGACCTTAATGGCTCTACTCATATACTTAAGATTCATGGAGTAAGCGTTTGCAGGGTCAGATTCTTAAAACCAGGCACCAAAACATGCCCAAAAGCCTCCTCAGAGAGCAGTCCATATAAAAAATAGTGAGTCGCACCGTGTTCTAATCAGGTGTACAGGAAAAGGGAAAATATTACTGAGGAAGGTAGTGATGTAACATTTTGTATAAAAGCGTGCAGAATGACTTCTGTGTGTGCTCAGAGGCACTCCTTTGCCATTGGGGCAGTGCTGCCAGCCTATGCAGAAGAGCCTTAACACAAACATAATCTTAGACTAAATGCCCTAGCGCTAAACAACCCCATCCGCTTCACAGGGTCTTGCCCGACCAGCCAAAGCCTGGTATGCTGTAACGCGCTGTAAAGGGAATTCAAAATTATCCATAACCAACAACTCCATCACTCACTCTCAAAAGTGTTTTATCTTCCCTTGTCTCCTTGCCTTCAGGAATTTCTCTCAACTTGATATTTCTTTATCGGAACTTATTTTTTACAGGTCATCAATTTGATTTCTCAATGTCTTAGTGCTTGGTAGTCTCATTTGGAACAGCACTCAGTTGTGCACATCGATCTTTAGCACCTTATATTCAATTTTCATGCAGCTGTTTACAGCATGGAGAAAAAAAAACTTCTTTAAATGACGAGGTTTGGCAGCAGATCCCAGGCTTTTTTTTTTTTTTTTAAATAATGATTTAATAAAAGAGAAAGATATATAAAGAATGAAACTTGTCAAGCCACAGAAATATCAGAACTAAGGGAACTAAAAAGGTCTGAGAACAGAACATCCATCTGCCATCTTGCAGCATCCACAGGACCAATTTTTTCCTGATTAATTCAGAGATCACTGTAGACTCAGACTGCAAGCTGTGTTTAGGTCACTTATTTTAGCAAGTATAACTACAAGTGATGGTATTTGGACACAAACTTCTGTAGCTTTTCCAGCTACAATAGTAGTCCTCATGACCTGCTGCAGTACTGAATTTCAGAGGCGGGTGACATGCTGGGTGAGGAAAGATATCCTTTCATTTGTTCTAAATGTACCTGCCATTAATTTCAGTGAATGACAAGTTGTTGCTATATTAGGCCTGAACATGAAAAGGAAAAACTGATCAGTTTCCACTACATACTCACAGCATTAAATACCTCAGTCAAGTTTCTCTGCATTTTTCTTCTTTCCAAATGCCCTTTTTCCTGAAATCAGTAATACAGGAGGATGAAAATTGGTTTCTAGTATGATTAATGCTGAGCAAAACTTTCAGCTCAATACTAGAAAAAAATCACCTGTTTTTGATATAATGCTCTTTGCCTTTCCCCTCCTCTCTCTCTGTCTCCTCCATCGCTTTCTCTGGGGATGCACAAAGCTTTTCAACCAGTCCTAATTTGGCTCCAGATCCTTCACCCTTCTTCCTAAAATGCCACCTCTGGACAGAATTGATTCCAGGAATTGCTGCTTACTACCTATTCACCTGTAACTATCCTCTGAGAAGGAAAGGCTATTTCACTCCCAATTCCAAAATGTTTGGTGAGAGTTGGATGATCCCATTCAATGTCACTGCGATAGCAAGGG
The DNA here is from genome assembly GCF_059628265.1 of Tinamus guttatus. Classification (NCBI taxonomy): domain Eukaryota; kingdom Metazoa; phylum Chordata; class Aves; order Tinamiformes; family Tinamidae; genus Tinamus; species Tinamus guttatus. Next base: position 1,963,116 of record NW_028289208.1, on the reverse strand, counting down.
AATGACAGGATTTTCTGACAAATGTGAAATGTGATGCTCTGCCAGTCAATAGGATATGCAAGGGAGCCTTTTGCTACCTGCTAAAATAAGAGCAACACCTTTACATCATCAAGAAGCCAAACTTTTTTTTTCAAAATCACTTTGAAATTTCCCAGATTTTTCACAAGCTTTGAAATCTGAGTGAGTGACTTTATAAGACGAGGAGAGGGGTAAACCAAATTCCTTGGCTTGGTTGTATCCTTGGGAATACAGCAGGAAAGAACTCCTCTTTTTAGCATTTCATTAATATGCCACAGTAGGCTGTTCTCCTGGATAATGTCATCAGGCCTCACTCTACACATCTGTGTGTACACACTGTCTACACTGACACATGCCTACAATGGCTTTCATTTGGGGTGCATTGATGAGCAGAATACTTTACACAAACTGTGTCTTAATCTTTTTCTCTTATTGTTGCATAAAATAAATTATTTTAATTAGGAACTATGAATAAGTGATAATAAAGTCAACATCAGAAGGAAAGACTCAACAACTTGTTTAGATGCCTGATTTGAGAAAAGTGCCTAAACTGTTTTAAAATGTGTTTCACTGCAAAGAATACAGGCAAGATTTTGAGAATTATTCATATATAGGAAATATTCTAATCATCGTCCAAATACACCCACTTCTGCAGTGAAATACAGCAGATACTTAACAGCACCCGGCAATTTGATACACATAAAAGGTTGGGTGTGGAAAAAAAATAGAACAGTATCCAGATGAAATTGCAGATGTCAAGAATGGAATTCACCAACAGGGAGAAGAGCGAAAAGGGAGATTACTATTTTTATGTAAAATAAATCAGTCTGCTAATCGGGCTGGGATTTTGCTGCTGGGAGTTAAGGAGGGCAAAAGGAGAATCGTAATTTCTAGAGCTGCCACTTTAAACTGCAGCCCATCTTGCTTCAACAACGCTTTGATCCGATATCAGAGAGGGGGCATCTTGAAGTCATGCAATGTCAAGGCTCGAATGAGCATATTTTAAGTTAACAGAAAGTAAACCAAACCAATTAAGCCATCTTAATGCTTTGACTTCTCACAGTGCTTGCTTACCAAGCAGATTTTTCTAAGCTTTCGCAGCTATGAGCATTACCATTTCCCAGCTTTATAGGCTCACACCTAAAACTCCAGGTCATCCCCCGTTTTCAAGCACAGAGTTTATATCTAGAACATGGAGTTCAACAGTCCCCACACTCCTGCCTGGCTAATGGGTAGCTGGTTGGGTGGCTGGAACCTCTCTGAGCTCAACAGAGCTGCCCACCTCAGCCTTGTAGCCTGTTAATTAACTTCCTTGGTCCCCAAGCCACTGGCCAATTTCAGCCAAAAGGTTCCCTCATAATATGACATCCCCATTTAATTCCTTAAAAATAAAAAATACTACCTTTCATTGAGACACAAATTTGAAGCAAAGAATCATCAGGTACTGGCTATATTGGGAAGCAGTCCCAGAATCTGGAGGAAGTCAAATTAAAATATGAGGGCTCAGCTTGTCCCCTAGGCTAGGATAAATCTGGGTAAATCTAAAGGCCTTTAGTTTTCAGCATTACTAAAGGAGCAAATCTTTTACCTCAAGTTTGGTAAAGAGTCTTATTGTTTCTAACCTTAATTTCATCCATTTTTCTCTGACCATCTTTCAGCACTTGTTGAGTTCTCAGACGCTGCGTCTTCAGTACTGGCTGGCAGCTAAGCATCACATCAATCAAGGTCTTTAAAAAAATGCAGTACAGGTCACCACACGGCTCATTAAATAAAGGGATAGTCTGCTTGCCTATTTAGAAATTAAAACATGGAACAAAACAGAGGGAGGACTAAAATTTAACATCCCCTTCCATTTTCCGGCAAGTGATCTGTCAACTGGAGGAGCTGTTCCACTAACTGAAGCTTGTGAAGAGTGTGACATCGCCATAACCGTGAATATCTCAAATCGTTATGTCAACTGAGGTTATTGTGAAGTTGAAATTGTACTGGCAGTGGAGTCCTCTATTGTCATGATTCCTATACAGACACAAAGATGAGGAGAAAAGAGAAAAAGAGGTAGAGGGAGAATGTAGGTTAGTATAAAAGTTTACCAGGGCAAGTTTAGGTATATTTCATTATTTGTGCATAGCAAATAGAGCAATGTGCATATTACCAGTGCCAATAAAATACCAAACCTACATTTTAAATTTAAAATTTTAAAATATGCTGGAAAATCCAGACACAAACTTACCTGCACACACACAAAACATTCAGGTAGAATTTAAGGGCACTGCTGAAGTCATTCTTTCAGTTGGGCTTCACTTCTTGGTTTTCCAGTCCACGGGGTCCCTAAGAAAGAGCTCTGTGTGGGTGTGAGTTGGGGGGAGTGTGTCTGTGGGGGGTGTTTGGACAGACCTGCGCCTGACTTGGCACCAGGGCAGGACTCAGCATCTCTCTTACATATTAACTGGAAAGGACCTGCAGACACTGCGTTTTTCCACCTAGAGCATTGCTAGAATACTGGGACTGACGTGCAAGGGGGCAGAGACACCTCGCTGTACCTACACAGGAACTGGATCACTAGCCAGAGAGTTGATCACAGTCACATACAAGCAGTGATTTATCCCATAACGCCGGAGTTACTATGTGGCTGTCACATGTCATTGTGTGATGTGACATGTCACATCATTGTCATGGTGACATGTCACCACTGCTGCGCAGCTATCATGGACATACAGTTAAAAGCCATCACTACAACTGCTTCCACTTAAATATTTAGGTTTTTTTTTTAAGGATTACTGTCTATGGCATAGAAATTCTTATTATCACAATGCAAGGTCTACAATGAGTATTTTGAAACAAATTTAGTAATGCCAAATCATGTCTGCTTCTGCAAGAGGGGGTTACATCCATCAGAGTAAAGTCAAAATAAACTAAGTGAAAACAAAGAAGGGTTCCTTCTATTGTTTTCCAGAGATCTCAATGAAAAGGAAAAAAAAATAAAAAAGAAAAGAAGAAGAAAATAAAGGACAAATCTAACTGTAAAGAACCACCACCCTTAGAACACACAATGAGTACTACAACTGCAGAAATGTCTCATGGAGGCTGCAAAGAGCCTTAAAAAGAAGGTAGAGAGTCATTCATCCATTTCAGCGTATATGGACCAAGAAAACAAGAAGTTTTACAGGTAACACACAGAAAGGCCACAGTAAAGACACAATATAGCTAATTCATAATCTCAAATAGTTATTGCAAGGCAGCTGGCAAACTCGGACATTCAGCTCTTTCAGGCATATTGTCAACCTTGCCTAAATCCTTCACAGAAAAACTCCCTGAGATTTGTCTCCATTGAGATTTTTATAGCCAAATACCTTTATAGGTGTATATCAACCTCCTGTAATACACCTTTTGGCCAGTGAATATAAAGTCAAGGGAGAAGACACTTTTCCTAAACAGTGAAAGATCTACCTGTAAGAATCTGGAACTGAGGTGGAAGGAGATGTATACATATATGTGTGTACATATACCTGCATGTACATATGTCTGTATGTGCATATAGCTATATTTTACTTCATGAAGAGATGTGATTATCCGGTAGGGTTCACACTCCTAAACTAAGTAAGCACAGACTAATCCCACAGCAAAGATGACATACTTTGTTCTGCAATAGAGAACATTGGCATGGAATTCTCTGACTTAGATGAGGGAAAGAAGAATTGCTATTTTTATTCAAAAGAAATAAATTTTCTAATCAAAGTGGGAATTTGCTTCTGGAAATTGTGAATGAAAAGGAAAAAATTAATATTGAGAGCTGTCATTTTAATGAACAGCCTTGGTGGGATTGCACAAGGTGAAAGTCAGCAAAAAAAAACATAGCCCAGATGTTTAGTTGGAACAGGAGGATCTGCCTTAATATCACGCTTTTCACATGATTCTTAAATCCTATTATAATTTATATAAAAAGTTATATAAATGTTTACAGCTCTTTATTAAAGCTGTAAACAACCAGAGAAAACTAAACTCACCTTAGGCTCTTGCAACAATTCTCCCCAAAATAAGTTTGTCCTTTGTAAATTGTGCCTGTTGGAGACTCCGCAGGGCTCTGCATTACTCTGCAGTATTTTACCTCCAGACACAGAGGAAGTCTGAAATTTCTTGTACACAGAAATGAGCATTTTGGCATAAACAATGTGATCAAGACAGTTTCCATCCTCATCACTGAATCTTGATGGTTTTCTTGAACTTAGATGTAACAGTTCCCCACACACAGGATATTGTGTGTGATAGAAGCAGTTTTAACTTGAAAGCTCACTCCCACCAAATGTCTGCATTTTTGTGAGCCAAGAAAGACCTCAACTCAACTATAACATATTTCTAGAAAAAAAAAAAAAGCCTTTGCTGCTATTCTCTCAGGCACAATTTGTTTCCTAACCAATAATGCTATTTAATCAAAACTCACACTGGCCTTCCTAAAAGCATTTAAAAAACAAAACAAGGAAGCATTTCTGTTCCATAGTTTAGTTCTTAATCATCTAATCAAACTTGATAAATTTTCCACCCTCTCTCTCTCTCTTCTAAAATGAATTCTTGGCAGCCTTCAGTGAAAAAAAAAAAGAAGTTCATGTAGAAGTTCAAAGCAGCAATTTATGTTTCTGATAATTCTAAATTAATTCTTAATCTATGAAGCATAAAGAAACTATGCTTGAGATGCAGCCCACATCCAACCATATGGCTTAAGGAGACAGTCTCCGTGATGTGTGGCTGCAGATCTCCCTGTCCCTGGCATACACACCTGAAGTTCATGCCCCCTAATGTAATTGGACAGTTTTGTTTGTGAAAATGGCCTGTTCTGCCAAGTGCTGAAGTCCTTGCTTTGACAGATATATCACTTTTCCAATGTGAGTGCATTCTGAAGAGAGCTGACACATGATCAAGTTCTCTTTAATATCCTTCAGCAAACCTGACAGTTGTCCAGCAGGGTCTGGTGCCGCATCCAACTGTCAGCTCCCGCGGAGGCATTATGGGAAAGCCGCTGAGGAAAACAGCAATAAAGAGGAAAAAATGTGATTTATGCTTCTGTGTGTACTCAACCTAGTATTAAAAATAAGTACTCCAGTCTCTATGTATTTAAGCAAGCCTACAGAGACAGTCTTCTTGGGTTCTAGTACAGAACAACCACCTCTTTTCTTGCTCCTTTTTTTATTTGGGGATTTATTGCACGTGTCATTAGAAAGCACCCCAGATATTACCTCCACAGGTATGAGTATTTATTTGTATGAGTATCTATTTGAAAGAAAAAAAAAAGTTAAGAGTAATGAAGACTAAATGTTCTCATAAAGATCCTTCCCAAATCTGATCTGCCTTGTAAATAACAACTGTTTTTTTAACTCTTTGAGTTGCCTCAGACACCTACAGTTTTCAGAAGGGTGTTTCACTTCCAAGTCAAGAGTTTGCATGTACACAGCTATATTCATTTAGTTAGTATTTGAATGTTTACCTGTGCCTAGTAGTGAAAAAGTCTGCATTTCAACAGGGATCCAGCAATGTAAGCCTTAAATATCCTATTCAAATTGTTATTTTGACTAGACATTACCAGTTTGTCACCTTAAAATTTCTCTTTTCTGGAGGAAGGTAGATCCTGACCTCCAGCACTTTGTGTTAATCACTGAAATGCAACTTCCAACACAAAAGAATTGAAAGGGACCAAAATAATATCATAGATCTCATCACGCCCACCAAGAAAGCGGTATTTTACCCTCTGACTGTAGCTGTTTTCTTTGCCTGATAACCCACTCAGCCCCTCTTCTGTGATGTGCCAATGAAAGACCAAAAGGTTTCTGCATGCTTCGCTCCATGCTGCAGGTGTCTTGGTCTGCAGCCTCGCACCAAGGCAGTCCCCACAAGCCCTTTGGTGGCCTGTCCTGGTTTTACAGACACCAAAACTGCAGCCACTCTGTGCATGGGGTCAAGCCACATGTAGGGAGCCCAGAACAGCCAGACACAGCCTGAAATGGCTCCAAACCAGAATGACCAAATCTGCTGTAAATCAAGACCAAACACCTGGTTGCACCCAATGACGATCATGCATGAGAGCAACACTGAAGACGCACAAGGCCCACGTTTCCCCATAAAAGCAATGTCAAAATTCTTCCAGAAAGGCAAGCTATTGACATAGCTAAGTAGAATTGGCCAGGATGGGGAACCACAGAAGGACTGGGCACTCTCTGCTATTCCAGCGCCCCTTTAAATATACTGCTTAGGTGACTGCCTACTTAGCCTACGGTGAAGGCCACACTTGTCTGCAGTGAAGTCCCATAATCTTGGTTTATTGCAGTGCATGTATTGTATTTGTTCAAGCTGTTGCCTGAGGGGGTGCTTGTGGGAAATGTATAGCTTTCCTCTCCCCCCGCCCTTGTCTCGCAGACTATTTAGGCTGACATTTATCAATAAATTGCACATATTGTTATACATTTTTCTGTCGGAGCAGCACTACGAGATTATGTGATGAGCACATTTTATCAATCTTGCAACACTTTTTTTTTTTTTCTTACAAAGATTTCTGCTGCAGAAGTGACTGGAATGTCACAGATTCAGCACGACCTGATTGCTAAGTCAAACTAAGATAATTTCCATTCTAGCCCTTGTCTCAGGAAACGTTTCTGGGGAAGGCTGTTCCTGGCTGCTCTCCCTCCCCCAGTCCTGTGCACAGCAGCACAGTGGCAGAAACGCAACATGGCCCTCTCTTCCCCACAAAGGCCATAAATCTTGACACAACCAGGCGATTTCTGCGTTCTGCAGCTTTGTATGTTATATTTTTCCCCCACGGGCTAAGCCTCTAAAAGCCACTGTCTGACCTCCCATTAGTTTTTGTTTGCTTTATTTTTTCTGAGGTAGTGGTATAATGACCATACAATCAAGATCATGTCAGTTAATCCTCCTTTCAGATCAACACAACTCTTCCTCACACATTGCATTTAAATTTTCTTAAAGAAATGCCTTTGCCTGAAAGACAGATCATTTGTCTTCAAATTTCCTCTGTCAAAACCCAGAGAGGCTATTTCCATAGCATATTTTTATTCTTTAAATGTTCTGAATTTTGCTGCTTCTGTTTTACTATCCTCATTAGTTGCACTTACATAGCTGTATTACTTCAAAATGCCACTATTTTGGACAACATGTTGGAGGCTGCTAGTCACTTCAGTAGAATAACCTGGAATAAAATTCTTTAAAAGTACAGGAGAAGGAATTTATCGCCATGCCTGCTGCAAAATACGTAGGGCAGTCCATACTCTGTGGAAGACCGGCCTTCTTTTATGTCCTTTGGTTACAATCGGGATGAGAAAAATTTATTGTGATCATTTAGTACATTTGAGACAGATATTGAGCAACCTGGTGAACAGCCCTGAACCTAACACTCGTGTACACGTTTGGCTGCAAGGCTTGTCTAATCATAAGATGCAATTGGCTTCATAACTAAACACCATTCATTTCAGAAGGAGGTAGAATTAGTTTAGAAGAGGTTAGGTCCCCAATTAGAGAAGAAAAGCAATACCACATGATTGAATTCACCCCTGTGTGGTGAGAGCACGCGCACCATGCACCACAGCAGCCTTATTTAAGAGAGGTTTTTCTGTGGCCCAGAGCAGTGCTCTGCATGTCACCCAGTGAGCCCCAGTGGCTACTCGGCATGGATCAAGACACAAAGTGATTTGGGTGCAAGTACTAGCAGGGTATAGCAGGCAGCTGAAGACCAGGGCTGTACAGGCAATAGCTCCCTTCTGACTTGCACCTTTTCTTCTGGAACCTTGAGGGAGCCAGCGCACATGGGAGCTGCTCCTGCTCCAGCCTGCTGGGCAGCAGGGCATGGCGGGGCCTTTAAACCCAGCTGTCTGCTTGAACCCAGAACTACAGAATCTCTGAAACCTTAAAAAAATATCCAATTGCCTGTTTTGAACTTTTCAGTTCAATGAAAGAATGCAGTTGTAACTAAAGTATATTCATTGGACAACAGTGACGGGAGGGAGGGGAGGAAGGAGAGGAAGGAAGGGAGAATCACAGAGACGTGGTGGGACAGCTCACACGACTGGAGCGCTGCCGTGGAAGGCTATGTGCTCTTTAGGAAGGACAGGCTGGGAAGGCGACGTGGTGGAGCTGCTCTTTATGAGAGAGAGCAACTGGAATGCATGGAGCTCAACCTGGGAGTGGAGGATGAGTGAGTTGAGAGCTTGTGGGTAAGGATTAGAGGGCAGGCTAATGTGGGAGACACTGTGGTGGGTGTCTGCTACAGGCCACCTGACCAAGACGAGGAGGTTGATGAGGCCTTCAATACTCAGCTGGATATTGCCTCACGGTCACAGGCCCTGGTTCTCATGGGGGACTTCAACTACTCCGACATCAACTAGAAGGACAACACAGCCAGGCACAACCAGTCCTGGAGGTTCCTGAAGTGTGCTGATGGTAACTTTTTGACGCAGGTTGTGGAGGAGGCGACGAGGAGAGGTGGGCTACTGGACCTCGTGCTAACAAATAGAGAGGGACTTGTTGGAGATGTGAAGGTGGTGGGTAGCCTCGGCTGCAGTGACCATGAGTTGGTAGAGTTCAGGATTCAACGAGGAGGAGGCAGGGCTGTAAGTAGCCTTGCAGTCATGGACTTCAGGAGGGCCAACTTTAGCCTCTTCAGAGACCTCCTCGGAAGAACCCCATGGGCTAGAGCTCTAGAAGGTAGGGGGGCCCAAGGGAGCTGGTTAGTTTTCAAGCAGCACTTCCTCCACGCCCAGCAGCAGTGCATCCCTGTGTGTAAGAAGTCAGGCAGAGAGGACAGGAGACCTGTGTGGATGAGCAAGGAGCTTGTGGCAATGCTCAAGCAGAAGAAGGCGGTATACAGAATGTGGAAAAAAGGACAGGCCCCCTGGGAGAAATATAGGAACGTTGTCAGGGAATGCAGAGATGCAACAAGGAAAGCTAAGGCACGTTTGGAACGCAATCTGGCAAGGGACATTAAAAATAACAAGAAGAACTTCTTCAAATATATTAACAGCAAAAGGAAGATTGGGGTAACGTGAGACTGCTGGTGAAAGGGATGGGCACCCTGGTTACGAAGAACACAGAAAAGCAGAGTTGCTGAATGCCTTCTTTGCTTCGGTGTTTACCAAGGGCAGCCCTTTAGAGTCCCAGGCCTTAGGGACAAAAGAAGAAGCCTGGAGAGAGGAAAACTCGCCCTGGGTAGAGGACGATTGGGTCACAGAGCACCTAAGGAAACTCGATACCCACAAATCCATGGGCCGTGATGGGATGCACCCCGGAGTGCTGCGGGAGCTGGCGGATGTCATAGCTAAGCCGCTCTCCATCATCTTTGAAAGATCCTGGAGAACGGGGGAGGTGCCGGAGGACTGGAAGAAGGCCAATGTCACATCAGTCTTCAAAAAAGGCAAGAAGGAGGACCCAGGCAACTACAGGCCAGTGAGCCTCACCTCCGTCCCCGGAAAAGTGGTGGCCCGGCTCATACTGGCTGTTGTCTCCAGGCACATGGAGGACAAGAAGGTGCTCTATGATGCCTTCTATGATGGAATGACCAGTTGGATAGATGAGGGGAGAGCGGTGGATGTCGTCTATCTCGACTTCACCAAGGCTTTTGACACCATCCCTCACAACATCCTCCTGGGCAAGCTCCGGAAGTGTGGGATAGATGAGTGCACAGTGAGGTGGATTAGGAACTGGCTGGATGGCAGAGCTCAGAGGGTGGTGATCAGCGGTTCCACAGGAACTTAAGGAAAAAATTCTTAACGGTGAGGGTGACAGAGCACTGGAACAGGCTGCCCAGAGAAGTTGTGGAGTCTCCTTCTCTGGAGATCTTCCAAACCCGCTTGGACGCAGTCCTGTGCCACATGCTCTAGGTGACCCTGCGTGTGCAGGGGGTTGGACTAGATGACCTCTAGAGGTCCCTTCCAACCTTGAGCACTCTGTGATTCTATGATTCTATGGAGGAAGAAAGAAGCAAGAGAGGGAGGGAGGGAGGAAAGGAGGAAGGGGTAAAAAGAAACAGTGGAAGAACTCATTAATTAGGAAAATTTGCCACTGTTTCATTATTAAAAAGTTTTTGGTAAGAACATTTTGTTGAATCTAGATTGATTGGGACAAAAAGTAAATCTAAGAAATAATCTAAAAAGATGTCACATACTTTTAAAGAAGAATTAGAATAAATAGGGAGTGCATTTTATGAAACATGCTGACTCTTTGTTCATTTTTGATGGTTAGACGTACACATCAATGAAAGGTTTGTCAGAAGCTACGATCTTGGTTTCCAGCCTGCAGTGAGTTATGTGCTCACTGAAGTCTCTGCATTTGTGAAGTGTTTATGATCGCTTCAGAATTAACAGCTTCCTATGAATGTCAGATTTATGGACAATCTGTTAAATATTTGAATCAGATCTGCTTACCTGAACTAATCCATCTGAAAAAAATACGTGTTCTTCTCAAGTGCCAAGGGTTATGTCATGTCACTTTGCCAGAGTGAAATAAAACATGTTGTTACCAAAGAGATATTTGCTAACAATTTGGAGTATATGCAATATATGGAAGCATTTGGACTACTGATTCTCAGTTGTTGTTTCTCACATTCATAATTATTGGATGATATATTCTAGTGGTGTGTGGAAGAATAAAACCAAGTCAAAGCTAGAGCTCAGTGTATCATATGGATATTCAAATAGCATTTTTTTTCTGAAATGTCAAGATGTCACTGAGTGAAACCATTCTGGGCTGCCTTGTTCCAGAAAGAGCCCCAACTTCCTTTCATCATCCTTTCCCCATCCACCTGCAGCCAATAATGTAAGTTGTGACAATTATGCACTACCGCTACTCTTTTAAAGTACCCACATCAATGCTCCTTGCCAAATGTACCTGTGCATAGACTTTATATCCAACATTCAGTATATAACATATGCACTTAATCAATGTACAATTTGGACATTTTATTGGAACATCTCCCAGGGAACTGGTTTGGCTAATGATAATGAATGGTCCTGACTGTCACGTAACTGGGATGGCATTTACAAGGGGAAAGAAGAAAAGAAAAATCCTACCTTCATATGACCAGTGTCACAAGGTTAAATGACACTAGAGTTCTACCCTCTTGCTATTTAATGTGGAAATGACTAAATAAAACATTAAAAAAGAGGAAATATGCATGAAACATAATGAATAGTCTTTTTATTAACTTTACCTTTCGTGTTTCATCTCAGTAGGATAATAAAAGACACATAGATCAGCAAAGCTGGGATGTGATGACCACGCTTGAAGCTTTCACATCCCTGTGTCTGAAACAACGTTAGCCTGCTCCTTTCTTTGGCTTAGCTTGCAGATGCTCAGCATTTCTGAAAATCATTTTGGCCCCCAGAAAATTCAGAGATCCAGAATGATACTGTTAAAAATTCAAGACTAAATTATCTGATAACATGGCCCAAAAAAGTCATTAACTCTCTAAAAAATAAAATTTCTACTTGAGCTTGTCATAAATGGAAAACAGCACACATGCAGGTTAGATCTCTTAAAAATAAAAACTGAACTGCTATGGGAAGAAACATCATTTGTTAGTGCTAAGGCTACCCATTTTTTTCTGAAACATGTTTTATCCACATGATTTTTGTCCCTAAAACTATAGTGTCTGCAGATATATGTGCCAGCAGTTCCTGCCTATTCTAGCTTGCACATACGTAGCAAGAGGAGAGAAGGAAAAAGTCTTCAGTAATAGAATCTATCTCATTTCATAAGGAGGAGGAGGAGGAACTGCAATTCTCCAAGCAAACCTCTTTTCAAAGACTTTTAGCCCAAATGAAAAATTCAAGATTTTAATAATTTTAATAAGCTTCTGTGATAGGCATTCAAATTTGAGGTGTTTATCCAAATACCCTCAAGCTTCAGAGAATCCCTTACCACTGCTTCACTTCCTAATAGCTGTCATTCCAATAAATATCAGAGCAATTAAAATCTCTATCAATCAAAAATATTGCTTTCTTACAGGCCTGTCATTTTTTAAAAGCAAATCCTGATCTACCTTTTCTAACAGCTCTCGAATTTTATAGCAACATATAATAACCATCTGACTGCCTTTATTTCCATTTAACTTTTATCTTTAATGTCTCTGCTGTTTCAACCAAAATATTTATAGCATTTTTTCCTATGCACACTTAATATCGTCATCTCTGTTTCTGCTGTATTTTGCCCTCCTTCATATAAGGAGAAAAGGCAAAGCTAGTGAAATCATTTCTTGGAGAGACAGCCAAAAATTTCATGAGCATTCACAAATCTGTTCAAAAGAATGAAGACTTCTTGCTGTGAAGATATAAAATTTTATAAAATTACCATGAGGAATTATCTTTTCTTGGAGATACAGAGGAAATTCAGGAAAGATGTACAAGTTATCACATATTCTCCATGAGATCTAACTACTACCCTGAGCAAAGATGAACTTGAGTAGAGTTTGGAGGAATTTCCTTCCATTTTGCCACTAGGAAGTAATGACAGAAGGAAAGTTTTCCAAAGCAGTCTTCAAAGACATGCCCATCTTTGGTCACCTCCTGTTCCCTAACTGGGTGATATTGATGTTCTTTTCTCTCTTCCTCCCTGTATCCTGCAGGTTTCAGTGTACACAAATAAATCTACCTGCAAATCACACCTTTTTCTTCCCTTTTTTTTTTTTTTTAAATTTTACCTACTATTTTAAAAATGAGCCTAGCTGCTAATGGAGTCCAGTTATCTAATCTGTCATGAGCTCAAGTCCTATGGGTCTTATTTTCATCTGCAAAAAAAGGCATTGAAGACTGCCTAGGCAGATGACACTTAGAGCTTAAGAAGGTTGGACACTGTTTAGAGGACAAAATATCATTCCTTTATTTTTAAATCCAAGTCAATGTTTTGTAATGCAAATACAAGTTTTCTGTATATTTTGTTTATTCTGTTTCATGTTTTGGCCATTCCACTCTCTCTGGAGTGCTATTAAGATTAGGAGGGTTGTGTGCAGTGGTTTAAAGAATATGAAAAGAGATATTGTCTAGTGTATGAAAGGGCTTCTAAAGATTGGATTCTTGAGTCACTTTAACCTTGAGTTTTTTTAAAGATGTCAGATGGATATTTTTAGTAAACTTGTATTTCTTGGTAGTTCATAATATATTCACTACACAAGACCTAATTCTCATGTAATTTAACTGATTAAATATCCAGAGTTATGTATGTAATATGTGCACGTGTTTCAAAACAGAGTAGAAATTTAAAATAAAGGAGCCAGACAGATGCTATTTGGTTGAACTCAGTATATTAGTCATACAGTTTTTATATACATAAATCTGTTGCTCTGGATTGATGTACAGTTCTATTTATTCTGCCATTAAAAACAAAAGGTGTTCGCAAACATAGTGTATTACAGCTTCAGTACTAGCAGATGAGTAAGCAGGAGGACAGGCCACTGCAGACCACAAACTCAGTTCAACTGTCTCAGCCAGATTTTAAGGCTAAACTTTTTGAAATAAAAAAATCTTTCCATACGACCCTTATAATTTATCAAACTTTTCAAAATGTTGTTACCATATTTCATGAAATACCCCACAGGTTTGCATCTGTCAACTCAAACTTAACAATGATGCAACAGGAGCTCGCTTGTGGTGGAGTATCTGAGTTCCCTATCAGGACGCAACTGCCAGGTTGAAAACAACATGGTACTTTGTTTCATCATCTCTTTTACAAAGTAAATATTTTACAAAATATTTACTCCTCCTTTTGAGAGCAGTTGATCAATTTTAATTGTTTTCCAGACTTTTCTCCAGAACAAGTTTTTTCAATGAATCAGATACACTTTTGACTGATTTATTCATTCCCTGTCAAAAATAAAAGTTACAATCCCCTAATTTAATTAAAATGTTCTTGACTGAAATCATTAAATCTTGGAGAGATGTTTAATTCAAAATTTGCTGTATCTACAATGGCTATGATTGAGTAACAGAAAATTAACTTATGCCATAGGAGTTTCTTAGAATATTTGTTTACTCTTCAACTGAAGCACACTAATTACAATAAGAGGTCTTCACAAGCAATCCAGTTGGCAAATATGATTGGCTAATAGATAAGGAATGGTTCATGATTAAAAATACACAAATCCAACATCTACAGAAAAAAAGGGTTATTAGGTTTGGGGCCACTTTACAAAGTATCGAAAATCAGGTTGTCAGATATACTTGAGTTGCCATGTGGATGTGAAGTGAGACAGATTTTTTGTTGTACGTGCACATAGAAACTCACATGTGCATTTCATAGAATGCTTAAGGTTGGAAGGGACCTCTAGAGATCATCTAGTCCAACCCCCTGCACACGCAGGGTCACCTAGAGCACGTGGCACAGGACTGCGTCCAAGCGGGTTTGGAAGATCTCCAGAGAAGGAGACTCCACAACCTCTCTGGGCACCCTGTTCCAGGGCTCTGGCACCCTCACTGGGAAGAAATTTTTCCTTAAGTTCCTGTGGAACTTTTGGTGCTTTCATTTGTGGCCATTACCTCTAGCTCTGTCGGTGGCCACCACTGAAAAGAGACCAGCACCATCCTCCTCACTGCCTCCCTTGAGGTACTTCTAGACACTGCTCAGGTCCCCTCTCGGCCTTCTCTTCTCCAGGCTGAACAGGCCCAGCTCCCTCAGTCTCTCCTCATAGGGTAGATGTTCCAGGCCCCTGATCATCCTTGTAGCCCTGCGCTGGACTCTCTCCAGCAGCTCCACATCCCTCTTGTACTGTGAAGCCCAGCACTGGATACAGTTCTCCAGATATGGCCTCACCAGGGCTGAGCAGAGGGGCAGGATCGCCTCCCTCGACCTGCTGGAGACGCTCTTCTTAATGCACCCCAGGATCTCATTGGACTTCTTGGCCACGAGGGCACATTGCTGCCTCATGGTCACCTTGCTGTCCACCACAATACCCAGGTCCCTCTCTGCACAGCTGCTCTCCAGAAGGTCGGTTCCCAGCCTGTTCTGGTGTCTGGGGTTATTCCTCCCCAGGTGCAGGACCTTGCACTTGGCCTTGTTGAAATGCATGAGGTTTTTCACCGCCCAGTTGTCCAGTCTGTCCAGGTCCCTCTGGATGGCAGCACAGCCCTCTGGGGTATCGGCTACTCCTCCCAGTTTGGTATCATCAGCAAACTTGCTGAGGGAGCACTCTGTGCCTTCATCCAGGTCATTGATGAATAAATTGAACAGGACTGGACCAAGGACTGACCCCTGGGGGACTCCGCTAGCTACAGGCCTCCAACCAGACTCTGCACCGCTGATCACCACCCTCTGAGCTCTGCCATCCAGCCAGTTCCTAATCCATCTCACTGTGCACTCATCTATCCCACACTTCTGGAGCTTGCCCAGGAGGATGTTGTGAGGGACGGTGTCAAAAGCCTTAGTGACGTCGAGATAGACGACATCCACCGCTCTCCCCTCGTCTATCCAGCTGGTCATTCCATCATAGAAGGCCTTCAGGTTAGTCAAGCAAGATTTCCCCTTGGTGAATCCATGCTGACTACTCTTGAGCACCTTCTTGTCCTCCATGTGCCTGGAGACAACGGCCAGTATGAGCCGTTCCATCACTTTTCCGGGGACGGAGGTGAGGCTGACTGGCCTGTAGTTGCCTGGATCCTCCTTCTTGCCTTTTTTGAAGACTGTTGTGACATTGGCTTTCTTCCAGTCCTCCGGCACCTCCCCCGTTCTCCAGGATCTTTCAAAGATGACGGAGAGCGGCTTAGCTATGACATCCGCCAACTCATGCAGAACTCTGGGGTGCATCCCATCAGGGCCCATGGATTTGTGCACCAAAGAAACTCGATACCCACAAATTTCCTCCATTTGCTGCACCAAAATAGTAGTAGCAACATTCTTTGTCGATGCAAACATTGATCACCATGTAAGTGTAGAATTTTGTTTCCTTAGAAGAGGTGTATTCACAAAATCAGCAAATTTGTGAAGAGATCATAAAGAAAAAAAAAATGACACAGCTGTACCCCGGACACAACTTTTCTGAGCTCTTTAAAGCAATTTTGATTATTGTATGAGAAGAAATACAAGCTCAAAAAAACATTTCTCCTTATTGCATTTGGGTATGACCTGAAATCAGGAATGACTCCTCTATGTTGTATTGATTAAAAACCCTACACTGTGTGCAACTCCTTATCAAAGACGCTTACATGCTCAGCTTATACACACACTGGGAGAGCTTAACAAATAAGGTATCATATATACAGTAAAAGGTTGATGCTTCCTCATTTTTGACTGAATTATACAGATAAAGGAAGCCTATTTGTTAATTAATAATCAGAGAAAGTCTATGTTCTACTTTTGTTAACTTCAAAATTACTGCTTTTCTTGCTACCAAGTTATTTTAACTTGGGGGATTTAGAAATAAGAAAGGATTTTTTAAACTTTCTCCACAATCATTAGAGATATTTGATTTTATGTTTTAAATAAAAAATAAAACAATGTTTTTATTAGCATGATTTCTGAATGCAGGCAAATCTTGAATAGGTGCATTGCACTGTGCTAGGAAAATGAATCCAATTATAATGTCTGTTGTTTTCTCACCATGTTTTGCATTTTCTCAGATACAAACATGTTTTTGAACCTGTCTGTCATTTAAGCCCTAAGACATCATTTCCTGGGCATCCTGCTCACTCTGCTCACTGGATCTGTGTCTGGTACAGTTTTTTTTTTTTTTCTCTC
This sequence comes from Tinamus guttatus, assembly GCF_059628265.1. NCBI lineage: Eukaryota > Metazoa > Chordata > Aves > Tinamiformes > Tinamidae > Tinamus > Tinamus guttatus. The sequence continues at coordinate 1,946,385 of NW_028289208.1, read as the reverse complement.
TCCTGTTTCCAGTGAGTCCTATCCTACTCAGGTCTGCTACTCTTTTTTCCCAGGTCAAGTCACATTTTCTCCCGATTTCTTTCATCTTCGACTATCCCCACAAACACTTTCTCAGCAGTAACATGTATGATCTCCCAGCAGTGGAAACGTTCCCTAACCTGCAGGTCCCCTTTGGCACCTGAGCTCAGAAAACAGCTCAGTCAAGGGATGTTAAACCCAGGAAATCTCAGCAGCCTGGGAAACTAAAAGCTTAAGTTGGAATTCACCCACCTCTATCCTTAGTTTACGTTGCATATGTGAATGGAAGCATTTTATTGTAATTAGTTGGAAAGGGTACAGATTGTAATTGTTTTATAGAAGCAAAACTATGAAATCTATAAATGTAAAACTGTTATGGTGACCGTAATACATTCTGAGCACTAAATTAAATATGCCATAATACATAGGCCATTTATTAAAAATACGACGTCTAATAGCTTCTTTTTTTATTATTTAAATGAGATGTTCCAGATTGAATATTTTAGCAGCTGAAGTTTCCTATTCCGTTCTATCCAGCTGTTCCTATTAGGGCAAGTTTGTGGTTATTTTGCAAGTGTTGAATAGAGTTTTAAGAGCATCTGATGGAACATCTCTAAAGACTCACCTTTCAAAAATGCACCAATGTTTCATGCAAACGATGATGCACTTTGTGGATATGGACATTCCTAGCACCAGAGACTTCTAAATAGTACTCTGAAGAACATGGCTGCAGAGGCATTTGTGGAGAGTGTTCCGCATTCCCTAATTATTGTACTTAGCCAAAGAGTATGATCTCATCTGAGATTGTCTCAATCGTTGCCAGAAATAACAGATCATTGGTTATAGACCAGTTCTAAACAGGCTCTTCTGGTGGCAGTTTATGCAGAAGTAAACATAGGTTACCCAACAATAAAGAGAAAATATGCCATTTTTATTACCTGAGCTTCTCTGCTGCAGACACAGAAACACACCTGTTAACAAATATGAAAATGAGTACGTGGGGTATTGCTTGTGCAGAACAGACAGTGTTGAGGCAGGCAGAGAATATTCTAATGTTCCTCTACCCCATTACAAAGGAACTATTGTGTTATATGTTTCATTGCAGACCGTGACAGCTCATCACTATAAACATTAAAAGCAACGTGATCAATGGGATACAATAGACCCTGCTGCACCAGAAACTCAGTTTATAGCATCTATGGCAATGTTGCAGATGGTCATTTTATTTTCTGAAAAGTTTTCTTTTACATTTCAAGTGCTGCACTTGATGGTTTATTAAAGGGTTTGCCAGAATTAGTTTTATCCAAACAGTGGCAATAAACTTCACTACCGACTCTTTCGCCTGCAAGATTTTGCATTTCCCTGGTCATTGCTCTCCATCTAGTCTGTTTTCCCTTTGTCTGACCTGCAACATATTTGTGACTTCAAAAATAAACAGTATCAGTTCAGTAGATGGATCTTCAGGTCTAAACTCCAGAGTAAATTCCATAATCAACTAGGCTGAATGATGCCTTTAGTAGGCCAAGGCTGATACTCACTATAATTCACATTCCCTGGGTACACTGCTCTGTAATAAAGCTTGAATGTCAGGCATGTCAGCCAAGAGCTAACATACCTGTTTGAACTAGTCTTGTGCCAATGGAAACACATCAGAAACTGAAAACATTTAGCCCACTGTATAATCGTAAATGGATTCTTTTTAACTAAATGAAGAATAATCACCTATACATGAGACACAAATATGTTAAATGTTAATGTGTAATAAAGCCTTAAACCACTCCTAGCTGGCATGTTCAGAATAATGTCACTGTAAATAAATACATTGAAGAGCTATTAGAGTCCAAGACATTTTTGTCCATCAGTAGTATTAGTTTAACAGGACAAACTTTCATTATATTCTGACATTTGGTACATACAGTACGTTGTTTATGCACTAAATGTCAGAATATAAAGATGGTTTAGCCCTTTTATTTATGTATTTAAGAGTTATTAATTTAAGAGTGACCTTATTTAATCAAAACTGCAGTTTAATAAAAATCATGTCCACAGATTTCAAAATAGAGCTTTTGGTTCTGAAGAGACGTTTGTTGTTGTTTAACACTCAGATATGTGCTTAGCCCTCCTTTGAATCCCTTTTTTCCCTCTAAGCCTCCAACTCCAGCATGCACAATGGTTTAATCGTATATTGTTCTCTGAGTACTAACCCTTTACAAATCATATGACATAAAAAGAAAAATAAGTAACATTGTAAAGACAGTAATGAGAACTGTTGAGCTAAAGTGCCTCTTAAAGAAATCCTAATAAATTCCAGAATTTCTAGTCTTCTGGCAAGCTTTCCATTTAGAATAAAATCAATGATCAATGGTTGCAAACAGTCAGCATCAGGCTTGCATGCCTCCAGAGCAGAAAAAACTCATAGACGAAAGATGACATTTAAAGGAAAAAAGCTGACATTGACTCCATCACTGTCATTGCTTCTGCCATAAAGCAGCTTCAAATATTAAAACATTTTTCATCTGTGCTGCATTATTGGCACCAGAAATTGTTTTCTCTCTGTCTGATACTCACTTGAACTGCAGCAGAGCTCCCAGGAGACTCCAGATTGTTACCAAGGCCTCATAACATATTGGCAGTTGATGTGGTGGTGTTCATGTACACTTGCCACTCACAAAGGAGCCTCCCCCTCCCTTCAACTCATAGGAAAAAGAAAACGCTCCGACAGGAATTTCAGTCAAGTTCAATGAGTTCACTGGCTCCGATGTAGGAGCCGGAGTGCATCATTCTGCGCCGTCTCCTTGAAGTCAGCACAGGTCTGTGTTTGGGGTTGGGGCAGGTGGCTATTTTGTCCACTCTGTGTCTCGTGGAAACACATTAAACAATTGACCATTTGCCATGTTTCTTTTTTTTCTTCTTGTTTTTTTGATCTGTGTTCTTTTACATAAATTCCTCTCCTTAATTTGCCTTGCGTCTGCGCTTAAGCTGTTTCCAGGTAAGTGTTTCACAATTCAATGGGAAAAGCAGAGCTTTTGTTGATCAGCACACTTGCAATCTGTCACTGGGAGGGGAGGCAGGTTTGAACGCAGCACAGAAAGTCTTCACCTACTCTATGATAACCTTGCCATACGTTTTTATACAACCACACCAGTAGTATATAGGTCAGTGAGAACTGATAGGCAAACAAAACATAGCTAATGCATCAGGCATCAAGAGAAATTAAGCACCTAAACAACACGTTTTGGTGTTTTAACCTTTTGGTGTTAAAAACACTGATGAAAGAAAAGAATACATTGCACTTGCATTGTAAGATAATACAGCTAACAAAAAAAACACATAGTGTGCTATCAAGCACTGGTGCTCATTCAGTTCATGGAAGACAGCACAATTAAATGTGGCTTCAGATCATCAAAAATGATTCATGCATCCTTCTACAAGGGAGAAGACTGAGCCTTTTATGAATGAAGACTTCTGTCGTATGCACTTGTCCAAGATCTAATGTTCAGAAGGATGTGGGGAAGCAGGACAGATGGGTCAGCTCTCCTTCGAGTCCCTTTGGCGCATTACGACCATCACAGAGGCTGGAGACTGAGTCACCTTTGACTTACCATCAAGTACAATAAGGAAACAAAGCAAAGACACACAGCATTACTATCTTCCATTATTTCCTACCATCTCCACCCTCCTTGTCAGTAAATTAGCTCACTAGGACATTGAAAACCTGCTAGCTGCATGCTGTCCACTGATGACAAGGGAAATGCAAGACAGGAAAGAGCACTATTGACTGAGTTCCTACCACACCACAAGCAAAACAGGGATGAAACAAGCTATAGTGGGGCACAGGATGGTGCAGGGAGCAGGAGCGAGGAGTTTTGTGTTTCTGAGTGGTTTGGTTTGTCTCAGTGGAAGTCATTCAGCATCCCTCTGGTTTGGGACTTTGTTTTTTTTCCATAGCGTCCTTTGGAAACAGCTTCCTGGAGACCGACAGCATTAAAAAATACATAGGTTTTCAGTCTATGAGAAGGAAGTAATCATTTACCAGAGACCTTTTGCTGGATATTATCTCATGAGTCATGACCCACATTGAGAGCGCAGCCGTTTTGAGTCTGACTTGAAAAGCCAATGGTTGCTAATGTTCCCTATATATTCCTGCAGGTAACAAGTGATATTTGGCTGAGAAGGTCTGTATAACTTGGCTTGCTGGCCCTTTTAACTCAAGTAACTGCCTGAGAGTGAATGACAGACTAGAGAGATTGTGTTGAAAACAAACAGAAAGAAAAATCAAATAAAAAGTATCTGTGTGGGTTGTTTTATTGTGGAAGTGAATGACAGCATTAGGATTTAGACCGCCTAGTTTAACACATCCTGCCTTCCCTAGTTTAATAACTATACACACAACTAAAAGACAGCATATAAAAACATGTAGCGATTTAGTGGATCAGGGTAGCTGTATTTGGATTATCAGGGCATTTAGGGGAAAAGGAGGAAAAAAAAAAGAAAGAAAAAAAAAAGAAAGAAAAAAAAAAAAGAAAGAAAAAGACCACACAGGGAGACAGCGCAAAGAGCCTCTCCATAACCATCTGCCACAACATCACGTGGCTCCGCAAACTGACAGACACTCCTTTAGCAGGGCCCAGGCACGTCAGATGAATCAATCAATCAAAAAAATTCTTATGAAACTTAATCACGGAGGGTCGTGTTAGGGAGTGGGGAACAGATTAAATTACCACGGTATTAGATACGGGAAATGATTTCTGTCAAAACCATCTTTACTGCAATTATAATATGTTAATTATGTATTTCATTAAGTAAGTGGATTAGAGTCTGCACAGATGAAATCACGCTGAAGGCTTTGAATCATTTGCTGAGCAGTGTGGGAGGACTGGTGTGAATGGAACTCAGTTAATTTTGAGAACTTTCACATGCTAAACATCCCCCCTCCCCCCTGCCCCCCCAGCTGCAGGAAATAAATGCCTCCCAGATTGCTGTGTAAAACATCCAAAGACCACATTAATTTTAGTGATGTAATCAGATCATGCCTGATGTGGTCCAGGAGCTTGTCAAAGATGCCATAAATGTGTTTGTGTGTAACGATTCTACACCGTCTCCCCATCTCTCGTCCATACAAGGAAGATACTTGGACAGGATAGTGGCTTCTCTGAGCCCACGCACCAGAGCTGGCCAGATTAGAAGGAAAACAAAAATCGCCTTCACTTTCTGCCCCACGCGGCCACGTACGCAGTGGGCAGCCCCACACCGGCTGCAGCAGTTAGTCTGCAAACGCACCCGAATAGCACAGCCCTGCACTGCCCTGCAGCTTTTATGCTGCAGCTTCTTTTTTCGCTGATGACCAAAAAGCCCTCGATTCATAGAAAAGGGCTAGTTACTGATGTATGAACAGCAGCCCTGGTGAGCCAGTAATTTGCCATGTGTTCCTGAGTACCTAAAGGGCACGTACGGGGTAAAAGTGCAAGTCGGTGCAATCACTTGTGTCAGTAGAGCCCAGCTGATTTACACCATGTGGGGATCTGGCCCTACAAAACATCCCTTATATAAATCAATAATTGGTTCTGAAAAACATAAGCGCAAAGAGAAGCCATCTGCAGAAGCTATGTGCAAACCCGAAATGACCATTTTCTTAGTTTGAATTCTGTATGTGTGTGTGAGAGTGTTTTGTCTCAGTAGTTAGATGTTTCTCAGGCATTTTATGCTGTGCTCTTGACAGAATAAAAGAACATGAAATAATGGAAGATCATGGAAACTATTGTTCTCTGAGTCCCCAATAAATAAAATGGCACATTTCAGAGGTTTATCTGAGGAAGGCAAATTAATGAATAAATAAAAATGTGTCAGGCTCTAATTAACAACGAGTATCGGGCATCTTGTCATGGGACTGTAGACTTAGTGGTAGGTAACCTTCTATCCAGGGGAGACTACCTCACATATTAAAAATAAAGGGGCATGGAATGTCACAAAGGAATAAATCTTCCAGCTCTCTGGCATAACCCTCTCTGCTTCTGAATAGCTTCCATGGTACAACAGATATTTAAAATATATGTGAAAAAAATAAGAGGAAAATAATTAATTTTAAAAAGCAGAACATATACAATATACATAAATTTGCCTCATCCCAATTATTTAGTTATCAGTAATAATCACAAGGGATTTAAAAGGAGGAAAGAATCTGAGACAGCGTAACACCCTGCATGGAGTGAACGTTGGTGTAAATGACTGGAAAAGGTTGGCTGATTTGATGAAAACCCAATCAGACTCTCTAGGGAGATATTACTTTCCTCATTATTCCACTGATTGGCCTTATTTCATCTGAAGAATGCAGCACATTCTTTACAGTGCTGGCAAGCCTCTTTTACAATATCCAAGGAAAAAACCCTATCACCTCCTTAATCGAAACAACAAGGAAATTAACCAGAGTCACTTTCCGCAGGGAACTGTTACAACCCGCCCCCAAATATCTCCTGATGGATCTGTATGGTGAAGCTGAGGGGCAAACGGGGTGGGATTTTGTCAGATTTGGCACACAGCAAAAGCCTTGCAGAAATCGGCTAAAAGTGACTAAAACGGCAGGCTCAGACCACAACTCCTCACTGGAAAAAAAAAAAAAACTACTTTAGTTGTTCGCTTGTAGCGACCTAATCTTAACCAAGAGTGACATAATTTACTAAGGGAGTTCATTCTTGTGATGCAAAATTTGTTATGCCCACATCACTGTTCTGGGGCTTAGCATCAAGCAGCAATTTCAAGTCAAGTACAAAACACACTTGTGAAATTCAGTCTGAGAACTGTGTTATCAATGGCCTCAAGCTTGCAATAACTGTTAATTAAGTGTATTTTTCATTATTCTTTAGCAAAGAAGCAGGATTTAATGGTGTAAGTTAACAATAGATGATAATTTAAAGTAGTGACAATAGTTTAATTATTCACACATACGTAAAAGTTAACTTCATAACTTATTTCTTTGTAAGAGCAAGTTCATTTAAAATATTTTGAATGGTGCATACAATTACCACATATGGTATCTTGCCACACTGCTTTTGCAGATACAAGAAGTCAGTTTGCTGTGGAAGCCTCTCCTTTGACAGCAATGCAGAGAAGGAATTCACTAGCCTCTTTATTCTTATTCTGTTTGGCAGAGCAGAATTTACTAGCAATAGACAGGAGCAGGCCCATGGGTTAAGAATTGAGGTCAGAGTCCACAAACAGTGGACTTCAAGATTGCCCATGTTATCATCAAAACTTTTGCAAAGGTCTTTGTTGAGAGGAAAAACTGGCGGAGAGAATAAAACTATAGTTTATGACAATGCTTGAAATCTGCTCAAACACCAACCTCTGAATGCATTTGAATGTCCCCAGACCATCAATATCTTAAACTGAATCTCGACTAAGTGCAGTAGAGAGCCTTCTGTAGGCAAGTCTTTCCAGTTTGTAATAAAACAATTAAAAGTGGTATCGGTTTGACTCAAGGAGTTTGATTACCCAAGGAAATTTTAATCCTAATCCATTTAAATATAAAATAATTCAATGGAATGACCTGTTAAGAAAGAAGTAACTAAATAATGATTGAGGCCAGGCACAGATTCTTCTGATTCAATGCTATATTTTATACATTTTGCTGTCACCGCAGAAAGCCTAGGCACCCAACTAGTGAGCGGTTTTAGGCCCGATATCTCACTAAGGGAATGCGGCAATGTTCCTCCACTATTATTCAGAACCCTGAAAAATGCCTGTCATGCAGAGAATTAGAGCTCCGTAAAAAAAAAAAAAAAAAAAAAAAAAAAAAAAAAAACACTAGGGAAGCCTGATCCATTGGCCCAACCAGGTGGCTCTTTTTATCTGTTAAGACCATGTTTTAAAAGACAGGTTCACAATTGATTAGAAGATTTCATAGCCTCTGAAAGGACCTGCAAAAGGGTTGGAAGAGTCCTTCAATATCAGACCTGAAGAACTATCAGGATCTCTATTTTCAAGGAAAAAAAAAAAAAAAAAAAAAAGCTTGTGCTCTTAAAAGAAAGTCAAGGCAGACATACAATTCATTATAATCCAGTACAATCCATGTTAGCAGTATGCAGAAATACGTGGAAGGTAAAAGCCATGAAAGCAGAAGAAAGTGCAAGATGTGTGGAAAAATAGGGGCCTCCATGGCATTTCTCTTTTAAAGACATTTTAATCCTACAGTAATGATGCCCATTCCCTTCTTAGCTGGTAGATGGAGCCAGTTTTCACTCGTGAAGGTCAATCCCTGGTAGGTTCCAGGTGGGAAGGTAGGAGGTCAGGAACCACAGTGCCACGATTGGCGGTGCTGGGTCTGTCAACGTCCCATGAGGTGGGACAGCAGCGTGGCTGGAGAGCCCGTGCTGGCTGCAAGCCCTGGGGACAACAGACCCTGCCTGGGCACGTGGCATGAACCCGCTTTTGAAACGCGCTCAGCGCTGCCTGGCTTTGGCTGCCAGTACATTATATAACTGCCTGTCTGCAGGAACTTTCTGCTTTTGCAGGAATTTGTTTCCACCCAAGGCCAGCTGAAAGCAAGATCGGGTCCAGGCCATGTGCGTGACTCCAGCTTACACAACTGCCAGCTGTCCTAGGACACCGTCACTCCTGAGGATGCTCTTGGGAAGCCTCCTTGAGAGCCGAGCAGTCGCGAGCAACAGTGCAAGTGGAAGATGCTACCTTCCTTTTGCTGAACCACCTCAAATGTAATTAATTATGCCTTTTTCTCCTGCCAGCTTCATATCACTATGAAAGCCAGGATATTTGTTCTTCCAGAAAACACAGACCCTTCTTTTGTCAGGCTTATCAGAGCCACACAATTCAGTACTGAATCTTCTTGGAATTAACAAATACACTGCATATGAGAGAGCCAGAAAGTCTGACTACCTCAGGACATGCCTGTCCATCAGTGCATTGAGGCAGAGAGACCCTGACCCTTGGATCTGCGTTTAGGGATGCACCTTTGTTAGATGGTGGTGCCCACGCTCTGGAGCCAAACAGCTGTTTCTTTATAATACAAATGCTGTTGATTTTAGCAATATCAAGCTCAGTGGCTTGTGAATGTCTTTAAAATTCTGAGGATATGACAAAATCTATCATTTTGCAAATGGTATTTTTGGGGCACTGCTGAAACCAAAACGTTAGTTCAAAAGATGAGGTAACCAAGCTAAAGGAGTGCCATACTATCAAACTGCTGCTGCTTTCTAACCAGGCCCTCAGAGAACAGAAAATTGCAGCAAAACCTCAGGAAATGTGGAAGGGAACACCGAGAAAGAAAGACCTCAAATCCCAGCAGTTCCTGGGGAGATGATGCCCGGAGCTCTGCAATGTCGTGTAGGTCTGCACACCACATGCCCATCCTGCATGATCTGTATGGATCATCTGCAGATCAACCACTTGCTTGAAGGTACATCCGCACGGCCCTTTTGGCAAGGCCAGACTGTTTGGCACATACTCCTCCCTGGCCAGGGGCTGTGAGGGAGGCAGGGACAGCACTGACCCCAACAAGGCATCTCACCTTGAACTCGACACCCCTCACAGCCGCACAGTTTGTAGTCAGCTCACAATCGAGGCCAACCTTCCTCACATCTGCCTAGAGAAAGGCTACATATACCTCCCCAAGGACAGGAGATTAACTGCTGATGTATTTATCAAAAGAAAGATGCTCTTATTTGGGGGAGAAACAGATGTGAAAATGCATTCCAGGGTAGTACAAACCAGCACTCTTAAGACCACACCTTAAGTTGCAAAACTGCAGAGTTCAGCTAGGAAAAATTCCCACCTGACTTTGATGAATCCAGAGTGCTGCATATCCACCTAAGGATTGTGCTTCTCACTAAAGAAAACTATCGTTTCTAAAAACAATTGAAGGTTCCTACATCTAATTACATTGTAGGTGACAGGGCTTGTATCTTGTCTACAATGTATTTCAATTAAATATGGCAATCTTGAGGTGTCTTGATCAAAAATATAAAGCCTTAAGATAAGAGATCTTAGTGTATTTCAGTGATACAAAAAATCAGACAAAATCATCAATAAGCTTAGTAAATATAGAGGCCAAACTCACTCTACAAAAAGCTTGTTCAATTCAACTCCATCCTGTTTTCTGAATTTTAAATTGAAATGACCCCAAATATGTCAGATTAGAATAACCTCTGAAATTTCTCCTATATAATTTAGTTGAAGTTTCCATCTAAAGTTCATTAAAATCACTAACTTGAGCAGAAATTTCACCTACAGCACATAAGGACATACAACTGAATAAAGTCATTTTCCTGTTTCATTTAGGTATGGCTTTTGGCTTTAATATTATACATAACATTTTACTATGTACATACATGCATATCTGCAAGCCCTCTTCTTGCTCTCCTTTTGGAAAGAAATAGGGAAAAGCGACCTACTTCCAAGCCATGATGAGTCATTTATCTCCTCTTGCAGAAGGCAATCTGAGTCACCTTCTATTCTAATCCTCTCCAGTTCTCAGCCATCCCAATAAACAGACATTGCCTCGTGTGTGTCCTGACTTGGGTTACGCTCCTACAGGGTGTAGCCCTTGAAGAAAGCTCTCTCTGATCTGTTTGGGGTGAGGTAAAGTGCTTTGGGACCTGTCCTTTGCTAGGCAAAAAAAAAAAAAAATAAAAAGAAAATCCTTGCAGTGTGCTGTCCAATTCCCAGAAATGGAAACAAAGCTAAATTAACCCATATTCACCCAGATTTGAATCCTGGAGGTTGTGGGAACTCTGCCTTTGTTAAAAGCAACAAAAACAACATTCAAAATGAGGTTTTCTATTCTTCTCTAAGTGTTCTTAAAAGAGAAATTAAGAGATGGAGCCAATAGACAATAATATTTGTTCAGCATAGCAGCCAATGTTAGCTTTAGTGGGAATATGGTTGGGCGGGATAGAAACCTACAGACACACCAACTTCCAGTCAGCTTCTGAGCTGTGACTTCAGGCTTAAGCTAAATCTCAGCCAAATCACTTAAGATTGCCTAGCTTCCTTCTCCTCTCCTGGAGGAGAAAAAAAATTACCAGCTTTGACCAATTGCCATGGAAAGCTATAAATCAGACTGCGGTCACTGAAACTTAGACTCAGGTTCACGATGTGGCTTGAAAGCCTGGAGAACCACTGATGCGTTTTGAGTTTCTGATGAAACTTGAAGCATTAGTTGGTTTTTCATGGTTTCAGGTTCCCTTGCAAACATTCCCACTCAACATTCTCTTAAAGCACAAATCCATTTTTTTATTCATTTTAGAAAGTATTAAGAGATTACAAAGAAACTATAAGATTAACAAGTAGAAATATACAGTTTCCACAATTGTGTATAGAACCAGGTTAATGACCCAGACAAATGCACTTAATTAAGCATTTGTGTGCACAATTACCCAGTTTGTAAATAAAGTCTTTACAAGTGCATGTCCTAACTGGATGCCAAATTGTGTATAGATTGTGTATAACTAATCATATAACTGGCCTTGCTGAAATGTGGCCTTGAGATTGATCTTTTTATTTATGTTGAGACATGTATTAAAAAAAAAAACAGAACAGATACCTTCAGTGCATGAGCTCAGTGTAAAACTCAACAGCCAACCTGGGCGGTTGGGGCTTTGTTTTGCAAGATCTCCAGTGTAGTTTGGCCTAGGAAGCTGAGCAAGCTGCCTTTTTTTTTTTTTTTTTTAATGAAAAAAAAAAAAAAAAAAAAAAAACACCAGCAGAGTCTGGGAACTGTTTTAAAAAAATAACTGCATACTTTTTCCCATTTTGGCGAGAAATAGTTAATGTTCCATAGTCTTTGATTTATTTATTAGAAGTATTTTACCAGGAAACACAACAGAGACAGGCCTTCTCATTTACAGTGGGACCCCAGAGAGCAGTAAATTTACATACACAAAGGACCAGCATCAACCCCTGGACCTCTCGTGTTTATTTTGATAGCCCACCCTGCTGCTCCGGCCTTTTGTTGCAGAGCCAGGTACAACAAGGCACGGAGCCAAACAAACAACACTGGTAGCTTTGTTGACCAGGTCAGATGATGTCCTGCCCTTGAACAGGACTTCTTGTCTTTTACCCTTTGCCCCGAGAAAATGAAGTTAGTTGGAGTCCCTGTGGCAGATTTAGCATTTCCTTTCAGTGCCTGCCAATCTATCAAAATTCAGCTACCGCTGTGAACCCATCAACTCGGTGCAAAAAAGAACAAGGCTTACCAGGGACCCCCTCAACGTAGCAATCATTTATCCCTCCCTGAACTTCAGCTGACCTCTGCAAGCATGCCCCAAGTTGGAGCATGTAGCACCTTGTTGTGCACGATGTGGGCAGCGGGAGTTCTCTCTTCCCCCTCCCCCCGGCCCCACAACCAGTGCTTTTATTTCATTAATAAGAACACTGCGCTAAGGAAGAAACACTCGAAGGGAAATAAAATCTTCGGCAAGAGGATGCAATTGCTTCAGCCCCTTGCAAAAGAATACCAGTATAAATATTCTGCATTTACCGTGGCAGTTAGCATCACTTTGCAGAGGAAATGAACAGAACCAGAGGATTCCATTCACTGAGATTTATCGGAGGGAGGAGGGGAGATATTGTTCACAGAGCACAATGATGCATTTATATACAAACAATTGCAAAGTAAAATGAATCATATCAAACACTCAACTCCAAAACGGAGAATACCATCTAGCTACGATCTATTGTCTAAATATTGGAGTGGTTTAGTTTTATGTTTTAAAAGGGAGAGTAAAATCTAGATTGCAGTAAGGGTTATACCCAGTGTAGCTCCCTCTGTAAATTTAAACTGACCTAAGGGACATAATTACATACATCTCATCATGAGACAATATACTTTTTATTTGTTTGAATTTTATTTGTATTGGTGAAACTGACCTGAAACTGACACAAGTTTATTAGAAAAAGGACTCTCAAAAACAGAGTGGGCTGGTCTTCTTACTTAAGATGGATGTGCCAACTTCTAGTATGATTAGAGAAATGGATAACTCACTAACATCTGTGCAAACTACAATAAAAAGGGATTTAGTGTTACCCCAAGGAAGGTAAAAGAGGCTGTCTGTCCATTAAACGCTTTATTACAGTGCCAGCAGCTTTTTTCTAACTCAGTTATTCCTGCACAGAGCTCAGCACTGTGACTGCCTGTCATCCTTACCAGACAGTGCTTGGGGCTGCGCAGTTTTTTTGTGCAAGGTAGATGACAATCAAATGACTCATTGAGCAGGGAAAGCGCCTGACCCCTAGTGAAGGATTAACTACGGAAAGTGAGTGTGATCATGTCACACCATTACTTAGAATTTTCACAGTCAATTTCTGAAAATATGAGATAACTCCTTAAAGAGACAGCTCTTTTAGGGAATGCTATGAGCCAGCAGAAATTCCCTTCAAGTGCAGAGGCAGCCTGTGCCATCAGAGCCATCAGTCGCTCCGCACACTCCAACTCCACCCGTCTCCGGGCACTGGATGGGAACACGACTCAGCCTTGCTCCGAGTGGCACCATCTCCATTTTGGTTATTCCTAGGCCATTAGAAACCTGAACATTTAAAAAAACTCCAGACAAATATAGGTATATATCCCTATTAAATTCCTCTTCTGTAGCAGGAGAAACAAACTCTCAGAGTACTGCAAGAACTGCCCGCCAAACCTATTGAAAAGGGCAAGTGTTTTACCCTGCTTGCCAAGGCAGCACAGAGCCCGTGTCACGTATGGGAATGTCTGTTCCTGCCTGGCACAGCTGGACTTCTGTAAGAAAATCTCAAGAAAAAACACAGAAATACTGTTGGGTTCACCCGCAGCATTAAGCCCCAGCTTGTTGCCTCTGTGAACCTATTATCACTTTCTCACATTAAAAGCCCCTCGTGGTATAAGAGGAGAGGCTTGACCCATTAATCAGCAAGTGAAGGGCCCATTTGCTCTGTTTTTACATAACACTTTTTTTGTACGCAGTTCTAAATGTGAGATTCATCAAGCTTCCACCAAAAAAAAAAAAAAAAAAAAAGAAAGTAATTCAGCCTAAGAACCTCAAAGCTTGGGCGTGCCAAAATGAGTTAACATCTGCTGCTGCCTGAATCTAATTGAAATGATTCATTATAAAATTTACAGATCTGCTTAATGATTTTGTATTTCTTTTTCAGAATCACCTTGTTCATTATCTCACCTTAGGTAAGCTAAATTCAGCAGAGCAGGAGTTTCCCTCACCTGCTGGAGCTCGTACACAGCAGCTCCTAATAAAAGGAGCCTGATTTTCCCTTTGACATTGTGTTTGCAACGTGTTTTGTGAATGCACTCCCTCAGAGAAAAGCTCCATTATCATTGAACAGAGACCCGCTAGGGGCACCTTGGAAATTTGGACCCTTTTGCTAAAATTGGGGCTTAAAGAGCAGTTTAATTTATGGCAGTTTTCCGGCTGATGGCATTTTTGCTCTCAGGTAAGGTCATCTCAATATATATCCCTTTAGAGAAAGCCAACAAGAGAATCTTTTTATGCTTTTTTATTTTCATGTAACCAACTATTCAGCTGCTAAAATGTTAAGTCACATACAGAATATACGCACGCTTGATTCTACGGTGTTTTTTACAAGGAGGATCCTTTTTGTGTGTAAAAAGGAGAAAAGTGAAAGAAAAAAAACGAATAAGCATGTGAATAATTAGATCAGAGATAGATGCCACCTTTTCTCAGTGTTGAAACTGTGAGGCGAAAAAAAGTGCTACCATATAATTGACATAATTGATCTATTTTTTTCCCTTTTTTGCTGCAGTAATTTTTTATGCATGCCATTGTTGCTGTTATTATCCAAGATGTGATCTTGTGTGGTTGATAATACTGACTAGATATGAATACTGGTAAGTACCAGCCAATCACAAATCTATAGTGTCTATTTCTGCATCACCAGGTGCTATCTCATGGGAAATATCCTCTTTTTTGGCAGGCACACAGCACTCTGCATTATCTGTCATTTTCATTAGATTCAAGCTACGGCTGAGCCAAAAAGACTTAGTTCTAGCATATGTGCTGAAAATGGCCAAGATGAGATTGTCCAAATTCACCCTTTCAGGATTGCATTAGAAAAGAACGGGAGCTAAAGCTAAAAATTAGAGCTAGCAAAGTATCTGAATTACATTTGGGAAACTGCAAACACCATAAGCTCAAAAGATTTCCAGCTTATCACAGTCATCACCTCCAAAAGCTCCAAGGAGCCTAAGTCAGCAATTTCAATGTTTTTCAACACTTCTTTTGTACAGACTAAATGTGATGATGTCAACAAAGAAGAACAAGGACATCACAAGAAGACTAAATTCTCCTGTTTTCCAGTGGCTCAGAAAACTACAGCAAGAGGCCACTGATTACATGCAAATGCCTCACTTAATAGGTCACTATTATTATATTCTGAGTCAGCACTAATATATTAGTTGGGACTGTTGTTTATTAATAATTCTGTAGCTAAACTATATGAAATGGGACCATGAGCCTTTCTTCAATTACAATAAAATACTAATACTGTATCCTCCATCTAATGAGGACAGGCTTAATTGGGATGGTTGCTTTATTAAGATACCTCCCAGGAAACTAATTTGGTATAATGTTAGTGAATAGCTGTGACTGCTGTTTAATTGGGATGGTACTAACAAAAACTCTGCTTAATGGGAATACATTTGGTCAGTACCAAGGGGTTAAGTGATACTTAACTTGGTGTTAAATGGGTGTGAAATTCTGAGTTTTGTTCTTTTAATGAAGACATAGCTAACTAGGGGTCAGGCAAGAAAAATGGGGAGCAAAACAGAATTCTAAAGCTATTAATTTTTATCCTTTCATTTCATTGCAAGAACTTAGAAAATGGCGAGTTTGCAGCATTCACTCATTTCTTCTGATATAGCCTCTTTTATTTCATGTAGACGGAAACCTGAAAAAAAGATTTCATATGATTGGCTTCATGGGTTTTCATTTTGCATTTACGCAGAGTTTCTAGGTGTTCACCTATCCAAGAATTATGACAAAACCTTTACTCCACTGCAGTCCCTTTATCTCGAGGGCTGAGGTGCTGCCTGAGCACTCAAACTCCTGTAACAGGCAAATAGTTTACACGGGCCTTCCTCCTACATGTAAGCTTAGATTTAAGGAACCTGGGAAGCAGAAACACTAACACAACCTCGACAATCAGCACATATATAGCAAATTACCAATAGCAATACACCGATCAGCAGTTGCTGCATGAAACAGCTAATATTTTGCATTAAGAGTTTTAATCTATGAAATGTAAACACTTTATTCTAAGCTAGATATCATATTGAACAGATTCATGAGCAAATACAAAACATAAAAGATTTGTAAGGAAAAATAAAAGCAGTCGCCTTTTGCGGTTCATTTGCAAATCAAGGAAGAACTAAACACAAAATTCTCAGAAGAACTGCACAACCAGGATAAAGAGATAATACGATATCCTATTAGGGTATCAACTACACAACCTTACCTACAACTACATGTCAAGGTTTATTGGTGAGAAGAAACATATCAGTTAAAGTCTATGCTTTAAGATCCAGCTTAAGGCACGAGTACAGCCTGGATCTCTGGTGATTGTTAAATAAATTTAACGTTGCTTTGAGTATTGTTTACTCCTACTGGGTATTAAACTACAAAGCCTTGATGACTTCTGTTGTATATTCAGTCTGATTTAGGCTGATGGGGTGGGAAGAGTGAGGCAGGGAACTCCTATGGTGCTTTCTTAGGTGCCAGAGCTGGTAGAAATCAAAGACAACATACCTTGAACCTCATAAGCTTTAAATCAAGGTCTTCATTATAATCTATCCTCTAATAATTAAAAAAAAAACCCAAAACACACCTGCCTTATATTTTGATTTCATTTATCAATTTGTTCATAGAAACAAGATGAGAGAATTTGAAAACACGTGAATGAAAGAACATACAAATAAACTTTCAAACTGTCTTTCAGCAAATGAGTCTAAAGTTATTGAATATGTAAATTGCCTTATTAAAAGAAGAATGATGTCTTTTTCAGCAATCAGTTTAATTACACTGAAATCTTTCAATAGAGAAATCATGTAGCTCTGCACAGGATAAGTCTTTCAGAAAAAGGACTCAGGTGTGACAGATCAAAGCTAGAAAAATGTTCGCAAGTTGAAAAACTATCACTATACACAGGATTTATTAGCTGTTACAATGCTATGATAAATCAACATCTTCACCAGCCTATGTTAACAGAGTTCTATGGAGGTGTCATTGGTCTACACTGAGTTTGGCCTTTAACTATGTCATTGTCCTTTCATTCTTCTACCTGGTACACTTAAAAATTAAGAGTTTTATGAAACATGATTTTTGAAAGAAGAAAAAGCCTGGAATTCTGATAAGATCCTTTTCTAACTCATCATTCTAAGTACCAAATGGGGAGGTTTTTTCCCCAACATTTCTGCTATGACTTTTATAAATAGGGTCATCTACTTTTTAAGTTTCTTTGCATTCAAGTGAACCCAATTTTTACCATGTTCCAAACTTATACTTCAAAATAAAGAACTGCTCCTAAACACAGGTGTGCAATTTGGCATGAAAATACCTGTAATTCCATCCTTCTCCCTGACTTTTTATAGAAGTTTCTGAATTTGAAGGTCACAGTCATGCCTTCTATTTGGCATGAGTGCTAAGATACAACTGTGAAGTACATGAAATCTTTTGGCAGGCCAGGCCAGATGGAATATAGGCTAATAAGTATTCCTAGTGATGAGCTAGCCTAATGTTTATCCCATGCAACAACCAAAGGATTAATGGTCAGATGCACTAATACTCAGTGGGCTCAGTAGACATCACTGGTTTTAGTCTGAATGTGGCTTTGAGGGCACAAGGAAGACAACGGGCCATACTTCAAGAAATCAGTCTGTATTTTTCTTGTGGGGATGAATGAAATTTTTGCAGCAAGAGATCTGGAATGCTAACGGAGTCCTGGAAAGGCCCTGGAAGGGGGAAAAGATGCCTTGATCTTGAATGCAGGAGAATATGGTCAGTAATGTGCCTGAGTCTTTGAAATTTGCTTATAGTGTGTCTGTTAAATACTTTTCCCCCCAGCTTTGTTTTAGCAAGGATTCTTGGTGTCCTATGATCTGTGCCTGATGAAGGTATTTAAGGGAGAACATTAGAATGCAGTTTGGGACTCAACAGTTGCTACAAAAATTAACGAAATACTAAAACCTTATGTAATAAGATCCTTGCAAACTTCTCTTAAACTGGGAATTAATTACACAAACTTGTAATCCGAAGAGTTTTGTATCTCAATCAAGTCTTTGGCTTATCATATCCCTACCATTGTTTTTAAATGAAAAACACAGAAATGAAATTGTGCATAAATTCAAAATTAACAGGAAATTTCTTAAAAACTTTTATTCCATAACAGCTAAATATAAAGCTTAGGACATTACTTTTCTTTGCACAGCACTAGAGAATCTCTAAAGCCTCTTTTCCCCTTTCCTCTGCCATTTCTTCCTATTGGTTTATGCAATCCCTACCAAGCCTACCAACAGCTAATATAAAAACAAAAGGACCCTGTAGACTTATGTACTTGTCTGTATGCTGAAACAAAGCAAATTCTCAGCTCTGTTCGGGTTAAGGGTTGGTGGTCTCATTTGAGTCCACCGTGGACAGTCATCTGTATGACACAGCTGGTTTGCCTCTTGGCACAACTCATTGTGATTGGCAGTATTTACTCGGGAGAGACCTAGGGCTGAGCAATGAAGTAACTTCCATTATAGAATACAGACAAGGTCAGCTTCATGCAGAAAGAAGCAACAAGAGGTCTTGGTCCCAAAGCCCCTGTCCTACTGAATGTATGGCTTTGTATTTTGCTTATACACTTTAATGGAAAAAAATGGTTTTCGGCAGTTAACAGCTATGTGTTTGAAGGTTATCAAAACTGTGGGAAAAAAAAAATGTCCCATGTACAAGTTAAAAAATAACTACGTTTATCTACTGCATCTAAAATAATCTAAGGCTGTCAGATGTTTTTTCAATATCTGAGAGTGATTGATTTTAGAGAAGGTGTTTAGACTGCGTCTCTAAGGAAAGCTGTCCGTAGAACGGTTACTAAGAATAACAGTTACGTTTTAAGAGTTATAACCAGATTTGAAAGGCCCACCTGCAAAGCATCTCAAAATCTGCAAGCTTGCCCACAGAAATAAGATTGTTTAGTGCTAGAATGCAGGATCTGACACTACTGCCTGATATGAATTTTTCTAAAGAAAAGAAAATAATAAATATAAGAGCTAAATCTTTCCTATGGTAAAATAAATGTTTCAAAACAAACATACAAAATTCAGTATTAAGTTAATGTTAATAAGAATATTAAGAGGAGCAATTGAAATACTGGGAGAGACCAGTGTGGTCTATTACTGCACACTAGTTCACATGATGTAGACTTGTAACAACTGCAGTATGGTCTACACAAGTGGAAAGTTCTCAGTCCATGGTTTAACCTCAATACTTTGGTACCTACACTCCCAAATCTATCCTAGGGCAAAACCTCTCTTCAGACAAAGAGGCAGCAGGTGGAAAATCCCTAAAAAAACAAGACTAGAAGAACTTTGCAATATGCTCCTTACAATATTTTATTTTTCTATACCAGGAGGTAAACATTTTGCTTCTTTTACTTGGAAAAGCAGGGGATCATGTACATGAAGGGACTGTTACACATAGCCAAACCCCACCTCACAATCAGTGACAATCAGTGGAACCTGGGGACTGCTCCTCCCCACGCCAACCCTTTTGAACTCTAGTCTAGTTGACTCACCTTTTTGTGACGTTAAGCACAGTCTGTCTTCATAGTCAAGGTCTGTTCCTCACCAGATAAATGAGTGACCCCATTCTACACTATATATTTTGTACCTCACCTAATCCCTTTCTTCTCCCATATGTAAAGCCATCTCCCCGTCCCATTTGCACACTACTAGTGAGCACAGCTTGGAGGGGTGAAAGCAAAATATACAGGAGATAATACATCAGGTTTCTTTCAAACCAAAGACTAGAGAGAAAAAAATACAAAACAAACACTGAGACAAACTAACAAATAGGTACATTTTTAATTTAAAAATAATTGCACCTTGCTGGAACGTCATGATGCTACTGATTTATCTGCTGACAGATCATTCCCATTATATACATCTATTTACTTTGCTAATCAATTAAAACACTGAAGTTAACATATGCCATATTAAGTAGTGCATATGCTATGAAACAGTTTGTTACCAAAAAAGTAGAAATACTTCTCCTGAGCTTCTAAGCTTCTGTTCCTATCTGATGTTTTAAAACAGTCTTGAAAAATTATCATTTTCTAGCACCAGCACAATTTGCCCACCCTATGCTGAGACAGCTAAAGGTAATGTAGAAAACCTTTGGATGGCACAAACAAAAAAATCCATCTTGGTATGAGAAAACAAAGAGCTTTTGGTCAAGAGAAAGGAAAAGCAGCCAAGAAATTAAACATCCTTGTCTTTGGGGAATAAAACTTGTCTGGAAAAATCTCCTGATGACAGATTCACTTCTGCAATTCCTATGATAGATCAAGCCCAGCAAGACCAGGCAGCAGAGAGAGGACTTTCCCTAAGGCATGGTACCTAGCATGTTAGCATGTAGTGTCCTATGCAACTGTAGTGAATAGATCACTTGGATCACTTTCACTCAGATGAAAACAAAGAAAAAAATTTCCCACTTGATGAAAACTTAGAGGAGGGAGACAGAAACCCACAATTTGAAGAACTTCATTTGTTTGGTTGAAACACACAGGACAGACAAGCAAATTGAGGGTGAATGCACACTAACACTTCCCATCAATTCCGAGTACCCAGAGAACAGGTGAACATGTACAAAATCAGCCTTCCTCTTGGCTCATTTCTACCCAATTTAAAGTACCAACAGACCAACCCCACCATTTCTTGGAGTGAATTCTCCACTATTAACTATCCAGTAAACATCTACATGTTGGCCTTGGTCTAGACCAATGGGTACTGAACCTAAAAAATTAAAGCAGCATTTTAAGACTAAATGTTCTAGGGTGGTTAACAGTACTCCTGAAATGCCCCAGGCTTCACACATCATTCTGATGAGGACGTGTCATAGTCTGATACTGACATGTCAAGCTTAGGAGGTTTAGACAGGTACAGTTAAATCACATCACAGCACTGAACTTCCACTTCTGAAAATTTTATTTTGCTTGTACAGTGCATCAGAATGGCTGCCTTTACCAAGTTGATTTGCCACAAAAATAAAAGATAAAAATAAGAGAGAGGGCAGGTGGTTTACTAGGTCAAACACAAAGATGAAGTGCTAGGGGGAGGAAGAGACGTATATTGTTTTCCAAACCCTATGCAGAAAACTAGTATCTGGAGGGGAGGGGAGAAAAAAAAATAAATAAATGAAAGGAGCAAGAGCAGAATTAGCTGCTGTGAGGATTCAGTCCCTCATCCCTTTCCCTCATGCCCATTTGAATGTGGAGTTCCAGGCTGTCACAGACCACTAGGCTCACAGGCCATTTGTTTCATTGATGGAGACAGTTCCCATGGCAAGATAAATCCAACTTCGAACCACCTATGCAGTGTATAGGCATGCTGACCGGATCAAATTTGAAGTTTTAGTGCATGGCAGACACCAGCTCACTCAATTAAGCTGAGCTGTTAAGCTAAATTTGCCCTGCCACCTCTCGGCAGTGGAAAGTGGAAACTTTCCATCTCACAGGTTTCTTCTGTCAAGAAGCAGCCCCAAAATCTTTCAACGACCCTGGGATGCCAGACAGAAGGAATCACTGAGAAGAGCAGAGCTGCACAATAACACGCATTGCTATTAGTTTCACCAGTAAAGTGAGGAGGGCCAACGGTAAAATGGGTTATTCTAATAATGAGAAGTGAGAGGGAACCTGTACCATAGCTCTTCTTCCTTGCCTTCCACAGCCCCAAAGAGAAAAGCAAGGGGAGATCTGCTTCTACCTGTAGTTCTCCAAACAGCACTACAAAGAACCAAGATATTGGTATGAGTATGGTAGCTAAGGAAGCACAGACCAGCACTGTTCGGATGAGTATGCTACCATGTAATATATCACTTTGCAGTGATGGATTTGCTCTAACCAGCCATGGCCCAGTGCAGTTAAAAACAGAATTGGACCCTCTGGCCAAGACTGATGTCAGATATTCCTGCGTCTCTGTTTCCAGTCTCCAGTGGACTCTTATTACCAAATCAGCTGGAAATATTTCCTGGCAACAAAAGACCTTTAGTTATTGGGAAACAACACAATCTACTGTGTTAGAGGGAAGGGATAACAACATCGAATTTCTTTTTCAAAAACTTAACCTAAACACTGACAAGTGTCCCAAAAAGCCTGAAGAACCTCCAATTGAATCAAGGCAGCATGGCTTGTATAACAAGGTGATTTGGAAGAGATGAAGTTTCTTTCAGTCTTCAAAAATTTATGTATTCTTTATTATTTAAATCAATTCTTAGATAACAATGTCTATATGCTTCTCAAACACAGTGTTTGTCTGACCAGCTTTGCAACAGATTTTTTTCACTTATGCCTTCAGTGAGAGCAGAAAATAGTACTGAATTTTGGAGATTATACTAGAAAGGGGATGGGAGCATCCTGACCAGACATGCAAACTGACTCTAATGATAAAAAAAACTTCCCCAGTCAACAGCTCTATAGCTCAAGATCCTATCAATGGGAAATACCCCATTCCTTGGCTGATGTCCTTTCAGGGAAAAATTTCCTATCTCTTCAAAAGGTTCCTGTGAATACGCATTTTTGTTCTCAGCTTCCACATCCTTTCCTAATTCTCCCCAATTGGCAGAAGTTCAAAGGTGCTAATAGCCAAAAGTACCCTTCCATCCAATCACCCACAAGGGCAGATTAAATAACTAGTAACAAAAAATTCCTTTTTCACATAGTGAATCTTTGCAGAAAAGAAGCTGCCAATAAGCCCCACATGGGATTCTAAACAAGGTTTCTTGCAAGGTAAGAAAAATGTTACTTCAGAAGTTAGGGTTATGATTTTAAATTATGTATTTTAGAATAGGATGGCTGAAGCTGAACCTAGTTTCTTAATATTCATTGCTTATTTCTCTTTCCAGTGCAGGTTCCAAAACCAAGAGATTGTTGAACTCCATATAAAATGCAGATACTCAAATACCATTGTGTTTAAGAACATTCAGATTTTTTTTTGTTTGTTTTCCAGAATCACATTGTCTATGCTGAATTCTAATGTACTCTAAGACAGATTAAGATACGGCGTCACGATCCCTTCAGGGTTGCAGCCAAAGTGTTGCAAGGAACTGACATCTTTTTCTTCATCTTTTGATTGGATTTTTTTGCACAAATTGAAATCCCTTTGTCCTCTCAGACTAAAATTCAGATTCTATATATTTCATGCCACCTCCAGGGTGACAAGATTCTAGTCCTAGAACTTCGGTGGTATGAATTCATAAGATTTACAGCTTTGTGAAAGGGTCTTCTCATTGAAGTTCGCAAACATACTAATAAACTGCAATGAAAAGTAACAAATCTTTGGTCTTACAACATGGATTTTTTTCCCCTTTTAAAGTTTCATTCAAAACACTTTTCAGTCCCAGCACTCACTTTTTTAAAGAATTAAAATAGGCAATTTTGTGGTTCAAGACTAAACCCTTGGTTGTTTGATGGCAATCAGAGGTCAACTCATTTTAAACTGCTTGATCATGTCATTTTACTTGACCATTTTTGCCTTAATTGCAGATCACATTGGCTGTAGCAGAGTATTCTATAAATACTTGAACAATCTGTTCAATAGAGTGATAAAGCTAAGCAATTTAAAAAATAAGTTGAGCTATGTCACCTTCTTGTCAACTAAGCTACTAATTTAACTATATGTAGAACTTATATAATGAACTGCTATGCTGAGCACTGAGCAGAATTTCTAGTTATCCGCTTTCAGTGCTCATTAAGGTGAGAGATGACAGGACTGGCCACATGTTCATCTACAGCTGGATATCACTGAGCTTATAACTAACCTGGCTAGAACAGAATTAAAAACCACTTATCAGCATTTAAGGAACAGAGTATCTCAGCAATAGGTTAGTCCCACTTGTCCAGATCCTCATACTTTGCTGTAATATTCTACTATCATTTACAGCACTAAGCTAGTTATGAAAACCATTTACACAAAACGGCTGCTAAAAGTTTTTTTCCTCCCTCTATCCAGGTCATAACTCTTTTCTGTATTTCCTTACTGACCTCTCCATTGTGTCCCAGGCTCTTGGGCTTCACTTCCTCACCCTACAGCATTTCCCCATCTCAAAGACCATTTCTAAATGACCCTCACTGTCTTCATGTATTCCCATTTGCCAGTCTCATTGCTGTTCTGTTAGAGAAGAAACTTCTTTCCAAGGCTGACCTCTTCTCCATGGTACAGATAGACCACAGGGAAGCACATTACATCTCTGAATTGGAGAACCTCAAAATTACATCATTATGAAACACAGACAGAAACATACAATGTCATCTGTATTTTCCAGTAGCATTCCCTGGGCCATAACTTTGCAAATCAAAACAAAGGAGAGATTCATTGTATAGACTGCCCACTGTTTAATAAGACATGAACGCCAGCTGAAGTTTTTCTCTAAGGTTAGCACTATTGGATTCTCCCACTTGCCTAACTGCATAGGGCTTGTAGGAAACGAATATCCTGAAACCAATATCCAGCTGTTAGTTTTTTTGAAATTGGGATTCAGAAGTCACATATGAGAGGGACCTATGGAACCAAACATGCTCCCTGTGCTTTCTTAGCTTTTACAGGAAAGGGAGGGTGAGGGGGGAAGAAGCCAGTTTTAATTTAGTTATTGTACTGCTTAAAGAAGTCTTAAAACCCAAATGTATCACTTGATGGAAGTCACTGCACTCTTCCGGTCTGAGGAGCTGCCCTTGCCGAGTTCTATTTGCTCAAGGAAATGACATGGCTTACCTCTTCTTTAAGAGACGTTATTTCTGAGAGAATACTTGTAAGTGTTAAAGGGTACTTCTCACATGGATTTGAAGTGATTATATCAGGCCTGAGGAAACTTTTCGCTTGCTGAGGGCAAAATAGACCTTTCTAATGCATTTGGCAGGCCACACACATATTAACACATATCCTAACACTAACCTGTAGTTACATGAAAAAGGAAATAATCTGACCACATGGGCTACAAAAAAAGCAATCGTAGATGGTAGCCCCAGGGCTTCAGGTCACCCAACCCCATGTTACATAAGAAAAGACAAAGATTAAATAACTTCCTCAGGCCTTGGTCTCCCAGATTTTCCTCTTAGAGGACTCTCATCACTGTCCACACTATGTAGCACCTTGAAAGCAAGGTTTTACATCATAGGAGTCACTCTAGTCCCAAAGGCATACAGATTTAGAATTCCTATAGAAGTCTTCTTGTCTACTAAATCCATGTAAATTATGGATCTGGATAGCCTTAAGGGCCTGAGACTTTCTGCTTTCAGCTTCTTAATACCAAAGGGTCAAAACCATTACCATTTAAGAATGAGCATCTTAATGTTTTAAGCACACTTATAAAAGCTTGAAAAACATGCTAGTACAACTGTAAGAGCATCGTACTGTTTTGACTTAAGATCTAAGAATGCAGGCTTCTTATTAAGACATAAGCATGGATTTTTCTAGAGGCATCTATCTCCATATTTATATATAAAATACACATGCACAAACATATGTGCATGTGTCTTTCTACCCAGCTCCCAAAGGACGGAAAAAAAAAAAAAAAAAGAAAAAAAGAAAAGTTGCTGGAGCTAAGGAAGTTCTTTCTTTCTTTAATTCAGAGTGGGAAATAGCTGCCCCCCTCAACTCCTCCCTTCCCATAGACTCAGTTTCTATTCCGCTCCCACATTGCCAGCAGAGTTTTCACAGAATTCCCAAGTACTGATTCAAAAATGAGTAATTCAAAAGGCCAAGTCGTCCTGCAGCAAAGAGCAGCACAGCATAAGCACACACACATCCTGCAGGGGAGCAAAGCTTTTATTTAATAGGGCTTGCTCCCATATCCCCAACCTTTGTGTCAGCACACAGCAGCAGGAGTTTCCTCCAACATTAGGAGGTGCACGTAGGCAGGAGAGCGTGAGTTTGCATGCACAAGCTGGTCTGGGTTCCCTGTCTCGGTGCGTAGCTGTAGCAGCCCACCCTTTCCAAGACAAGGACCTTTTCCTGCTGCCAGTAACTTAAAAAGTCATGTCGTTCAAATAGTTTAAATCTGTCCTGAGGAATCAGAGTCAAATCACATTCCTGATGGGAGCTGTTAAGACTGCACAAAATAAAATTTGTTTCGTTTCCTTCATCTAAATATATATATATATATTTTCCCAAGAGAGTTGAGAGCACATGATTTATATTACAGAAGTTGAGGACTTACAAGTTGGGAATGCTAAAATACGTGGTCCATATGATTTCAAACCTGCCTTATATTCCAATGGAGCATATATAGTCTTTAATTATATTACGGCTTTCCTTCACAGAAGCCATGCATCATGCACTAAAATAGATGGGGGCAGCAAAAGAGGCCGCTATTCCAATAATGCTTTTTCTAATCACAATTTGAGTGTCTGGTCTCTGATATATATATATTTTTGAAATGAACACAGAATTGCTTTGACATCTATCACCAGAGTAGACGAATGCTTAAAAACACTAATGGACATCTCTCTACAGGGAGATGGACAATACTTTTCCCCACTTTACAAACATAGACACACTT
Organism: Tinamus guttatus; assembly: GCF_059628265.1. NCBI lineage: Eukaryota > Metazoa > Chordata > Aves > Tinamiformes > Tinamidae > Tinamus > Tinamus guttatus. Next base: position 1,919,602 of record NW_028289208.1, on the reverse strand, counting down.
GCTAGAGTTCCCAAGTAAGGGCTGGGAGATAAGTGAGAGTCTTTTGTCTTTTGGCCATGTGCTCCAGCTTCCCAATCTGAATATGCAATTACTGCCTGACTTTGTTGACTTTGTTCACCATTGGAAGGCCTTAGATGTCTGGTGTTCACACTCTATATGTCCCATGCTGAACACACAGAAAATAGGAATGTGCTAAAAACAACCACATATGCAAATCTGACTGAAGGCCTGGCAAAGCTAACCTGGAGTTCTCTTGGGCCTTATTTATTAGCATGCTTTAGCCATGTCTTTTCTCCTCTTGCAATAACAGGCACTATTTATCAATGCTATGGCTACTGAAACAAGGAATTTGCAAACTATTACTTGATACAGTGCCTTAGTTTAGCTTATTTCCAGAACCTCTCCAAAGAGAGAGGTATCCCAGAGCGGGTGGGGGGGGAAAAGAAAAACAAAGTATTATATGACCATAAAGCTGAAGACCATGTAAAATGTAAACAGTGTAAATGTAAAGTTGTATACGTACCAAAAAGATTCAGCTTGAATGAGTAGCTTAAAATTCTGAGATTTTCTAAAAATTGAGTACTTGCATGTGCTGCCACAACAGCCTGCTATGTGCACAAAACCCTAACTGCTGAGTTAAAGCAGTTTTACAGATCAGTTGTTTACAGGAGAGCAGTGCAAAATAACAATCTTACTGTTTTGTACATTCCTCTGACTTCCCTTCCTCTGCTTTTTCAAAATGGCAATCCATCCCCCCGCCCTGCCCAAGAAGATATTGTTTCTTCACCTTGGATCCTCTTCACATGACTCCTATTATAGCTTCAACTCTGGATTGGCAAAGAAGGTAAGAATAGGATGTGAGAGTTGCCGTAAGAGAAGCAATTTATGTGCAACGAATATTAGCTTTTCTACACTGTCGCTACACTGCGAGTGTGATAAGAAGCAAGCACCCATGTACTGTATGCACAGAATGAAACCTTTCCTTAGCAAACAGAAACTGAAATGTTTGCCCAAAGGATCAAAGATTCACACTGCAAAAGACTAATATTAGAGGGCAAGATAACCAATTAGTGTTCCCAGGCCATGTACAGAATTGAGTATTATATTTAACTCTGGTATAAATTTCATCCTTTGCCTCTATAAACTATCAGGGTGACACAAACCTTGTGAATACAGGAGAGATGAGTCATTTCTAACAAGAAAAGCATATAAAAGCATAGGTAAATTCATATACAATTCATTATCCAAGGATCTGTCATTACTATAGGAGTCACATTTCTAATCCAATGCCTTATTTTTTCATATGTGTAAACCCAGCTAAGAGAAAGATAAATTGTGAAGCCTTATCAGAGGTTTCTGACCACTCAAGACTGTCCTGTTTCAATCAGGAGAACTCCTTGAAGGATAAAGTACTAATCATAATTAGGTTTGGCTGTTGCAGTTTGATCCTATGGATAGTAAACTGGAGGTGAGGTACTATAATTTCCTAAAATATGACTACAAATTGTTTCTATTGCTTCCAGAGTTCCAAGGCTCATCTCATCAGCTGCATATGCTAAATACACCCAATAAGCAGTTTTATAATAAACACGATAGCATCTAGAAGGCTACAACATTCAGCACAGTTTAATTAATACTTAAAATAGTGAACTCTCAAATTCAGATGGAAAAGCATTCACCCATTGCCAAGGATGGGACCCTGTGTTAAGGAAACATATGGGGCTACATGGACTCTGAAAACTAATACACTGCCTCCTGTTTCCAACATGCTATTATTACTATAAGTGTTAACTACTATATAATCTCTTATTTAATTTAATTCTTCATCCAAGGCCGTCCATCACTTTTTTTTTTTTTTTAAAGCAAAAGAAAAGCTAAAAGAAAGCAGCCCACAGCTGGCCTAATGCATGCATTGCTGCCCCTTTCCAATAAGGCCCCTTACATTAGTGCCAAACAGCAAAGCTCTTCTAAAACACTGAAGTAATTCTGTAATGCCCTTACTGCTGTGGAAATTGCTGAGCAAAACCCTTGCACAATGGCTCTCCCTGGCATTCTTTAACCCTATTGGTGATGATAAAATCTCATAAATCTAGGTAAATCTTTAATTACACCTTCGAAGCACTCTGATATTATAACTGTGATGGAGTAATAAAGAACATGCTTACAGTTAGCATTGGTAAGTCTACACTTTATTGAAAAGGGGAAATATTTCTAGGGTTAAACTGGAGCAGCTTCATGGGTTCTCATGGCTGCTTTGGGTTTTCCATCACTAGCCATTTTTAGTGGTTTGCACACAAGTACAAGGCAAGTTCTCATGTTCTGAGTTTTGGAAAGCCATTTCCAGATGTCACTATACTTTTGCTGTTCATTACTTCCCAGTAACAGTTCTTTTTTACCACATGTCTCTTTGCAAGTTAGGAAAGGTACTATGCTTTGGACTATGCCTCTGGAGTACTGGTAAAACTGGCAGAAGAAAAAAGAAAATAAGAAAAAAAAGAAAAAAAAAACAGATAATGTCTGCCTTATGGTGTAAGGACTGAAGGATACAGCTTTGCTTTTAAATGTCAGTACTGTATTTGCATGTATTTTCTGTCTATGCAAGTTATTTATATCTTAAGCCAAAGCATGCATTTTAACTTGTGCGAATAATATTGAAAGAATAGGAAGTACTTTTACTTTGCTAATTAAATCATCTTGAAAAACAGGCTAGGTAGTAAGTGACAGGATTAACAAGGGCACTTTGCAGAATTTTGATGTTTTCTTGATTAGATCAGGAGTATTTTATATAGGAGCAGCACTTGATGAAGTGGTTTTAGCAATGTGAATGAATGCATGACCCTAGTTTATCTTGGTATCTTCATAAAAAAGCCATCTTAGCTGTCAAGGAAGTCCAACCAAGAGTGAAAATGACCTTAGCTCACAGCTAAGTAAAAGGTCAGCCAAAAAGAGTAGGAAGAAACATTATTCTTAGTTCTGATCCTTTGGTTTAGCCAATGCTATTCCCAACTAACATATTGTACTGAACTTTTATAGGTCAATATTATAGGAATATTAGGCCAAGAACCCACAAACTTATTTTCACTTTTTCTTTTTTTCCTTCTCTGCAAAATTAATGGCTTTCCTGTTAAAGCAGAGGAACTTGCTGAAAAGATTATGCGAATGGGGAACATATTTTTAAATGGATGAATTTCAAGGTATAGGATCTGAGACTCTTTTTATGAAATAGTAACAGAGATCATCAAAACGCTTCTACTGACAACAGCCATGCAAATTCTCTTAGCCTTTTTCCAAATGTGATTCCTAAACATTTCTATTTTTAACCCAGAAGTAATAACTGTCAAAATGTTTACATATAGTGCCTACCACCTGAGGTCTCAGAGTGCTCTGTCAATATCCAATTAATTGCATTATAAATTTTATAGAGCTGGAAAGTATAAAAATTCCCATTTTACAGATGGGGAAATGGGGATATTAAGAATTCATGCACTCAGTCACACAGGAGCTCGGAAGAAGAGGGACAGAATGAAGAACTCCAATTGCCCAACAGCAGAGCTCATTAGATAGAAGTCGAGGAAAGAAAAATATTGCATTTGTCCTTGTGATTTCAGTCTTGTAGATATGAAATAGTTTGGTACTAACACAATAGCAACACATTTCCATGGATTGCTCCAGGAGGAGGGCAATTTAGAGCAAGTTACAGTACCTCTCTGGCCAAAAGCAACACAAATAGACTTTTACAAAAATAAATTGCAAAATAACAAATGGTACCATATATTTTTTTTCATTGAAATATTAAAAAGAAGGCAAATAAAAGCCAGTGAGGATTATTAGCAAGCTACCCTATCTTCATAGAAGATCAGTGTAGGTAAATGCAATAGTCTGGATATAGTTTGCATATGTTATACTAATCCTGATTGTACTTGAAATGGTAGATGTACCATATAAAGAGATCATATCTAAAAGCATTTTCCCAGAGTGTCCTAAAAGAGGATCACTCACAGAAAAGGAACTGGGAAAGACTGCATCCACAAGTGCCAGCCTATAACTGACAGGTATAATTCAGAAACTAGACCTTATGGGGCTTTATTTGTAAATGATACATGCAGCCTTACATTTTGACAGATCAGTGCTCTTGGAGGCGGTAGGATTTATCCCATATTCTATTCACACTCACTGCTGTCTGATCAGGTTTCTTTCTCTTTGCTCAGCATAGTCACCACTTCATCTGGTCTCAGAAATCTACTCCAGTGTTATCCATTTAAAAAGAAAAAAAAAAAATTATTTACACTATTGAGATCTCGAGGCACCTTGCAAACATATGCAAAATAAGACTTTTGGAACACTCCAGGAATTATTTTCGTCATACACATGTTAAAATATATTTTTCATGCAACTTTCACACTGAAAGAGGACAGTTTTTCTTTCAGAGAACATTCCTTTGGCAAAAGTTGAAATGAAATCTTTTCCTTCCAGAATCAATTTCAGAAAGACAACTCACTTGAAAAGGTAAATCTTAGAAGAAAAAGTGTTTTGGTTGGAAAGATGATTTTGTTTTTAAAAAAGCGAGGCTATTATTTATCTAAAGAACTGGATGCAGGATCAGTAGCCAATTTCCTGTCAGCTAACTTTATTTAAAAAAATAAAAATAAAAATAAAAAAAATATTTCTTTACTTCCTGTGTGATTTCCCATTGTTCTTATTCCCTAACTGTAGTTCTGGGAATAGTTTATTGATTATGACTCATTGTCTGAAATTACACACTCATGTGGAAATGCACCACTTTCTCTGCTTTTGACAAGTGAATTCAAGTATGTTTTAGTTTTAGAGAACTCAAGGAATACAGTTTATCAAAGTTTTGATGGAAAAGCTGTCCCCCTGAAGCTTAACTACCCATAGGTTTCTCCAAAAATTCAGAGTTCTGTAGAATAGACACGAATTTTGTTTGCTTCATTTTAATCTAACCATATTTTCTTTCAACATTAGATAGGAATGCACATTATCAAGTTCTTCACTCCCAGTCGTTTTTATATTTTTGCCATATATCTATATATAGTATACTAATATATCATTTTTTCCCAGGGCACTTTTGAACAGATTACCTCCAACTTCACGTTGAATGAATTTCAGCTCTTCATAAGCTCTTACAACACTCAACACAAACACTGCTTGTGTGATCTAGGCTTTGGAAAGTTATCTCATAATCACAGCAGGAATAAGCAAGTGTCTAGAATTTAGGATCCTTTCACTAGCCTGCAATTTGAATCCAGATACAAAGCTCAGTTACTGTCCCTGCCCTGCACATACTTTGTGCTTGGATACAGGTTCATTTTGGGGTAAACCTCCCTCGCAAGGCTAAGTGAATGGTTTGCATTTGTTTGTTTTTCCCTGCCACTTCCCTCTGCTGCACTGGATACCGTCCCTGTTTGACGGCCAGACACTGGTATTCTTTGTGATATTAAACACCCTGAAATTTGAGAGATTTTGCCTGCTTGCATGTTTTGGATTACTCCAATTAAACAGATACCATGCCAAGCATTTTACCCAGGTGAGAAAATAGGCAAGTTGGGCATAGTAGAAGACACCTCTGCCTGTACCTTGGGAACCAGTTTATCTCAGAGGCTTGTCCAGATTTCTATCCATTAGTGCATAAAGACGTTAGCATTGCCTTTGATCTTTCCTGTAGCATGGCTTAACCGTGACACTGCTTCGGTAGCAGGGGCTTTCTGGTGAAGAGATGCTTGTAACAGATAGACTCTTATTTGTTGCGAAGTATTTTGTGGCCTATGGGGAGGTGGGGGAGAACTTCCTCGGGGAGATGTTGCTCAGCCCACCAGGGTCCTTACCTCTGCTCCAAGCCCAGTGCCTCCCCATGAGTCCCAGTCCCTTCCAGTCTGTGCCTCTGTTGACAGCTCCAGGGAATTGCCAAGAGCTGGTCATCTGCCTCATCTCTGTCTTACACATAACTCATGGGCACAGACAGCCTCCATATCCCGAAAGAGCCAGATCATTGGAAATACAGATCCCGCTCAGGCATCTCCCTCTCCGAGGCCTGATACTACTGTCATGGCACAACTGCCTCTGCAGAAACCAGGAACCACTTTTCACACTCTGATCTTCAGACAGGAGTGCAGAAGGCCTCCTCTGGGCTACTGGCACAAAAGAAATAGCTAACCTTCAAAGTTCAGCATCAACTGCAGTTACAAGAGGGAAGCTACAAGGATATGGGTAAAACAGAGCAAGCAGGATTTTCCCTTTCCTGAACACTTAGCCCATTTAGCTCTATAATAAAAAGTAGTGCATGTTTGCTGTTTGGAAGTGAAGTAATTACTCCTATAATCCAAGCCACATATTGACAGGCTGCTACCTTTCACTGCCAGACCACAAATGTTAAAGAAAGCATTTTGCTTGGGTGCTAAATGCACATTCCTGAGATCCAAATAGATCTAGCAATCCAAGAGCACATTTTTTTCCAGGTTCTGGACAGATAGTTGAATGAATGGTATATTTTTTCACCCAAAACTCTCAGATTTTTTTCAGTGCCTATGATTCAAATACAAGATCAAGATAGATTCACAAGAAAGGACTATTAATGTGGTTTAAAAAAAAAAAGAAAAAAAAGATTTTATCTATAACAATGAAAGTTAAAATTGAAAGTTAAATTAAAAGCAACAATGCCAATGATAAAAAATGTTGATAGAAATGTTAAATAGGACAATTTTACTGTAGGCAAGTGGTTTCCAACTTCAATTGAATTCCTAATTAAAGCCACGACTGCTATTTATTGTGCAATATGCTTATTTGGTGCTGCAGCATCTGCTGCTTGAAAGCAGCATTCACCCTCCTCTCCTGGGTTAATTTAAGTTCACCCGCCTCCCCTCAGTTCAGTGCTGGCACTGGAGTCTCGCAGAAGGGGAATTCAGACATTGCGGAGATTTAGCATCTATTCTCAAGCTCAAATCTTCTTTAACACACACCAAAAAGCTTGTTGGAATGTGGCAAGGATTACACGTACAACATCAAGGTGTCCCTGCGTGTGTCGGTCACTCCAGCGCTCCGGAGAGCACCCGCAGTTTGATGGCCTGCGTTAGGAGAACGGGATGATTAAGAGGAGAAATCTCCCTTTTCAGCCCACAGTTCTCTCCCTACACATGAGGTAGCCCTGGGAATAGAAAGCAGAGCTGAGAGCTTCCTTTCTCCTCTCTCTCCACATCCTTGGCAGTCTCATGCACAGTGATTTATCACCAAGATGGCTCCTCTGCTGAGGAATTCTTTGGGAACAGCACCGAGGGATACGGGCAGGGACGAGGCTCTGTGGGGCTGGGCCTCCACACACACAGAGCAAGAGCCTCTTTTCTCCACATTTCTTTTGGAATTTAAATGAATGGACAGAAACAATTGTGGGGTAAAGCAAGGGTCAGCCCGGGAGAGCGCCCTGCCCGCGCTCCCACACGGAGCGGGCAGGAGGAGGCCACATGGGGGGAACGCCAGGCTCCTCCTCTGTCCATGTAGCTCCCATATCCATCACTGCAGAGGGCAGCTGTGGAAGCCAGCTCAGCAGAAGGGAGAATTTCTCGAGGTGACTCCTGGACATGATCTGGGTGGTCCAGCTGGGCCGCAGAGAACCCCAGGCTGACTGGTCAGGGACATCCCTCACAACCTCCTTAGGCAAATACAGGCAGCAGTATCAAGCCTACAAAATAATGCGGCAGGAGGTGCAGGACAAGGAGAGAACTTCAGATGTCTTGTGTGCAAACACTGGGCACTCATCAACTGGCAAAACAGCCCAGCTTCCTCCAACAGGGATAAAGAAAAAACAGGAGCCAGGAATACACCTGCAGAATTTCCAGATAAACGTCTGGAGTGCGAGTTGGTGAACCAGTACTCTCATGTGCCTAGACCTCCTGAAGTTTCAGCTAACCAGATGAGAGCTAACACTGAGATAAAGCCTGGCTCAGCAACCCAAAAAGCTAAGGTGGAGACATAGAGGTTATTCGTCCTGATTTGCACCCTCAAATCACAGCCTTTTCCAGTGCACTTGCAAAGCAGCCCATAACCCAGCACCAGCTGAGGTTTTATTTAGCCTTTGCCTATGCCCTCTCCAGCCATGCACCCTCTTTTCTGCCTTTCCTGGTGCAGTAACAGGCTTTACCACTGGGTCAGGACTCCTCCTGCCCGCTCAGTCCTCCAGGTTTCCCTGGGGACACCAATTCTAGCAGGGTATTTTTTGTTTATTTGTTGTTCCAGGACTTATGCAAAAACATCAAGGCCTTCACATGACAGTCTGGAGGTTTGTTCAACTACTCTGTCCAGGGCTGGCTGTATTAGGGCCTACCAGGAAAGAGATCAAAAACTAAAATTCTACACAAAGAACATGTAGAACATGCACCAAGCACTACAGAATATGAGTAAAACATTAATATATAGATGTAAAAAAAAGGTGAACATTTGAGGGAGGGGGAGAATTATACATTAAAACCCAAGAAATCTCTTCCAGCATAGTTTCAATTGTTTTACAATTCTGATTAAAATAACAGAACATTATAGCTTGCTTAACTAAACATTATATTTCTAAATCCATTTTCAATTGTTTTCCTTCAATTTAAACATTTTGAACAATTTTATTGCTATTCATACCTGCCTGTTTTTTTTATTAGAAATTAAAATGCATACTTTTATCTAGGTTACAGAGTGCTAGTGTGCTTAACTCTTTCAGTTCTGCAGACTGAGCACAGTAGAGCGATCAGTGGCACAAATGCAGTGTCTATTTATTGGATAAAAAATAAAAGACTTTGGCAGCAGCGACAGAAATAAAAGGAGAGAGAAATGAATGAAGAAGAAAGATACAAAGGAAGAAGGGGAAAAGGAAGAAGAAAGAGGGTATAAATGGCAACATGAAGATTAATGTTCCGTTTTGTTCATTCATATCCCCACTTTGTTTTTTGGGGGTTTCCCCCACCTCCATTTGGCAGTAGAAAGATAGAAGGTTTAGGAAGTAAGGCAAAGTGAACTGCTGTGACTGGAGACAAATAAGGACCTTTTTAAACTGCAAAGCAACAACGAATTGCAAACAGTCTTGGGTGCTAAGATGGGCATTAGAGGACAAGGTCTCAAGTGGAGAAGTAATAGTTATCAGCACTGAGAAGCAGAGCAGCCTTGCTTGGCACAGTGTCTGCCTTCTCAGAGCATCCCTCTTGACTTGGCATCTCTTGCATATCTCTCTCTACCATCCTGCACATGCACAGTGGATCAAGAGGGTATAACTGGCCCTACCATGCTTAAACCTTAAGATTTCTATTTCCCTAAGTCAGCAGAGCACATTCATAGACTACTAAGTGCTGGTAACCACATCTAAACATTAATTAACACAACTATATTCCCACACAAATAAAACATTAATATGGTAATTTCTAGCCTATAACCAGCTGGTATCTTTTCCCCAGCTATATAGATAGTAGGATTAACAGTGCAAAGCAAGTATTATAACAAAGTCAAATTAATATCACCTTTTCCCAGTTTTATAATTCAGAATCAAACAATAAATTACAGAAGCCCCGTAGAAACTGTCCCGCATGAAATGCTGCTTCTGAATCCATACTTAAGTGTAAATCCCTTTCCACTGAGTTCTCCTGGCTTCTTTGCATTTCAAGGCTACTCGGAGACAGTATCTCAGCTGACAACGTTGTGACCATCAGATGGTCCTGCTCTGCTTTCCACTCACTGTCACTGACTTCCCATCTTTTCTCCCTAGCTCTTTCTTTCTTAGTTCTTGGACAAAACAGTTCACATGTTTTTCAAAGGTACTTGCTATGTATCTATTGTCATAGAGACACAAAACAGGAAGAGAAACTGTTTTGTCCAAGACAGAATCAAGCCAAGAGTTTTCTGTAGGACTGCTCTTTAGTTACTACTTTGATTCCCCCCCCCCCAAAATACTTTGGGTTCAAGTTTGATTTGTCAAACCTAACATACATTTTTCTTCTTCAGCCTCTGCAATGCCTTGCCTCTAATAAATGTATTTCATGATCATTAACACATTGTTGATACATAACTTGAAAGAACTATGGGGAAAAAAGCAGCAGCATGAATATGAGCAACATCCAGTAATGAAAAGCTCACATTTTCAAACTAGTGTTTGGCTAATTAGAACTGATTTAAGGGACTACAGAATTAACTATGTCAACTATTTAGTCAAAAAAAAGTTGTTAAATATATCATTTTATGTGGGAAGTTTTTTTTTGCATTCTTTAATTGTAAGAAATAATCATGTACTATTTAATTGCATGACTTGGTAGGATACAAAATTCACAGTTACATGAATTATATTTAGTAAAATGTTAAAACATATTGTTTTTAAGCTTGAGGAATTCTATAGATAGGATAACAGAACTAAAATACTCTCTTAATTACATAATTATTTCCACTTTCAAAGTCCAGCTAGCAGCATAACTGCTTTTATTTTTGAAGATTAGAATAGAAAGAGTCATTAGCTGCTTTGAACTTACTTACTAAAAATCTTCCCTCCCGCCATGGGAAGAAAAAAAAAATTTTTTTTTGACCAAAATAAATCAAGTTTTGTACCATACGGAGTCCTCCAATGGAGTATTTATTTCTCATCATCCTAGGTACGTCAGTATATGCGAAAAAATCAGAAAGCTTTTGGCAACACTTAAATGGATACTAACATTATCATAATTAACATGATGTGAAAAGAAACTGGAACAAAGCCCGACAGGTCCAAATTACTATGTCCCATGAAGATTCATCATTTTTCTATAAAGTTATTCCCAGCAAACTTCTGACGTGAATTTTTTGAATCTTTCTTTTTCTTCATCCATAAAGAGACTGTCTTATTTCTTCCTCCACCACAACAATCATCTCCCTCTTGCCAAACTGGATGTTTTTGATAACCTATTCAACTCAGCAGTTATTAGCTTTCCTGAGCAGTTCACCCTAACCGTGCTATGCAAACACACCATCACCACTGCAGGGCAAGGGGTGGGGTGAAGAACCACCCCAAACCCCCTAGATCAATATTTGACATCATTAGTGTCATTAATTTTATAAGCAGAGTGGAGAACCTCTTTAAGACAGGTGACCAATAGCTAAACTCCTGGCTCTTGATGTCCCTCAGGTTGTTGAAGGACAGAGGAACAGCAGAGATAATAGCTCTGGAGAGAGGAAAGCTCTAGCTGCTCCTTCAGCATCCCCAAGGCTTTCTGCTCGTAAGTGCTCATTTGCATTGTTTCACTCAGCATCACCTCCACCTCCTTATTATCAGAAGTTTACTTATCAATTTAAAAAGGAAGTAACCTGGCTCATAAGAGAAGGCAGAACAAGAAATATACTTTCCACAGCAAAAGCAATGAACAATCTCTCCAGGAATCTAAACTAAAAATTCCTTTTTTTAAGTGGATATCATCCACGATTGGTGGTAGCAGAAGCTGCAATTCCTAGCTCTGTATACATCATTTTGAATTAACTCATCTAAGACTAACTGATTTGAAAGCCACATTTCATGAAGCCTTGACCTAAACCAATGCTAATCATCAGGGCATGGCTCAGAAACCATATCAGTGATTGGAAGGAGGGCAAATAAACACCAGAGGGAAAACAGATGAAAAAGGCTAAAACATCTCTTCAGTTACTGCTGTTTTTTGTGTAAAAACACTCGCGAGCAAACAGAGGTCATGGTCACCAGCCTCTGGCACAAGCATCAATTGTGCATCTGGTGACACTTGCTGCCACGATGTAGGGATATATTTAATCGATGTCCAAGGCCACACTAAAGCTATGGGCAACTACAGGCTTCTTTCATATATATCCAGTTGGGGATATGGTTAAACAATACAGGCCTTTGAACAGATACCCACATTACTAGGCTTAGCTGTAGTGTGCACAATTTACAAGCAACAAAGAAAATACAAGTATAAAATCAAGTGACACAAAGAGCCTATAACAATGCAATAGCTACTATTAACTAGACAACACAGAGAGGAAATTTAACCATGAAGGAGAACATTAGCTGCAGAGAAGCAACACACACAGGGTCCTTATTTACCTGCAGCAGCTGTGTCACTCAGCCAGGTTCATCCTGCTGATCCAACCATAGAGCCCCTGTTAGGGCCACAGCCGCTCTTAAATTCCCAAGCTCCCAAGCCAGACCAGGTGATATCAATAGGGCAATTGTCACTGCTGTAATTTTGTATGACTTCCTTTTGGGATTCTTCTCTTTCTTTTTCTGTTCCTCTTCTCTTTCATGGCATTAAATCCCTTTTAATTGTGAGGTTTCCCCTAGCCTGATTTCCCTCCCAATTGCCTTGTTAAAATCAAATACAAACTGTTAGCAGACTAGCACACGCTCTCCCAGATAGATTCACATTAAGAAAATTATCAGCTTTCATAATCAAGTGGATTTTGTACCACTTGGTGAACCCCTCCTACCTTGATAAATCAAAGTTTTGATCCTATGTTTAAGTACAGTTTCCACGTTTCAAAAGGAATAGGGACATATAAAAGGCAACGATTTAAAGGTCAATAGACACATTTTATTGCAATCTTTCCAGAAAAAAAGTGATCCACTGGATGACAGTTCTGTTTTAAAATGGTATGTTCTGATCATCTCAGTTTACCTTACATGCATTCTTGCATTAATATTTATCACCGCTGATGAGAATTGATATAAACAAGCATAATCGAGACCATTTTAGCATCCTCGTTACACAGGCCCTTCTTGGTGGTTTTAGAAAGAGGAACATACGGCTGTGCATTTAATCAGGTTACAAGTATAGCACACATCATACTAGCAACCTTTACTGGCTTTGGAGTAGCAGCTATGGTAAGAGTTCAACAGCAGGATCAACCAAGTGGAGGGTCCAGTGGAGGCACACTAAGACTTAGGGGATTTCTATGTAGTTGTTTTACGATACAAATGACTTCCTGGGTCATTCTTATGCTAATGTTCTGAAATAGTTATTGGGTTTTGCCTGGAGTAGAATACTAGGATTTTGTCTCGCCCTGCACTTTTTTTTCCCCCCATTTGTAATCTATGACACAATCCCCTTGTGCTTGAATGTCTCTGTATCACCGCTCTGACTCCTGTCTCTCAAACAAAAAGAAAGATATGGCAGCAGGGATCAAATTGGTATTTATGTTAAAAATCACCTTGCAATCAGGACTAGGAGCATTTAGGTTGTCAAGGGAAGACAGAAGACCCACGCTAGGAGACTGGACCCAGTATTGGCAAGGTTCTCCTTTCACTTCTGAGGGTGATGGCATTAGAAACCCATATACCACCTAAAAGGATTCCTAGTCATTGCTCTATCTACTTGCTGCATTCCTTTCACTAGGAAGTTTGCAGGCCAGGCTTTATATGGCAATTTTTTTTCTGAAATTTGGATGAAGTAATGTTAGATCTGCAAAATAATGGCAGCATTTGCATATTTCTGTTTCCTCAGCAGGTTTTTCTCTCTCTTAGAAACTGAAGTATAAGATTTACTAAGAGAAGATAATCTACTTTCCCTTGTCAGACCACGTTTATGAGTTATGTTTGTCACAAATGAAGTAAAGACTTGATGAGAAGCCCTCACACACAAGAGCTTCAAGAATATTAATAATTTTTGATGAAATATTTGATACGAAAAGTTTGCAAATCCATTTGCTGTCAGAAAAAAAAGAAAAGATTCTGTCTGCTCTCTTCTAGTATGAAAAAGGGTAAATACAAGAAAAGTCATCTTTCGTGATTATATAATGATATATTCTTTTCAGGTGAATATTGCAAGCCAGGAAAAGGCAAAAGGTCAGTGAGATGCCTAGCAAAGGTGGACATGCTGGAGCTATGTTATAGAGAGCGCTCCGGTACACCTCTCGTTCTCAGAGCTTAGGTATTAGTATTGCTTATTGCAATGGGAGAACAAATCACAACTGCGAAAATGTCAAGTCAATATTTTGGATGAATCTGTATAGTTATATCCTGTGATATATGCAAGAATCAAGACACTACAATACTCTCTATGCCAATGTTCATGACATCTTAAGTATGCACGCAGTATCTGTACCCAAGACTGCACTGCCCAAGACTGCAATGGTGCTTAAACTTTGTCAAATACACTGTCCTCTAATTGACTTTATTTCTTGTAGAGCAAGACAGACAGCAATTTTTATAGATTTTCACTTCTGTACACCATGCAGGGAGGTCTCCTCTTCTTTGTCACTTCTGCAAAGTGAAGGTTGAGCTGTCCATGATAGTGAACAATGCCCTAATCAGTCCTGCTGAATGTATTTATGATGAGGACCCAAGAGAGGAGCTCAGCTGCTGCTGCTGGTAGTGAGCACTATGGTTTAATATGATGTTCTGATGGTATTGTGGTAATTCTGGGCTGCAAGGTAGGGAAAAGTCCAATTCTAAGCACAATTTCCTGACTCAACTCCAGTCTTGCCATTCATCCACTGTGTAAATTGGGATTGGTAAAACTTAGATATGCCACTTGTAGATTCTAGGACATAATCTCCCAGGGTGCAAAACTGGATTGGCATTTACTTATTTTTGTAAAGTATCTCCAGCTCCTTGCATGAAGGGCGCTCTGCTGAAATGTAATCAGAAGATGTTGGTATTAATAGCCTATTCTATTTTTAATTGTACACAATTGAATATGATTGCAGGCCTTAGTTATTAATAATATACTACTACTATTAGTTCTTTGTCATCTCATCCACATCTGCTTCTTTTTTTACTTCAGTATTTTCCTTTTGCATTTTCAGAATGCACCTCCAGAAAAGGAAGGTGTGACAGAGCCTGTAACCCAATTTCTGTGATTTGGGAGCAAAAGATTCACAAGAGAATCACTGTATGAAAACTGTAATTAGTTTTGGTAAAATGACTGTAAATTAGACAACCATACAACTGCAGTTAGGTTTTCTAAGGTATGAGGTGAGGTGTGAGGGAAAACATCTTAGTTTCTCCTAGTGATCACAGTCACCAAATCAAAGACTATGTTTTGTCCTCTCTGTTCTGCACTGGCATGAGAACTAAGATTAGTTTTTACCCCTCACATTTTCAGCTCTTTAGCCAGGACTGGATGCAGCTACAACAGTAGAGAATTTAATTGATTCTACGGAGATAGTTCAAAACTCCCATGATGAAGACCACCAAACTGCAGTGTTTGAGGCCCATCCTTATGGCCACTTCAGCTACTGTCAGCATCAACAGGCTGCTCTTCTCGTGGCACAATAGACTCAAAATGGATTAAAGTCAGAGCACCCTGATATTCTAATGATTGCTTTCACCAAGGTGATCCTTCTGCCCAAAGATGTAAGCACAATGCTGAGCACTCAATAGCACTTTAATCAGCAAGCCTGCTAGTGCTATCCTTCATTTTCAAGGAGGAGCTAGGACTTGTGGTCCAGGAAACAGCTGTTTGGGTCTAAGATCTGACTAGCACTAAGCAATCTTGGTGTCTATACAGACTTACAAAATATGCATACAGCCATATCTAGCTCAGAATTTGACCTTCTAAGCAAACTAATAAAGTTAGTGCTATCAGAAATTTCATATCATGACATGAGACATAGCTGCACTTTCAACACAGGCTTTTAAAGTATTGTTATATAGTTCAAGGGATATGACTTTATTTCCATTCGACTTTGTCTCCTATTAAGGATGAAAATATTATAAGTCAAGAAGTCACATCAAATAGTAGAGAAATATTTGAGCTGTCTTTGAAGAGGGCTCTCTTCATTCAAAACCACTTGAATATCTGCAGCTTTGTTACTCCTCCGGGAATAGAGCCCGGATATTTCTGAGCATTGCCCCTGAGTTCCAGGGTGTGCTAGAGAACAGGGAAGGCTGGCTGAGGAAACTGCAGCCTCTGAGAGGAATCTGACACAGCCTTGCCTTTAAAGAATATGGTGCATTTTAATGTATGTAGACAACTGCCAGGTCAGTGGCAGACCCACGGAGTTTTGTATTATCTCTCAAAGTAATTCGGTCAGAGAGTTTTCTCTGAGGAACAGACTGCAACTCACTCAAGACCTGTTTGGAATCATTATATGCGAAGACAAAACAAAAAGATTTGGCTATAGCTTACAAGAGAAAATCTGCAAGAGAATGTTGACATTAAAAGAATGCAAGCATTGGAGGAAAAGAAAATTAATGAAAATATGTGTGTATATATATAGATATATCAGACTATAAATCCAAAGGGAGATAGAAAACTCAGCAGTACAATGGAGGCTTTACAAGGAAGGCTTAGTGCTTAACAAGGAGGCATGATCTTTTTGACTGCAGCATATCCTCCATTAGCTTAGAATCATACAACTAAGAATGTATCAGTTAAAAAATAATAGAGAACACTAGCAGCCTTGCATTGACCCAAATGCTTTAATAACAATATCAAAAATTCTCTAAATTTTCCAAGTAGTTACAGTTCATTACAAATTGTGCCTAGGCTATAAATAGTTACTTAAGAGGCTAGAAAAGTTTGCTCTCTTTAATGGTCGTAAGAGCCTGTGCAAAGAGTCTGGCCAACTCCCAGTTTGCATTCTGCAGTTTCAGTGATTGCCATGAGTCGAAGGCAAAAGTAACATTTGATTCATATTGAACAATTTTCACTGTAGAAGACTTGGCCCCCAGTATTTAAGGCAAAGTCTGTGCAGCTGCATGGTAGCTTGGAAGGCCCCTAGGGCACTGCAGCTTTGACTCCATGGGATATTGCCGCAGAACAGATGATGGATCTGAAGCAGGGATGTAGGAAGAAACACATCAAAAATAGATACATCAAAAATTATGAGTCTGGTGCAGTTCTGCAAAGATCTTATTTGTCGGGCAAAATCTGCTTAAGATGCTTCCTCTCGGCTCCTTGGCACACAGTCCCCACCTCCCGCACTGCAGCTCACTCCCTGCACATTCTGGCTTTGAAGAAGTCCAAAAAGCCTCTTCTCTGATGCTAGCAGTGTCAAAAGCATCTCTCTGACAACTCTTGCCCAGCTGTGGTTTTCCTGTGTTTTATGCCATCCTCCCTTAGACTTCCCTTGTCCCCAAATGACCCTTCTTTCCCCCTCCATGCCCTCCCAGTCTGCTTCTTCCTTAGATCTACATCTCTTCTTGCCCTTCACCTCCCTGCTCACTCCTCCTTCTCCAGCACTTAGCCATCTCTCTCTGCTATACATGCTACAAAGGAAGGCAGAGGTATCAAACGCAAAGGATCTTCAAAAATGAGTAGAAAACAAAATGCATAGTTATATAATTATTACATGACATCACTATAGGGAAAGTGAAGGCTATTTACTTGCCTTAAGTAGGTATTTCCTTACCGTAATACATTTGCATTTCTTTTAAGTTGAATCATGTCTTAATGTCTTAAGCACATGGATTTCCTGGGCTTGTGAAAGTTGTCTTATGAATAACTACAGCACCCTGGTAATTTCTTTTACCCCCATGTTCCTGTAGTATGCTCTCAACTGCAGCTCTAGTTTAACTGTATGTTTTCATTAGGGAATACCCAGAGCTTCTTGTATTCCAGGATTGAATCCTGTTAAATCATATTAAAAGCAGATTTCATTTGTAATTTCTTTGCTTTGGGAAAAACAGTCAAATAAGGATTCTAGTATAAAAACATGATATTCATCTATCAATCTCAGCTTAACATTCCTGACTTATTTTTTTAATCTCCCAACAAGGTATTCCCCATCCCATCTTAGGTGACAAGAAGCAGTTCCCATGTGAAACATATCATCAGAAACCAGGACAGCTGCACCTTCTCCCTGCATCATTTTTCTCTACAACAAGTTTTTCCAGCTGGGATGCTGCCTGAAGGTCTCCTAGATCCTGTACTCATGAAGGTACTTCCCTTCCAACCTTAAGCGTTCTATGAAGCAGACAATTCAAATGCACTACCACTTGCCAGCTGAACGTAGAGCCCAGTGTTTGCAAGACCCCGGTGCATCCAGGTACAGGATTCGCGTGCTCCTGGGGACCAGCAGAGCTTCTCCAGCCGAACGGGCACCAAAGAGGCAGCGCTATCATCACACAAACATCCGATATTTGCCGTTTGACGTCAGCGCTGAAGGTGGCAGGTAGGAGGACAGGGAAAGCACGGAGCCGTGATGCTATCTGGTTGCCAAAGGGAGGGTGCTGGCTCTGCGCAAGGCAAGGAGAAAACTTAGTCTTCCACAGCTCCAGAACCCACTCCCCTCAAATCAGTATGAGCATTTCCACCCACCAAGACATGAAGCCCCTAGAGAACTGATATGCCAATCTTTGATATATACTTTTGGACCTAAACTTTGCAATGGGAATAGCTTTAGGAATTCAACAAGGAAGCTTTAAATGTTTTTAAGGGTGTCTGCCTATAATTAGGCTCTCAGTTAAAATTTATCCCATTTAGATATTGTGCCAGTGGAAATGTATATATTTTTTTTCATAAATTTTGGCTCTCCTAAAAGGGACAGCCTGATATAACAGGTGCATTGCAGACAGGTGCTGCATAAGGTTCCCTACGTAGCTCTGCCAATGCTTTTCAATCATGATCCACAACACCCCTGTTACTCCAGTGTGGGGCCTCCCCTCCACTGCAATTGCCAAGGTTATGAATTATGCCATCGTGTATCGATTTGGACAAATGTCCACTACTGACTAGGTCGACACCACTGAACTTGGCTCTCTGGTAACATCCGCCAAATCTGCAAGGCTCAAGCTGAACATTTAACCCACTGCGCAGTCTTTTGCACAGTTTTTCTTTTCGATTCAGTCACACATTATGTACCCTGACTCCCATGTAGAAGATTTGTGGCAACTACATGATGTATGAGGTGCCATTTGTAAAATATTATTTAGTGTAAAACATGATGTTTTTTTCTGTTGATTTACAAGTTGGATTTATAAATCTGCACTTTTCACAGTTTGAGTTATATATCTTGCCTCTGATTTATAAAACTTGCCAGTAAATCTTTTAGCAGAAAGTTTTGATTCAGAAATCATTATTTTAAACATTAGATTTAGCTAAAACATTCAACTACTTTATAAGTCATGAAATGGATTTACATACCCCAATCTGGATTTACAAATTCTACCACAGATTTACAAATCATGCTGAAAAATTCCTAAATAAAATGCTTTGATTTATAAATCTTCACTTGCACTTTGGATACAAGTGACTGATTTATTACACTGAAGCTATACAATAATGATTTAGTTTATAAAATCCTACTTTTACTTTAAGTTAAAGTTATGATTTATAAATACTGATTAGGTTTACTGCAATATAAGCCACAAAAAGTAAATTGTTTGGTGCAGGGCTGCCTTACAAACAGCTCCCTGCAAACAAGAACGGCAAGACTCTTCTGAGAGGTCACTGGAAAACTGCTGAACAGAGTTAGCAGCAGGAAAAGGAAAGAATAAAAGTTGAGGTGAAGAAACTCTTGCTTCCTTGCTAATAAACTCAAGACTTTGAGATGAAACATTTTAACTACCCTGCCAAAACCATTTCTTAGTTCAAAAAGCTTTCTCTAACCCCCATCACAACCCTACACTACAAGGAAATAGTCTGAGAACCTACAATAACTCCAGGAGTTATGAGGACTTCTACTGAATGTCATAAGGAGTTCCATTGAACACTGGAGGAAATTTGTTCCTCTCAAGTGAACTTAACGGTTTCCAGCTTTTAGGCTCTGATCAGATGTCATTCATTTGCACTGTTCCAATCCAGGTGTTTCCAATAGTTCAGAATCTAGCAGGAAAATAACAAAGTAAAACAGTGAAGGAGACCTCTGTGAATGTCCCACATTTTGATGTGCACCAAAAAAGACTTACATGCCCAACAGGACATTTAAATATTTTAGGTACTTCAGACACATTTCATCATTAATGCCTGTCAAGGACTCAGAAGGGACACTGGGTACAGACAGAATTGTCAGATAGTATAAATGTAAAACGTGGTAAAGTAGAGTCTGTTTTTAGTATATGCCACATTTCTAGGAAACTTTTCAGTATTTTATTCAGTATTTAAGAAAAAAAAAATAGGTTTAATCCAAAATGCAAAATGCAAGAGTAGTCACTGTCGGAAAGCCACCAGAGAAACTCAGGCATTCCGTCAAACTGTGGGACGTGTCAGAATTGAACCCTTGTAGATGAAGTTCCCTTTCAAAGCCAGTTCATAAATCTTCAAGAAATGCGAGAAGATTGGGGTGACCCATTGATGGAGAGGGATTTTCTATATCCAGGTAGCTCTATTAAAAGGCATCAACAACACAAGCTTTGGGAGAAATCTTCCATGTAACAGAACTGGAAAGGTTCCATAATCCAGAGCTGCTGGAGCACAGGGTTAGAAATCATGATTATTGATTTTATTCTGAGTTCTAACACGAAGCCTTGAATCACCAAGCCCTAAATCCTCCAGAACATCTGCATTCCTAACTTCCTATAGAAGGTAGGCACTTGCATACCTCTGATGGACTAAAGTCAAAGGTGTTTTTCGACTATCTATCTCCTTCTTGCCCATGAGTTTCCACACCTGCACAATGGGTCCAACAACACTCATGTAGCATCAGTGTGCTATCAGTTGTTAAAAAAGAAGGAAATTTTAGAGCATCCTAGGGTAAACACTGATCCTCTACTCTTTAAGCTTTCTCCATCACCTCCTCAGGGAAATATCTAATGTATTTCGTCAGGAAATGTAAACAAGATACATATGAACTTACATTGTTTGTCAGGCTTGAGTGCTTCCTTTTATTAAAATAGCTTGTGAGAAACTAAGAACAGGAATTGTGTTCTCCTAATGATTGATATACTATTTACAGTATACTTGATTTTTAAAATGTAATGCTCAAAAAGTTCTGTTTACCATTTGCAAAATGGCAATAATGATACTTTTAAAGTACTCTAAAATCTATGGATGAAAATGAAATATGAGATGATACTTTATTACAAAATTATTATTAAATTGACAGTTTTCTGAAACTATTGCATTCCATTTTGCTGACAGATTTTCTAGGTAGAATGAATAGTTACACAAGATACAAGTCCTAGAATTTAACAAATAAAGTGAAGATCTGACTCAAAGCCCAGGAAAGGGAATGAAAATGTTTGAGTCTACCTCAGAAGCTCTGTATGAGGCCTCTCCTTGCTAGTACAGTCAGTATGGACAGTATAGATTCCAGCAGGCTGAAATACAAACACAGAAATGATCATGCCTACATGTATGCATATATGTGTATAAACGCGCACGAACCACATTCACAACTGGCTATTAACCAACTGAATGGCTGTAGATGGTTGTCTGGGGCCATGTCTTAAGTTTTAAGCTGTTCTTCATGAGCTACAGGAGTTTTCAGAGTCACTGATAACCATTCTGACACAGAGCAGAAACAAAACTTGTAACGTTATTAAATGATGAGTTTTGTCTCAGTATGCTGTAGCAGAAATATCTTGGCGGAAAGGGTTTTTGTGACTAAGACATACAAAAATTGCCTAAAATCACCACTTTCATGTGGAGTAGAGATTAGTACTCTGTGATAACACAAAATATTGGAGACTTTTGTCTCATTGTGATAAAGCCAAGTGGACCAGTTGAACACGTGGCTAGGCCGCCCCCGGCCTGTCTGGATTGTTTCTTGTGTTTTCTGGTGTTTCCTCTACTCAGTGTTTAAATCTCCTAAGTGAGAGGGTTTGCACCACTTTATTTCCCCTAAAGACTATTCCGCTGATTAATTAGATCTCACCATTAGGAGCTTTTCTGCCAATACTCAGGCTAAAATTTCCATTTTTAATAACATTTTATTATCATACTCGTACCTTCCTCTCCTCCTTCCCTTTCCTTCTTTGTGCTACCCTAAATAATCCTCTTCTGTCCTCCAGGTGCAATTCTCAGTCTATTAAAGCTGTCTTGCATCCGGGTAGGGATACAAGGCAGTCTAAAATCTAGTTTAAGAGCCGGCAGAGGATTTCCCTGGAGGAGGGAAGTCCTTGGGCCTGAAAGAGGTTTTGTACCAGTTCTACACCAGCCCTACTCCTTGCTGTATTTGTAGTGCAAAGCTGTTGTGGATTGCCAGGGTCTGGTCCATGCCATGCCAGACCACAGAATTAGGGCTATCTTTGCTATCTGCTTCTGATTTCCCCTTCCAGAGGGCAAAGCCGTCTCCATTCCCCCAGGGCATTACCTTACCTTTGTCCCAGCTGCCATTCCTTTCCTTATTTCTTTGGCATGTATCTGATCTCGGTCCCCTTTCTATTATGTTGCTGCCCTTAGTGATATTCATGTCTCCAGTTTAGCATCATCTGTGAATTTCATTAACCGTCTGTTTGCTCATCTCTTTCAGATCATTAATGAAGATGCTAGATGACTGGACCAAACACTATTTCCTGCATTACATTAGAAGGAAACTTCCTTACACGTGAAACCTTTTTATTGTTGCACTTTGTACAGTTCCCTAGCTGGGTGTTCAAGCCACATGCAGTGTTTCTATGAAGCCTATGTGAATTAATTTATCAGGTAAGACTATGTGAGTAACAGTATCAGGTGCTCACTAAAACCCAGGGCATACCTAGCATAAGATATTATGGGAATTTTAGTTCTAGGAAGAAATCAAGTTTATCTGTTGAGAAATATTCCATATAAGTCACAATGTTCATAACAGCAATGAAGGGACCAAAGCTGTTTCAATGGCTGCTGTGCTCTTATTAAAATATCTTTTTCTCCGTATTAATGCTGCTTTGTTTATCTGCAGTCAGTGCATTTCCTTGCTTTTGCATTTGCAAAAAGACACTATTTAAAAAAGATGGATTTTTTTCATGGTTGTGTTTTAAGCTAGGAATCTCCCACGCTGCAATCAAGGGTAATGGCAACTACTCACAGGTGTACATATATCACATAAACAAGTGAAACATTGATTGTGAGGGGTGCAATGACAGTCCTCTATCCATAGCATAATCTTCTCAAGAGATATTTAATCAGATGATTATTTACATCTTAAAGACCAAGGAAAGAGAAAATGTTAACATCGAATTATGGGGAGGAATGATAAAGAAGATTCTATGCATGAAGTGCTCATCACACAACTGATGAATGAAGGGTTTGCCTGAATATGCCTTAACACCACTAGTGAAATCTAAGCCCAGATGCTTGCATGGTCTAAATCAGCGGGATCCAGTGACACTAGCAGAGTTATAGCAGATTCAACCCATCAGGAGACGGTATCTGACCTATCCCTGCTACTGTAAGAAAACCTCGTAATTTTTCCTCATCCGAAATCTTTCTACAATTTCCAAGTTAACTTCTATGATATAACACTATAAAGCATGTTACAAAAAACATGGAGAGAATGTTACCTTTAATAGTTTGATCTTTTGTATAGAAAGCTCTCACAGTTTAAACAAAATTAGGGATGGGAAGAAGACACTGAATTGAAATTTCTTCTACTAATATTCTAATGGAGGAAGGCTTGCAAAAGTCAGTGAGGCTTCTAGTGGTGCATAAAAACACATGGACAGCTTATTGCACAAATTATAATTACATCCTTTACAATAAGCCTGGCTTTTAGCAAGTGCACATTTCCCACTGCAAGAGCCATCTTCTTTTCTTAATAGTGTCATTTAAGGCGTTTGCCATGGGGTACTTAGATTGTAAAGGCAGACTAAGAACTGATGAAAAAGAACAATCTAATGTTGCAGGTGAAATTCTGTCCCTAATTCCAGACATTTCCCTGAAGAATGCAAGGCCTGTAGAGTTCTTTGGTTTGGAAGAACCGCAGCACAGAAAGGAGACCAGGTCACTCTGGTGTTCGCTGGGTTGCTCCAAACACATCCCTCCCACATCACTTCCACCTGATACAGCTTGGGCTCTAGGACTTATGAAAGACCTAAGAGATATTAAATTTACAGACTAAATCTTAGAAGAGACCAGCACTACTTTAAAGCCTAGGAAACTACCGAGTGCTTTAAGACTGACTAATGCACATCAACTCTTGCCCATATTTTATGATTGTTGTTTTTTTCCCCCTTCCCCAACTTGGCAGGAAGTGCCTGTAGGATTCAGAACTCCACTTTCTGCCCCCAAAATACTACAGCTTTGGCTAACTGGATTTTGATCTTCCCCTGCAGCCCATATAGACAAAACTACAGAAGAAACAGCAAGATGCCCATCATTTACTTAGGTTAGCAGCTCCCTGGAGCAGCTGCTTTCTTGATTATCAAGAACATTTCCACATCCTTACTGTTTATTAGACTTATAAAACAAATGCTGGAGTGGACAATCTGGATGGGATTTACATAAAATCTCAGTCAAATCCGTTGTAGTACAGCTTCCTCTTTGATGATTAGATGCAGTGTTATTTTTTGGTTTTCTGAACCCCATTTCTTTACTGTATATCTTAGCAATTATTTGTTAGCAAGTGGATTTCTGTGTATCACTTAAAAAGCACCAGCTGCACCAGTAAAAATATAAACCCACTCACTGAACTGTCAAACTCCAGGGGCGTAATATTGTTTATATTCACTGGATTCTCAAACACTTCTCAACAGCTACCTCTTGTTCCTGATTTCCAATGCAATGTCCAACATAATGCCAATGAAAACACAACAGGGTGGGTGCAAAAGTAGTTGAAAATCATATCTAGGGCATGATTATCAATGGTCCACTATCAAATTGAAAAGGAGGCATCAAATGGGTGTCTGCAGGGGTCTCAGCTAGGTGTTATTCAACACTCTCATTAATGACCTGAATGATGAAATAAAGGACAGGTTTATTAAATCTGCTGAACAAATCAAACCGAAACATGCTGCATGTATGCTAAACTATAGGAAGAGCTAGATAAACTACAAGTATGATCTGAAAATGTTCTGGGGCTATAAAGAATGTTTAATGCCATACTGCAGCATATAAAAGACGCATATACTATAATGTATATTGAATGAAGAAATAAAGTAGTAATTCTCTATATTGGAAAGGCCCAGGTAAGGCCACTTGGCATAATCTTGCTTCAAAGATATGGTCCAAATGGAGGAAATCTAGATAAAATTGTAAGTCTAGAGTCATAGCTTTTGAGAACAGACTGATCAAGCAGCACAATTAAGCCCATGAAGGAAAGGTATATGTTATATATAGTGAACATAGTCACACTAAAGGCTGCAGAAAAAAGAAAGGATTTAAAGCTACCCTAATCCACAATGAATAAAGTAAGAAATAATGGGTTTAAATTACAGGAAGGAAGGGTCGGATTGGATATTAATATATACAGTATGGCAAAAACAGTGAAGCACAGGAAAATATTTCCTGGATACATTGTGCAGTTTCCCCAAATGATGTTTTTAAACAAAAATGAGACAAGCATCTGCCAAGAATGACACAGGAGTGATCTTGTCCCCCAGGACAAGAGCGTGGCCTTGAAGCCTCCTAAGAGCCATTCAACTTCTTGTGGCTAAATTTAAAATCACAACTTAAACATGTTTTCTGAGTGAGGGAATGCAGGTGTGGGGAGATCAGAAATATGGTTTTTTTGTTTTTTTTTTTGAGATGAAAAACACCCAGATTCCCAGTCCTTATTTCCAATCCTTAAAGAAATGTTAAGATGCCTTACTTTACTTCTGAGGTTTTTTTTTTTTTTTTTTTTTTTTTTGCAAATAGTGTCACATGCTGAAAGACATCTCTGCTCACAAGCTATTCCAGCACCACCTCACTTCACTTGTTACTCAAATTGTTTTATTTCTTCTATAAATTGGAAAAAGCTGCCACAGGTAGTAAGTCTGAATTGATGGCAGCTCTTTGGCATACTGAGTGGATGGCTAATTGGCTATTACACCTGTGGTGCACAGTAACACATCTTTACCTTATCTTAATGGTCCTTTTTAGATCTCTTAGGATGGGAAACTACAATTTAAAAGTTTATTCATTTCCATACTTGCTGCCAAAGGATTTCTGATAGAAACTTGTCTTCCTTATCTCATATCAAGTTTGTGGGTGAACTTTAAACTTTGACTGCTAGGCTTTCCTGTACCATCAACCTTAATTTTAGACTGGGCTGCTGCTAACTGTTCCTCGCCATTTATGAAAATGATACAAGGCTATACTTTTTCCAATAATAATACAACCATGTTTTATTCCATCCTGTGGAACCTCTCCTATACACCATGTCTTGTAGGAGTGGGAGATTAATTCCCTCACACAGTAAAAAGTTCTCTGGTAATTTTTTACACTTAGTTCAACTAAAATCTGAAGTCTCCATGCAGTAAACTTCTTCATTTGATTCTCAGACTTCAGGGCACAGAGGCAATTTGATTCTCAACATCCAGTCCAGAGGATTGATCCTTAAAGGCAAGGAATGATGGTTTAATCACACCAAAGGATACAGCAATTAGAACTCAAACTAAATCTGGACTTGCAGGAAATGCTGGTGGAGAAATTTGTGAGTTGTCTGTCCTCCATCTAGCATCTCTCATCGTTATGAGCTGTAACGAGACCAAAAGGCTGTGACAATGATAATGCAATGTTGATAATACTGTGCCGTTATGCAGTTCTTTCATTTAGAGGCATTCAAAAACAGTTATTAGCTTGCATAGGAATCTTTTTAAGCACTGAAATGAAACTCTAGTTACACTGAAAAGCAGCAGTAAGGCTCTGCATAGAAACAGCCTTCACCACTGCAGAGCATTTGAGGGCAGGAAATGAAGTTTACCAGAGTCTTATGTCAAGACAGTGGAAGAAAAGAGGGGTTAGACTGAAAATGGAGGCACTCTATAGCTGAAACCAGAAATTCTCCTCTTGGTCCTGCTTTTTTATTTAAACACAAAGAGAGACATTAAGCCTTTCCTCCTCCAGTCTAGGTGTTTCAAAACTTTGGGAAATCTCTTTGGGGCTGTGAGAAAATAGATTTCCTTTGCTGACCTGCAGATGGATGAGGGAGAGCCAAGGCACAAAAGTCTCTGAAGAGGAGATCCAAACTCAGCTCACTTGGCAGCCACACTTTTTTACTGGCTACTGCCTTCATTTTTAGGTTATACAGGCTTACAGAGAAAGCCCTTACCACAGTCTGAATCACTTTTTCCAGTGAAGATCCTGGAAGGGATCTGTCTCTCTTATCTACTAAGATGTTAAAAATGTAAAAATAAAATCTATTTTTATCATTAACTTCGAGGAATAACCACTGTCAGCAGAAGGATGACTTGGCTCAGAGGGATCAGCCTGAACCATAGCAACACTGCCTAGCCTGGGACTCCCAGTCTTTCTCCCAATTAGCTTAAAAAAAATATTGCTAGGGCAAGAACTAGTGGCCCTAAGTTACTGCAGGCATAAAACAGAGAGCAGAACAAGCCCTCATGAACATGCATGGGAAAACCTGATCTGAACTGTCATTACTGAGCAATCCCCCCCTTCCCTGCAAGACGGATAAAGTCCAGCTGTAGCTGTGAAGATGACATTTTTTTTGGAGATGAGCCAAGCCGGGGGAGGATGATGTGTCCCACCACCAGCGCCATGACGTTCGAGTTACTGCCCGCTACGAAGCAAAGAATTCATCATCTGTCAGTGACCTCCACAATCAGTCAAAGTTCTCATTGCTCAGAAAGGAAACTCATCCCAAAAGTGAAACATCTGTTAGAAGAACAAGCTGCAGTTTATAGTGTTTGCTGTATGCAGCAACATGCCTGTGATCTCAGACCATGTTTGCTGTAACACACCAACTCGCTGCCTCTCTTTACTACAGTCTTCTGCAGCCTGGAGTCACCTTCACTGCAGCAAGTATTAATTCCTGTCAGTAGTGTTTCAAATGTTTGCATAGACAGAATCGTCAAGGCACGTGCGAGCAGACGGGGTGGGACGGAGCGGCTCCTCGCTCGAGTCCTGCACCCAGCAGCCACCGAGTCCCTCCTTACCCACAGAGTGGAGTATAAAGTCACAGTAGTATTCAAAAGGTTAAAGCAGAGTGAACTGTTAATTTTAATGCTTTCTCTAAGCTTCAGTTTTAATAAGCGAAAATGATGTTCTTATTTGCAGTAAAGTGGTGTTATAAAATTCTGTC
The DNA here is from genome assembly GCF_059628265.1 of Tinamus guttatus. Lineage (NCBI taxonomy): Eukaryota > Metazoa > Chordata > Aves > Tinamiformes > Tinamidae > Tinamus > Tinamus guttatus. The sequence continues at coordinate 1,891,603 of NW_028289208.1, read as the reverse complement.
TGTCAAGCTCATTTTAAAACCATGGAAATAAATGATCTGACAAAATCAGGCTATTAGACAAGTGAAGAAGAGTGATTTCCATAAAAGTAGAGGAGCTGTTCCTTAATTTCACACTTGGTAGTCTTTTGGGTCGACTAAATTTTTAAATAAGTGATAAAATTATATTAGCGCAATTGCATTTTTATAGATTTTTTTGGTCATTGTACTCTTTTTCAATTCCTTTATTTTAACTCAAACCATTCTGCTGAAAGGTTACCTCTCAACTTATGTTACCTCATGACAGTTTCTGCTCGCACAACAGAACTATAGTTTCACAAATCCTCCATAAAGTACCCAAAATGACCACAGTGACCCAGAGTATTCTAAAGTGGAAAGATCATCTTCTTGCAGTCACGTATTGCAGAAATGTGGGCCCTGACAGTGCTCCTGACCACGTGCGGAAACACACGCGGAGAAGTACCTTGCGGGTAGTTTGGTTTCATCTAAGAACATCTCCCATTGGAGCAGATGACAGTTTCCACCATCTACACTATGTATGTAAAAGCCAAACAAACAAGATGTTCTTTAGTCTCTAAATAGGTATGAGAAGGATTTCGTTTGTATAAAGAAAGCCCACCTGTTGGTGATACCTGCTCAATGGAGACCAGACAGGTCCCTTTCTCTAGATGACACTGACACCACACAAGACAGCTTGATGTGGGGAGACATCACTAACATGTCCTGGACGCTGCCTCCTCACCACGGAGGTGTCACCCCTGCAGACCTGGGAGCATTTCTGCTGCCAGGTTTCCTTGCCCAGCAAGTGGGAGAGGAGCAAGGCTGAGGCTCCTCCATACCCAAACCCATCTTCCCATTCTGGGTGCAAAGCTGCGGCATGTCGCAGGCTGGAGACACTTCCTAATACCACAACCACCGCCACAGATGGGTTTTTCCACCTCTGGAAATTTATGACAAGCTTTTTTCTGACAAATCAAATCACACGTTTAAAGACTAAAGCTAATTCTCCTCCTCCCAAATTTAAATAATGTTCTCATAATCATGTTGTAGTAGGGAGGTCAGTACAGAGGAATTTTGACCTTTTATGAGGTCAATGACTCTTCAGCTCATCTTGCTCTCGGTTTCATTTGTTTGTTGAGAGAAGAGATCTAATACATTGATACACAGGTTGTGACATGCTGTTTGAACATTAGCTTACTATAATTGGTCACGTCATCACGCATCATATTAACAATATACACAGAAGTGCCCTGAAACAATTGTCTTATAGATCCATCACATATCATAAAGAAGCTTCTGGGACTGTTATCTAGCAGCATCCAATTGTGATGCACATTCTACTTGAGTTCTGAATCTAAACATCACTGTCATCTTAATAGTAAGCGATAGATTAATAACTTCCTGCTGGCTTGCAAAACATACATGCATGTAAAAGATGGCAATACAAATTTATTGCTACTGAGCATGCTCAAAATAGAAAGCCTGTGGTAAAGGAAAAACTTCTTTTTTTTTCCTCTCTCAAATAAACAGCTCTAAATGCTCCCAAGTATGGCAATTCCTTACCCCAGTAAGGCAGCTAGTTGTACTGCAATAAGTTGTTTTGAAAAATAGAAGAAAAAGAATGTCTTCATGTAAGAGTTGAAGGAGACACGCATGACCTTGAAAAGCAAAATGAAAAAATACACCGGTATCATGGATTTATACAGCATAAATCACATTTGTGTAAAAAATGCTTCCGATGTTTTTATATCTTTTTCCCCTCCACGCTTTCATATATTTTAAGAGAAATGCAAAAACCAGTTATTTCCGCACAGTAACCTAGCTATATTTGAGCTGAACTTCAGTGCAGTTAGAATGCCCCACTCCTCTACACAGTTTTGAGAATTCCAGCTAATAATTTTCCCTTTTCTCTCCCCCATGTTTTTACAGCAAGTTTTCAGTGAGAAATACAAGTGATTCAACTCCTGATTCAGGAGTCCAAACTCCGAGCAATTCCTTTATTAAGAGGTGCAAAGGCAGGTACTACAGTTACAGATCGCCCTATTTACTTGTGTAGCCCCGGAACATCGTCTCACTCAGCGAGGAAATATTGTTATTCCTCCTTACACCCCAGACAAGCCACTCCTGTGCAAATGCCCCAGGGCACATGGCTTGTCCTCCCCGTCCCCGCCACGTTGCCCTGCGGCTCCTGCTACATCCCCGCAGTTCATGGGTGCTGCAGCACCCACGGTGTCATTGCCGAGTGGCCTGAGCTTGCCAATGCATTCTAGTGGGAAATAACCTTGATTACATCAAAAAAGGGGTGAATCTGGATCACTTTTAGCTGCTGGAGCATGGTTAACAGCCACGCCACCATAGGCTAAGAGGACATTGTCTGCTCGCTTTGCAGGTGTCGTGATCTGCTGTATGAATCTTGTCTATTGGGAGATTTTTAACAAACGGGACCAAGCCCTGTCAAATTCCCCAGCCATATCCCATGAACACGGAGCAGTGCAGCTGTTAATAAGGGTATTCATCATGAGACAGCCTATTTTTGGCATTGTATATGACAGTCTCAGTAACTTACAATTGTCCCTTGAATGTGAACTTATCATTTAATTACACTAGGAGAGACTGCTCTCCCATATCACCCTGCAAGTTAGTTAACCACACAGCAATTCTCCAGCTAATCCAAGTGTGATTGGATCAGTCTAAGGTGTGCAACATATCTTTCAATTCCTGGGAACCCCCTATGGAGTAGTCTGTTTATTTCCACCTTTGTTTTTTCTTGAATTTAAACATGCACTGTCAAATGCTCCAAGATTTTGAACAGATTAATAAGCTGCCTAAACAAACAGGCTTTTCAACTCATCATATAATACTCAATGTTAAACCGAGTGGACATACAGCATTCTCAGAAAATGCATCAATAAAACCTTTGTAAGAAAAACAGATCAGTCATTGAAAAAGGCTTTGCTTATCCATACATAATTATTGTATTTTAGTAAACAACAGGTGTCAGTGGAAAAAATTACTCATTTGATAGAACTAAAGATGTATAAAAAATACACACATTTTGCAAAAAATTTGGGTACAAAGGACATTTTATAGATAGGAAATATACACATGTTTAACATACGCCTCTTAAAACATAATTGCTTGAGATATCTTAGCATCCTCCATGTTTAACTAGATGCAATGTTCTGTTCCTATGTTGTGTTTTGTGAAATGCTGACAGACAGCCACAGTGTTCCACACAGATACAGTTCAGTTTCATGGTAATATGAAAAGGCTCTATCCTGAAGGACATGGTCAAACTGAAATGACACCCAACTTTCACAGTATATCCTAAGTTATTATTATTGCTCTTATATAGAATCACTCACAAAAATAAGCACTGCTGTCTCCAAGAGGCTCTCAATCTTCTAAGGAGAAGAGGAGAAAAAAAAAAATTAGTGTGCGCTCTCTGTTCACCTATGTGGCTGCTTACCTGCTGGAAAAAACCCACCGCCAAAGCCTTAAGCATCGACAGGAGCAGGTGCCCTGCTCACCTGTGAGTTTGGTCTGCACCAATAAAAGTCAGTATGTATTGCCCATGCAATACATATTACATTTCCTTAGAGAGGCATGAAAATGCCAGATACATTTAAACAAGTGAATGTCTGGCCCCTAATAAAACCCACATAATTTAATACTAATGAGTCTACCAATTATGACCCAGTCCCTGAACTTCCTTTCTGGGAAAAAGTCATTGGGAAGGTAGCTCAATGCCAACTCTAGCAATTACATTACTGCTCCAATACAGAGAGCCTCAGCATCACTTCTGGTCACGACATTAACTGATCAGGGTGTGGAGAGGAAGGGATAATGTGTGATTGCCTCCGTGCAACCATGAACAGAATCCAGACAAGCTTGCTGATGCTTAGGCTGATCAACTGCTCTCACATCTTAATCATAATCTACTGCTGGCTTTAATGGCAACAGAAGGAGAGAAAAAAAAATAAGTGGTGGACTGTTTTGTTAGAAGAAACTCGTGCTAAATAATAGTGCAACTGCTTGTTGCTCTTGCTGTGCAAGACGCCCCTGAGACAACAAATCCCACGTCCAGAGCACCTTTCAGCTAAAGGAATCCTCCATAAACACATATATAGTAAGACTGCAACATCTAAGATCCATATGTTAAATGATCTTCAATCATCAATTTGCTTCTCACTGAACATGGATGCAGGTTTTTTCCCCTGCCCTTGGTAGATTAGGTAGAGACAAGCTCCTCTGTCAATCAAGAGAGCACCCTGAGAAGCAACTGGAAACACATCGCCAAATTTACAGGACAGTTTGGGGTGACATCCCCTCCTAGAGTTTCCATTCTGCTGTTGGCCTTGAGGTTGCCAGCTGAGGTCTCATCCTCCCTCATCCATTAGAAGATTTTGTCCATTCAGCATCTATCCCAAGTTGAATTAAGTGCTTAACATATGTGTAATTAATAGGCTCAGCTATGATAATAAACTCAATTTTGAGCTGACTGTTGAACAACACGGAAGCTTTGGCTCACAGAGAATGAACCCATCTGCCCTCTATCCTCAGACTTGCACAGTGTAGTTTTCAGCACACGTGTGATTAAAACGCTGTCCCTCTGCGTGTCCCCAGCCACATCTGCAGCAGCCTGCTTCCAGCACGGACTCCTCCTGCATGGAAGTCCTGCAGGGCCCTCCAGCCAGGAAGCCTGGATCCTGGTAGTATACCTTTAATTCATGGTGTACCTTTAATTTCTGTGACATGCTGAGATAATACAGTGAGGAGTTCTTTAGAAATGCTATAAATAGCTTAAATAAATAGATATTCTCTGTGGTGGGTCCTGAGCTCCGGAACTGACTCTTGCCAGAAATCCATCAGAGCCTGAATCTGGCAAGCGCTTGTCGGAGATGCGAGACATCTTTCCACATTCCAGCTCGCTAAATGCAAGTGCCTGGCTAGTCCTGTGAAGGAAAAATAATGCCTGAAACACAAGGGGTCACTCCCTGTGCCAGCCTGAAAGTTGCCTGCCATTAGTTCAGAGTGTCCTAGCTCTTGGAAAGGGCACATAGTTACTACAGTGCCTTAGAAATACATATAATAATTAAAGCTAATTTCTACAAGAAACACTGTGATCCTTGGAGACAAAAGGCGCCCCGTGGATGCACGATATTATCTTTACTATAACAAACAACGTGGGCTGTACAATTGGTGCCAAATGTGTTAGTCCTCACCACATCCTCTGATGAGCTACAACGGCAGCTTTATAAGAGCTTGTGCCGGAAAGGTGCGTGGCCCATCGCCCAGCAAAACTGCAGCCTCAAAAGCACTTCAGGGCATCAAGTGCCTGCTATTCCCAGCCGCTGAAGTCAAGTAACTGTCAAAACTTTGTCTAAACTAACCAATGCCTACGGTTTTAAGGTATTTAATTACATAATAAGTAAATTATAGAAACAGAGAGAATAAGTGGAAATGCCTCGCATTCAGAGTCAGACATTTTGTTCAAACTCTGGCATCCGTAGCTCACTTAGCAAAGAATCAAGATGAAGGCAAACTTAGTGATGTTACATTATTCCTTTTTATAGCAGTTGCCTTAAAAGTCCGCACTTGCCAGCCCATTAATGGGTTGTCACTCAGTAATATCACCCATTTCACCCATTAAGAAAATACTTCTATATGCATTTTTGAATGGCAAAAAGCACAGACATTCACTGCTTTAAAGTCTGACTACCTCCCCTGCATCTCCTGGCAAGGCATTAACACTGATAGTTCAGTGTGGCTATGTCTATATTACTTATTGTGTGAAGCATATATTTATTATTTTTATTTTAGTCACATAGTATATTTGTTTTTTAAAAAAAGGCAGAGTTTACCTTGTTGGTTGTTACAATTCTCTCACCCCTTGTCTTTCCAACCATGCTACAAGTCTGTCAAGAAAAGCTCCAAAATAAATTTAACATTGTAATTATTACAAATAAGTCACACTGGCATTTGTGTAGGAAGACACCCCCCTCCCCTCCCTGCATGCTTCTACCACGGTGGCAAACTTATTTCAAAAATTCTGATGAAACGCTTTGTAAATTTTGTTATTCTGTGATGATAATAAATCATTATAGCCTTAAACACTTCTCTAGCTTGGAGCCTCAGTCACAAATTATCTTGTCATTCTGACCAAAACATTCTCCAAAAAAGCTTGACAAGTGCTAAAACCCAGAACATGAAACCATGTGTTGTTGTGAAAGCAAGATTCAGAAATGTCAATTAATTAGATTAAGAGGCTACTTTTAGCTTTACTTGTGTTGCCAAATAACCCTTAAAATATGCATAGCAGTGGAAGTCTACCTCAGCAATACAGTACTTCTGTGCAGAATAAAGACAATGGATCTGGCTAATAGAGGGAATTATTGTATCTGTCATTCAGCTAAGGAGAATGATCTAGAAGCAAATGTCTTGCTTCCCTTTCCACTGTATGGATTCACAAGCAAGATAAATTCTGCCATTTATGAGTTTAGGCGCAATTTTTTTTTTCCTGAAATCTGATTCAGATTGGAAAATAAAAGTCAAATCACTATTATACATCTCCATAAGTAAAATGGATTTCTAACATCACTCTCTGTGTAGCTGTCTTCCCCCCCTCCATAAACAACCATCCTTTATTTCCATTTTTGAAGTTCACTTTAGAAAAAAAAAAATGTGGTGCAATTAAATACATTTTTATTCAACTTTCTCTCATAGCTACCCCTAAAATTTTTATCTTTAAATAATCCATATCCTCAATTTTATTTACACCATAAAGTGTTCCTATATTTTAATGGTATGTTTGCTTTAAAAGGGGTTGTTGGCTTTAATAGCTCAGTTATTATCTTTGTAAACTAACATTCTACATTCCTCCTAACTAAATCCTACCAAATCGCCTGCGCTTGCATTTGGAACATACATTCCACCACTGAAAGTAAAATTTAAGCCAAACAAATGTTCTGCTCAAATTAATATACATAAAATGAATAGCTAAACATAGATCAATTCTGATGGATTTAACAGCAGGTTTGTTAGTGGCAGGAGGGTCATGATATGTAATACACCCAAGAGAATGGAACTAAATAAATTTAATTTCCTGTATCCACTATTATTTTGTGCTACAATTTGTAATACTAGAATATGGTACTTCTTAATTTTTAACTGTTCACATTTTTATGAAAGATATCACAGAATGTATGAAGATATATCACTAGTGATAGGGAACAGCATCAAAGTAAGCATTAGTAGACACATATGTGCTTAAGTGGGTGAGTGAACTGGAAGGGGCACAGTAGTAGCAGGTCTCCAGCTGAAGCAAGGCTGGAAATCTCAGGTTCTGTCCCAGAACTCCATGGATTTACCACCGAAGAGAACCTGGGCTGAAACTCAGGAAAGAGATTTTACAATTGGATAGCATCTCATTTCATTTTCATTGAAATATATTAAATACATTTCCTCATCTTTACCCTCCATCCTGTCCTTTCAAAGGACCTCATCTCTGAAAGATCTTTTATTTTCCATAGGGTGCTCAAGGGGCACACCTAAAGACTCAAAACTACAATATACAGGATCAGATACGGCATACAGTCACATCAGCCCAGGGACATTTTGCAAGCAGTGGTTTCGGCAATTAATCCCATTCTTCCTCAGGCAAAGCTTGCTGGGCTCTGCCAATTTCCCTGTGGCCTGCACCTTTGTGCACTTCAGTGACCATCCACCTCCTCAGTACTTCCATGAAGGATTTTGGACCCCAGGTTGAGCCTAAGGGCCAACTGTATTAATGGGCTCTTCATGCTGCTGAACCATGCCGGTCTCGGCACAGGAACACAGATTAAATATTTGTGAGGGTTTCTTCTTCTCATAAACAAAGGGCCTGAACAGTCCTCCTAAGTCTGCGAAGGGCTCGTGTCGTGTATCTGTAACGCGTCCTGCTGTGGCTGAACTTCACAACCAGCAGAGGCAGCGGCCCAGGCAGGAGGCCGGGGCCCAGCTCAGGTGCAAGGCACCGGCGCTCCGGAGACCCTGGGATATCTTGGGTGGTCTTCGGCAGCCATGTTCTGGCATTTACACTTGCTCTCATTGCACCTGCTGGGAGCAGCTCTACAGAAGTGTGAGTCCTGGCTGAAAACAGAGCAGCGAGGACTAAACGAATGAAAAACCTGTTAACAGGGCCCAAATGCTAACATACTGTATTTATCTCAAACCTATTAACATTCCTACGAGTCTGTGAAACACTTTGCTACTGATACATGGGAGAGCACAGCTGTAAGGCTTCCCTGAGAGGTAACTAGAGCTCTAGCTGTACGCAGGACACGCTGCACGCCTTATTCCAGGGTTAAACAGCATTCTTATCTGCACATATGTGTATTACTAGTGTAAATGAGGGAGCTCATTTGACAAATCTGGTATATACTGAAATGCTGTTAAAGAATGTACTGTTAGTGAAAAATAACTAAAAAGGGTCCCTTTTTCCAGTTGCAAATTATTTACTTCGCTCTATGATTCACGCAGAAAACTTAAAAGGCTCCACCAACAAGAAAAGGAAGAATGTGTAAAGTACCCACATTTGAGTGCCACAAAACTGCAACCTCCATGAGCACAGGCCATAGAAGCCTTAGGCCATGCCTCTTTCCCTCCTGGCACCAAAAGACAGAGAAAAGCACTATTTCTGCTTTTGCAGCATGTGCAAAGCCTGATGAACTGAACTGCTAACAGAAATGACACGAAAGCTGCATCAATATAGTTAGAATGAAAACAACTGGTGTTGCCTGCTCGTATACAGTGGGAAAGTGAGCACGATTTCACCCATACCACCAGACCTCTCTGTAGCAGCCATATCAAGCCAAGATCTTTATGAAATGGCACGTTACAAGAGTCCTCCAAGCAGAGTGGCCTCTCTGCAGCGCAACCAAGCTGGTCGAGGACATCCCTGATGGGTCTTCAAAAGGTCCAGCAGCTGCACTTGTCTTCCAGAGCCAATTCAGTCCCTAACCCAGCATGAGAGGCGTCTTCCCTCAGTACCCTCATCTAAACAGTCCCTGCTCCAGGACAAACACATTAACTTCCGTCCTGCCCTCCGCAAATATGTAGAGCATTTGATCACAGTGCATTTTATCATAACTTTTTTTTTTTTTTTTTTTTTTTAAACATAGCTCAACACTGTTATCATGTCCCTACGCAGCCTTTACTTCTCCAGACTAAACAAATCCGATTCTTTTAACTTTTCCTCATAGGTCATGTTTGCAAAACCTCTAATCATTCTTGTTGATCTCCTCTGGACTCTCTCCAATTTGCCTCCATCTTTCTTAATGTCACCAACTTCAGCAGGACTCTTGCAGCTCAGAGGACTGTTTTCTGCTGAAGTCACCTGCCACCCTGACCTTTAGCTCAGCAATGAGAAATACCGTAGGAGCTTCCTTAAAGAAAATGGTATTACATATATACTGTCATGTAGGCTTAGTGTCGTGCCACCTGCTTGCCACATCAACAGACTGTTTTGCCTTAACAGCAACAAAGCAACAACAAACAACAACAAAAAAGCTTTTTCTTCTTCTGTGAGCTGTTCTGTAGACAATATCTTAAAAATACAAGAAGGCATGTCTGAGCTGTTTTAAGATTCTATTAAAAAAAAAAAAAACATATTTTTCTCTCCACATCGCAGAAAAGCAAAGCAGTTTTAAGAAAACAGAGCAGACCAACAGAAAACTGTGAAAAGCTGTGTGTTCACTGTTAAAGACACGCTAGCCAAAGTTACAGGGGAGGGAGTAAAATAGTCTATAATTAGAAAACAGAGAGAATCCTGCATCAAACCCTTATCTCGGGCTGAACGTTAAAACAAGAGTAAGAGCTTTTAGACAGGCCTGGGAGTCAAAAGCGCTAGGAGAAGCAGCTCACATAAACTCTGCTTTCTGCTTAGGATGCTGCAAAGTCCAGCAACTCCTCCAACACATCTCACCTGCCATCAGGTCTCCTGAGGACATCCAGGGGCTGCTGATGCTCCAACTACGGAGGGAACAGAGCTGAAGGCAGGACGCAGAACAGCACACCTCAAAACTTCTTCCAGCATCAGAGAAGAGCAAAAGGAAGGAGATTTCAGCTGCTCTGGTTTTAGGCTGTTCTCTAGCTGCAGGAAAGAGCTTGCAGCTGGGGACACTGAGCAAATGGCTAGTACCTCCCCATGGGCTATTAGCCAAGGGGGTAGCACAGGTGCTTCAGCTGCTCTCCTGAGTATTTCATCTCGGGGACTTGGTTGTGTTTCTGTGTATCTGATCGGCTTCCAAAAACACCTGCTTGGCCAACAGATCCACTCTGCTATTTGTACAGGAGCCTGACCCTGTAAAGCAGAGGGGACAGGTAGTTCAGAGACCCCTGTGATTGGTATTGGGGTCTCTAAAGGGCTGGTGTTTATCACCCCTCATGTAACAACCTCTTAGAGAAGTCTGGAGTGGTATGCAAGGAAGGTAGCCAATGGCATGTAACAAAATCTCGGAGGAGGCCCTCCAGAAAGCCTCTCGAGGAGGTACGAGTGGGTGTTCTGCTCTTCTTCAACAGCTAATTTACACTTTAACATTAAATGCTCAAACACATGCCCTGAATTTTATTGTATTTTTTCTTTAATCTAATAGTTTCTTGCTGCAGACTTGCACATATTTTGTTAGTACCTGCTTCCTTCCCTCTTTTTATTTTTGGATGTTCTCACCCCCTGCCCAGATTCTGTGTTTAAATTAGGAGGTGTACATAGGCCACTCACATTTTTGGTGGTCAATAGTCTGTCTGGGGTATGACGGTTATATTAAAACACTCATCACATAAAAAAAGAAATATATGGCATTTTCAGAAACTGGGGAAACAAAGGGGAAGAAAAGGGTCACATACTTGATTCTGTTTTGGGGGTGAATCTCCTGGGGGTAATGCAGGGATGTATTTCGGAGGGAGCTGCAGAATCTAACATGCTTGGATATCATGGGGGATATGAAATCCACATAAGTTACAGCTGCCCTTAGGTGCTTTCTTTTGAGTGGCCAGTGCCACAGTCGTTCAGCAGAGCACATTGATCTCGCTGAATTTGGCAGAATTATAGAGGGTCTGTTTGCATGGACCATTGCTGAACAATTTATCTGATGTATTAATCATCTCCTAGATACTAGTATCTGGACTGTAGATATTTCTTGTGATCCGGTTTCCCTCCAGTGGTCCGTATTTTTCGTCATTGCTGTTTTTTCACATAAAATTATGAAATCGCAAATTATTTAATGCTTATGATGCTGGTGTCAGTTTTGGAGCCTTGTGAAGTATAGGATAGCATGCAGGTCTAGTTTTCAAAGTATTTCCCCGTCCTGACAGCAGCCGTGTTTTGGGAATTGATTTGTCGTCATGGTGGCAAGTAGAAATCAAGACCATATTTTGATTTCGTCTTCCATATGCACATATAAGAGGAAGAAAGGAAATACTTCATTAGCGATTGGAAGAATTAGTGTAATATATAGGGTTGAAGTGGCTATTTTTCCCACTTCTAGGAAAGAGTTCCCAGCGGAAGACCGGGCCCATGCCCGCAATCGTGCCCAAGGTAGGGAGGGTAGGTAGTGCTGTGGCTGCTGTCCTGGCAGCCGTGCGGGCTGCACTCCCGGTCTGCAATGGAAAATGGAAATGGAGAAGGGGGCTCCCTCCATCCTGCCCAGCGCTTTTCTCATCCCAATACCTGGGAAGCACCAAAATACCTTTTGCAGAACCGGTCCCTCTGCTGTGCCCTTCTTCCCTGCTCCATGACATTGTGTACTCACATTCCCGGCACACTAACTGGGAATTAATGTGGAAAACTCCATGAGCAGTCCTGGCCATGGAGCCTCTGCTATCCAGGGTTAATCTTCCCAGGTTCTTCCTGCTGGACCTGGGCAAGGCAGCCTTAGAGACAGAGATGCACACTTCAACCCCTGCTCAAGCCACTTCTTGTCTCCCCATTACTGGGGCACCCCAATAATGACTTCTAAAAAGCAGTGTTTTAACTGCAGTAATTTCTAGAGAGACTTTAGCGAGGGGGAGCCCCTTCTCCCGACTCCCCAAACCATAAGCCTACGATGAATTCATGTTTTATTGCAAGCCAGAGTTTGCACAGAATTTTTTAAGGCATTCAGAGGTACAAAAAGCAGCAATCTTAGCCTGAAACAATTGCACTGAACTAAAGCACTACTCTTCTTTCCTAGATCTACTTTTAAGATCCCTGTCAAAACAGCCCTTCAAATACATTTGATTGGGTTGGGGCTCATCACGCTGTCACCAACTCACTTTTCATTAGGCTGTTGCTCTCTGTTAGCCTAGCCAAGCAGAAGAACTCAAACACATGCACAAATTAAATCGACATCCAAACTCCACCAATATACAAAGCAATTTAAATGATATTCATTAGAGCGATGACAAGTCCTGATGAGGCTTTCAGGAGCGGAGTCCTTCAGCTTCTGCCGACTCGGTTTCATGGGCACTGAGGCGTAACTGCAGTGACTGTACCTCCAGTTTAGGGGAAAAAAAGCCGAGAATATGACTGTGCTTCCTGACACACCTACCTCATTCTCCCTCTCTGCACAGGTTTCAATCTCAGCGCTGTCTGTGGGCTTTTCTTACCCTTCCTTCCAGGCTTTGTATCGCAGGCGCGCTTTAACAAAGCCGCTTCCTTTCCCCACCTCCTGCAAATGCACCAATTAAAAAGAATTCCATTTTCAAGTAATTTCATTTCACTTGGCTAGAAAGGTCACTAACTCACAATTATGATGGCTATAAACATGTCCCCAGCTTCCTACTATGCAAAAATGAACGTGATATGTTGAAGCGTAATAAAGAAGTATTTTTCATTGTTAATTTATATGAAAGTTGAAGTGTTACCTTTTTTCCATATATACTTTTGATCTAAAAAAAGAAAAAAAAAGAGAAAAGGAAAAAAAGAAAAAAAAAGACATTCTCTTCTCCCCAGGGAACAGAATGGGGCTGACAGGTCTAATATGGGCTTTTCTCCAGTGCCAAATCATTTGAAATTCATTTCCCTTGCGACCAAAGCCCTTAATTCAGGCATCAAAAGGCAAGAAATCAGAAAATTAGCCCACTATTTAGTTACCAAGGCGCAGTTTAAACGTCTCAGTGCGGAAGCGCCCATCCTCACCTCCTGCGTGGGCAGGGAGAAGTGCCCGGGGGCTTCTGCCTGGCCCCGGCCGCGCGTCCCGCCGCTGCCCTCGCGCCGCCATCCAGCCACGCGGGGCCCCGACCTGGACTGCCTTTTTTTTTTTTCTCTCTTTACTCCTTTTTGCTTGCTCTATGACAATCTTTTTAAATTTCATCCAAAGGGGAAAGCGTTTCAAACTACGGTATACAGCAACGTCTTGATACTCAGCATTATCATGTTTTGGCATAACTGGCTCTGGGTGTGATTTCCAATTTTGCTTTTTAAACACTCCTACAATGAAAGACAGTCACTTTTGCATATAGCTTAGAATGACTTGTTGTTACTATTTTCCTATTACTCAAGCAGATGTATTGACTTGATGAGTAGTCTGGACATATCCATCAGTCCATCTCAAAATATCTATCTGATTTTAACCCTCTTAAAAGATTATTTAATGAGAAAGGCATTTCTGGCTATAAATACAGCTAAGTTAAACAAGGAGCAGTTGTTAAAATTAGTATGTCCAGGTAAATATCATACTATACTGCTGAAAAACAAATCCAGAAAAAAAGAAGTAGATGAACACGTAGGTTGTGCAATGAGTATAAAGGTAGAAAGCTTTATGTATAAAAAAATGAATTTATGTAACATCACCACAGAATTTAATCTGTGTATGTACTAGATAATGAGTGCAGCATATAAGCTAGGTATTAGTAAAATTTAGTAATCTTTTTCATACTGAACATTTAGTTTAAATTATTGCCCCAAACCAAGGCCTGAAAAAAGATTATAACCTCACTGATTATTCCAGCGCTTTCAGACATGTATAATGATGCGTTAATACATAATTCTGTTCCCTTTCATAAATGACCCTGATTCTTTCTTCCTTCACTGGTAAAAAATTGGCTTCTTATGCAAATACTCTACAGCAAAGGCTGCAGTATCATTGTCGTGACCAGATACAAGATTTTCATTACTATCAGACACTTAATGAAAACTCAACAGAATTCACTGCCCCTGCACCCTGGCCTCCCGTTCGCGCCTGGGAAGGGCAGTGGGACCGTCCCGTCGTCCCCTCTTGTGCAGCCGCAGCCTGGAGGCCAAATTGCCCTCAAGTCCTAGGGAAGAGAATTTAGCAAGTTTTTTAGCTGAAGATTTTATGTATTTACTGGCAACACCCAAGGGAGTTGCACATTAGCGTTCACACCACCAAAAGAATAACTGGCCGAGTATAAGCACTTATTTCATTCTTGCTTAAAGGGCATTTATAGCAATTTTCTAAAAGTTGAGTAACTCTGAAACTCTTTCCTTGCTGTATAATTTTCCAGTATTTCAGCTCTCTTAAACAGTGTGGGTAACAGAAGAACTAGCAAAGGTCCAACATATTTTTACAATAAAAGGTTGCCCAAACAAAGCAAGCAAAAAAATTGCAATAGTTGATATTATTCTGAGAAATATATAAGGCTGTCTGGAAATATATTTTAAAATACAAAATTTATTAAATTTAGCTTTATTACCAGTCATCTCTGTTCCACTTGTACTACACAGTTCATTTTCTTTTGCAGCTGAAATAAGAACTTGCAAAAATTAAAGGAAGTTCTTTTCTTCTATACAGGCCAATATTTTTTCTTAAAATCTCAAATTATACCCTATTTTTTTGCTGTTTTAAAATGCAGAATCCTATCTGTGTCTACCTTAACTATCAAGATACATAGCCATACAAAAGTGCAGTGGATAATTCCCACATTTGTAACTCTAGTCTCCCTTGGTTTGAATTAACAAATTGCATATAGTGCTTACCATGAAAGCAGCTGTATCATTAAAACAATATACTTTCAATATTTATACAAAAATAAAATACAATGAAAGTTTTGAAAAGATTTAGGTTTCAGAGGCAGTTTCTTACACTAGCTTAAAAATCATATTTCAGTTAATTATATATTTCTTATGAAATTTAAAAGATACACTCACTGATTATTTATTTATTTATTTATTTATTTGCTAAATGTTGACTCCAGTGAACAGCTCTCTAAGATCTGGCATATTGATTTCTTGTTGTGAAGTGAGCTGTTCAAGCTCCATTTAAGATTTTCATCTTGCATGTAGCCCTGAGCACATCATAGCACCATAAATTAGTTAAATTGCACATTTATCACAAATGTTATTTTAAGATACTGCGTAAATGTGATGGCTGGAAGATATACAGTATGCTGCAACAAGCCACTACTTGGGTGGGGTTAGACCAGGGTCACCTTTATACACCTGTGATTTAAAGCTCTTCCCACCCCATCACAACTTCATTTTTAAACTCTTTTTCTTGAGGCATTTTGTTTTCCCTTTCCCTCGATCTGCATATTTCTAAATAAAATATCAAATGCAAAGCAAAATTGCAGACTCAATTGCACATTTTCACATCCTGCATTTATATCTTCATGTCTAATAGGAAAAAAATTATCCTAACATAGCTAGGTTGGTGATTTGGTTAGCACTAATAGTTACCATGCCAATATACGTATCAGTATATGGATGAAAAGGACATTATTCTAGTTCATTGGTTCTCTAAATTCTTTATAATGTGAAATCACATTGGTATGCCAGTCCTGGAGGTTCTCAAATGCAAGCTGAACTTTATTTTAATAAATTTGGGATATGCAGATCCTGACCAGCCATTCATTTGCAAAGTTTCAGACATATTTAAAAAACGTATTAAAAAGTCATTTGTGGTGCACATTAATACATATGGTTGGTCTCTGCAGTTTTACCAAGGACCTCTTCTCACTCTTCTCACATTTACACCCAGGAACTATTTTATCAGAGGAGCTGTGGTTTCACCGCTAGCATTTTAGGATTGCAATTGTAAGTCAGAAGTGCATCCAAAAACTAATTAGGTTGCCAACACATGAAATAATCCACCACTCCTCCTGTATGTGACTATCGTTTTTGAAACCCATTTTAAATTGTTACAATTTCCAAAGACAAGAGTTCTCTGCTGTGGAAGTAAAAAATTGGGCTGTGTTGAGACCCTCTTATTTGCAAGAAAATGCAGGCAGGGAACAAGGCGAGCTTAGGAAAGACTCCAGCTCGCAGGCACCCTCCGGAAGCAGGTGAGGGATCTACGGAGCAACCACAGCCAACCAGCAAAACTGCTCGCTGCCCTTCATCCCTAGGACTCGAGCCAACGCCACAAACACTGACACACACATAGTCGTTAAATCTGATACGACTGTGAGCAAAAAGGGGAGGAAAAGCCGCAGAACCCTGATTATTAATCCCATTCCTTTGGTTGCTCAGCTTAGCAGGATTCTTTATCAGATCAACACAAGAGTCAGTAATATTTTAGAAGACACAGTATTGGCCTTTGCAGCTGCAGAAGAAAAGAGTGAAAGAAAGAATAAAAGAAAATAAGAACAAAAAAAAAAAGATTTAATTATTTGCTTTTTGGAAGACAGTGAATTTTAAAAAGAAACAAAACTATGTACATTTGACATTCAGATGCTAGTTATTACTTGAGACATGAGCACTGTAATGGTAGTTTTGGTTCTGCGTAACCATTTTAGACTCTGAGTTCACCTGACTGGCAAGACGTTATATACATGCATAGTAATATAGGTGCTTTGTAGATGTAAATGGTTTTCAATGGTTTTGATGGGATGACCTGCCAACACCAACAGAAGTCTGTCATTATCATATAAACGCTCCTGCCCGTTTGCGTGCGTTTGGCACGTGTTCACGCGTCCTCTTGTCCTCTCTGCTCCCTGCGTGCTGTGCAGGAGCAGCGCTGCCCATCGAGGAGTCACTTTGCGAGCACAAAGTTTAGGTTGTCACTCTCAGGTCTCTACTCCTGTCACTGAGCATCCTAGGCAGGAGGGAGGGATCTACTCCGTGATATGTTCAGTACATTCGGGTGGAATACCTGCAAGTGCCGGTGTCTGCCTGGCTCTGAACACACCGTGCAGCAAAACCAGCTCTTGGCTTTGCCACACGTGTTGCTTGCAAACCCCTTCTTTACTTGATGCTTAAAAGGGAGTTACAGCATTCATTTATCTTTTCTGGGGGGAAATTTTTGTTAATGCAGCCTTTGAATAAGTGCTACCCTGCTCTTTAAATGCTAAAGTTCACTAAAATTCCAGTGATTTATGTGCAGCTTTTGACTGCCAGCACCTGGCAGATGAAGAAACCTACTCAAGCTTCAGTCATAAACAGATAGCATACAATTTAATTTTAATGTGCTCGTTAGTCGTAGCACATTTCAGACATAATTGTGAACGCAACACAAAATTATAGCAAAAAGACAATTTTAATGCTGCTGTAGAAAAAAAGGTTATATGAAGAGTCATATAATGGTGCTTCATTGTCAACAACAAAACAGGGCACAGAGTGCATTACAGTGTCTGTGCTGTTTACATGCCAATATTTTATACATAGATTCTCATATGGTGTCAGCTGTCAGTTACTTCTGCAAATTAACTGCCAAAAATGGAGACGAACAGAATCACTTAGTGTGCTGGTAACCACGGGTTACCTTTTATATGCCTAAAGATAAAGCTGCAGTATGGAATCTTGGGAGAATAATTAGGCAGAACAAAACAGAAAGTTACCAATTGAAATAAAAAGGCATTCTACAATATGAAATAACAACCAAGAGCGCTTATAAATAAGTAAAAGAGGTTATATCACAGAATGCCTCGTAACTTTTAAGCAAAGTATTACAGTACAAACATTTTAAAGGCTTTATCAATGCTTAGGAAATACAGTACAAGTTTTTCAAATAGATTTAACCCTTTGAGCACTGAGTTTATTTTGAATTTCTCTTTTTATTTTATTTTAATTTTTTTTTTACTAATAAATACCTTTAAAAGTCATGTTGTGCAAAACAGTTATAATGCATGCCAGGAATGCAGTCCGTGGCTTCTGTGTCTTCAGACGGTTTTTAAAAAAAAAGAGAAAACAAATGATAGCAATGCTAATAAATATGCATAATTTAAACATGAACCTCTATTAATATAGATGTACTGTATAGCAAAACAAAACAAAACATACTTTGCTTTAAGAATAATGCTTCTGAATACTTTATAAATGCTATCTGTGGCATCTTTCATATAATTTACAATGCTTGGATGTTAAAAGAAAAAATGTTAGGTCTAAAAAATGAAATATACACTATATATAAGTACAGTTCATACCTGGGGATCATCAGGTACAAAAAAACACTGTTGCTAAAAATGTTGAAGAAAAAGAAAATAGCGTTAACCACAATCACATTTTTCATAAGAGATTTTGAAATCTATACAATATATACATCTATGTTTCAATGTGAAAATTATATTTTTAAATTTCAAGGTGTGAGACACCTCTGCATAAATGGAGGTTCATATTAGTAATCAGAACTAAGCTGGTAAGGGTTTTTTTTAAAAAAAAAAAAAAACATATTCATACATTTTTACCAAATTAACGCAAAAGTGCTTCAAAGTACTCAGAGGGCTAAAGATTAGAGGGTGAGAAATACCAGCACACTTAGGTCACATGAAAAAAGTGCACCAGAATTAGTTATAAATGCTTAATTAAACTGTCTGTTAATGCATGCAGCTTGATGCATCAGAGGGATGCACAGCAACTAAATCCAATTTACACAAAGTTCCAAACACTTACCACTGCATTTTAACCTTCATATTTTACCAGTAACAACAGCTGATTATGCACCTCTATTTAAACACTGTACAGTTATACAAAACAGTTCAGGCCAGAGTGACTCTGGAGTTAAAATAAGAACATGTGCCAAGAACTAAACAGTAGCTTTAAGGCGTCTTTGACAGTTTTCCTCAAAGCAAATTACAGTTATTTTAATCAAAAGCAAATGCTACTGCTTCTCTAACTCGGAAACATACAGAAGATGATCCTCTGGTGACTTCCCGTGTGTTTTGCTAAGATGGAGTTTAACAGCATGCTTGCTTGCAAAGGTCCTGTTACAAAGTTTGCACTGATAAGAAGTTCCCATATCTTCCTCCGGAGAAGACGTCACCATTTTTTCCGACGGTGACTTTGCTTGTGCTATCTGATTGTTTATCTGTTCGCTGGACAGTTTAGACAAGTCTCTTAACCTGAAACCCAGATGCGATTCAAGATGACTGATATAGGTTGAAGGAGTTCTGATCTGTGAAGCACAGTCATTACAAAAGAACACTGGATGCCCAGTGTCCAAATTTTTAAGGAACTTAGTTCCCCCCGTCCTTCGGAGCTGGTATTTCACATTGGCTAGCCAGTGGCTAATTGTGGTCATTGAGAGTCCCGTAAACCTGGAAATATGCATTCTTTCTTGAGGGCTCAAGTCTGACATGATGTATTTTCCCTCTGAAGTCTGCCGTAAACTAGCTGCAAACTGGGCCTGCAATATGAGCAAGTGCTGAGGGTTCCAGTTAGACTGACGTCCCTTCCTCTTCTGAGCTGGCGTACTCTCTTCTGGTTCCTCTATTGTGGTACCATCAATGTCAGATTTCTCAGATATGCTGGAAGGTGTGGAAGATTTTGATGTGTGACTTTCTGTCAGGTTCTTCAGCATATCAGATATATCTGACAAGGCATTCTCGCGTAGCGGCGAGTTTGACATGAATGACACGACTGCAGATGTCTTTGCTGTTGTCACTGTAGATGAAGAAGATGCAGAAGATGTCGATGTGGATGACAAAAGCGCTGAACCCAAAGAGCAGCTTTTGTCACTCTTGCCTTTCGTCAAATCTATGGGTTGGTCATTGTTGACATGATAAAAATAACGGTCTAAGTGGTCTGGTTTTTTGGACTGGAGAGGTGGGGTGGCCACCGCAGCCTTTTCTGCCAAACTGTTGCTCATTTTAAAAAGCATGCTCATGGGATCCAAAGCGGGCAAAGATGGCTTTGCGGCCTTCCCGAGATGAATATTCATGACAGACTGCAGTGCGCTTAATGGATTTACAAATGGCTGCTCGGGAGGGTGATCAGTGATGATAGCTGTGCTGCTACTTAAAGAACTTACAATTGACTTAACAGGCTCTTTCCCGTTTTCCACGGGTTCTACAGTGGGACTCTCCTTGCAGCCATCTCTCTGAGGGCCTGGGCTGTTCTGCTGGCTTTTGAAGCCACCATCGGTGGAGGTGTCCAGCTTCAGGGGTTCGCTGACCTCACTGCTGCACGGCGAGGGCGTCGCACGTTTCATTGGAGAAAGTTTTCCTTCGGGCTCCTTCATTTTCTCTTCCACTTTAGCCACCTTCTCGGTGACTTTCTTTACCAATTCTTCCATGGCGTGAAAGTTTGTTTTGGGCACAGGGGAGGTCTGACTGCTGGGCGGAGACACCAGGGGCTGGTTTTTAGTTGGTGACACTATTTCACTGTTCCCAAACATGGGTTTTAATGGTGTACTCTTCCCAGAAGAACCTAACGACAGCTTCATCATATTAGGGAGCTGATAGGCAGCGTGAATGCTAGGGTAGCCACCCCAGCTTGGTGTGCCATTCTGGGCTTTGTTTATGGCTGATGTGACTGTGTTTTCTAAAGACTTCAATATATCTAGTCCCCCTTTAGGGCTTTCTTCTAGGTCATTTTCAGTCAAGTAATGATATTTTGAGGAGATATCATACTTTTCCTCATCTTCACTTGACTTTTCTTTATCTTTTATTTTATCATCAGCAATGCTTCTTTCTTTATCTACTTCTTTTTTTATTTCAACATTTAGTTTGGGGGAAACACTAGAAGGCGTGTTGGATGGAGACGTAAAAGTGGTGGCAGCAAGTGGCACGGATTGGACTTTCTCATCTACCAAGGATGTTATTGTTGGTGTTGCTGGGGCTTCTATAATTGGCTTCCCCTTCTTCATGGCAGAGTTAGTGACTTTAATGAAATGCCCTGTCACCATCATGTGAGCAGTGAGCTCCTGCAGCGTGTCATGCGAGCTTCCACACTCCATGCACTTCAGAATTTGAGATTTCCTCGCCTCAAAATGCCAGGCATAGCTGGCACCGTTCTGGTGACCGTAACGATTATTTGGTGTAATGTAGGGATTGGAGTTCTTCTGAAGCGCATCGTTGGTATCTGAGATTGTTGCTTTTGGTGTCCCACCTGTGGAGTCTGGAGAACTTGGAAGTTCAAGTTCCAGTGATGCTTTCTTTCTAGTAGCTGGGATAATTTTCGCTGCTACAGGTGTAACAGGTTCCTTCAGAGGCACTTTTTGGTAGTGTTTTGTTTTGATCATATGAACACTCAAATCCTGAAGAGATTCAAATGAATGACCACAGTACATACACTTCAATACTTTCTGGGCATCTTCCTTCCCTTCCATTTCAAGCAAAGAACGTTTACGAGGTTTAGACCATCTTTTAGGGTTATTGTTATCAGTTTCATGGTTGTCATCTCGATAATGTCCCGTTTCATTCATGTGCACTGTTAATTCTACTAAAGTATCATAGGCAGCACTGCAGTCTTTACAGCGGAATTTACTGGCTCCAGTAAATATAGAGCCATAAAGCTTACTGCTTTGTCTGTACAATTGAACTGTGCTAAAAAGACTTGGTTCAGGGAGAATTCTGCTCTGAGAAACTTGCTGCAGTGTTTTTGCCATAGCAGTCTGGTGCCAGTCAAAGCTGCCACTTCCACAACTGCTACTGCTGCTGCTGCTACTGCTGCTGCTACCGTTGTTTTTCTCTGAAATTGGCTGGTGAAGATTCAAATTGAGATTGGACCAGTAGGAATTGGAGAGGAAATTGTTATATACAGCTTTCATTTGTTCTAAACTATCAGATACAGTGGAGTCTTCAAGCGGTATTGAAACGTCCTTGCTCTCTTCCTCATTTTTAATGGAGCTGCTTTCAAAGTCTGCCATGCGGTCACTTGTCTCACTAATATGTGACTCACTGTCCATCTCATGGCTAGAAAATTCAGCTGCTGGAGAGTTTTGGTAGCTTTGGCAGTTCTTAGTGAAGTCTTTTTCTGGACATGCATATTTTGCTGAAGGCTCCCCATCAACCGTGTTGTCATCAGCTTCCACATCTTCCACCAGGGCTGCTGCTTTTAGTTCGTCTGAAACATAGGCTATTACAAAGAGAAGAAAATGTAAGTTAGTTTAAAGAAAATGTAGTTAGTTAGATCATACTTTTTCTTAAGTGTTTCAGCTTTAATAACTGCACTTATTTGTAAAATTAAACAGTTAAACTTTAGAGTTTCTTCAGAGCAAGAAAAAAATCTGCTCTTCAAACATAATTTGCCACCTTATTCTTCTCAAGGGGCAACAGCTTGAAATTAAAACTAAATTTGAAATTAATGAAGCACATTCTGGAGGTGGCATTCATTTCTAAAGTAATAAATTACTTGTATCAACCTCAGAGACAGCAGTTCCTGTCTGTCAATTAATATGTCTTATGCTTCTCCTACCCCTAATGCATTTCTTAACAGACAGATTCACAATTTAAATTAAGCAAGCCGTTTTTTCACTCATTACAACTTTGAGACTCAATCTTTAATAAATATAGAGTGCAACAAACATCAACAAATTCTTACAAAATAAAAAATATGCCATTACGATAATCAAAAACAAGGTTTTTTAAAAGTTATCATTATTTGTGGTAGCATTTTTTAGAAGAGGTAGTAAAAGCAGTTCAGGCTAACAGCAGGTCAAAGATACTCATTATGGGTGTGAGAAATGACCCCCACACACATACCTCTCCCCTCAACAAGAAAGCCCATGCAGAGTTATGTCAGGAGCTAGTTCAAGAAAATTGGTATGCTGTACTCACTCTTGCTGTATAAATATATACAAGACCTTCCAGTGGACCTTACAAATGTCAAAGTGTTTGCTCTTTAGACTACTTTGTCAATATTTACTCAGCATAAGCTAGATGGACACCCAACAGGGATCCTGTCTTTTTTTTCCCCCCAGGAAAGCACCTGATGATGTAAATCTAAGATACTCTTCCTGACTAGGACAGTAACGGACTGGCTCTAATTATATTATTTTTTTCCATGGTGGTTCTGTGCATGTACTCTATACATGACTAGTCTTTTCTTTAGGCAAGAAAACTATGAAAACATTGAGAGGGATCATTAGCTGATCAAAGTGATCTATTTCTACATAATGCATTAATTTACAGCTAAGCAAGAAGGCAAAAATAGATCATGACTGTTCTGAATTAAGCAGAACTTAAATTTTACTAGCAATCTCCCACAAATGCAACTATAAACTTAGTTAAAAAAAAAAAAGCCTTTTCCAGTAGAGTCTATGGTTGAAAAAGTTTGACTTTTGATCTTCTCTGAAAAACATCTGGATTGGTATTGGTATCCTAAACACATTAAATAATCCATAACTTGTTTATTCAGGCAATAATGCAGAGAAGATAATGATTAACACCCCAAAGAGACTTACTTTAACCAGCAGACTGAAAAACTTTGGAGAACAGTATACTAGATTTCATATATACAATATTGAACCTTGCATACTTCTTTCAGGGGAAATATGTTTAAATGCTATCGGAAAACCACAAGAGACAAAACAACTGTTAAAGTAACAGTGAAATCGGGCTTTTAGTTTCAAATGGAGTATTTCTTCATTCAGTTAGGAAACACAGCAAATATTCAGCACTGTTCTTTCACATGGATGAATGGTAGCAAACCTTCTGCCAAGCATGTAAAGTTAAAAATCTGATCTTTAGAACAGAAGTTAAACTTTTATAAGCATAAATATATCACAAGAGCAACATCTGGTTAGATATTATAGCTCAGATAATTTAAATGCATAAAATTAATATAGCAAGGCTCCTATTTTTAATGTTTGGAAGAATTACTTTAAAAAAAAACAAATTATTATGCTTCTAAGACTCTTATCAAGATTAGACTTTTATATTTAAAAACAGGTATACAGACTCTAAAGAAATAAATTTGCTCTGTTTTACTCTGTTTTATGCTATTTCAAAATATTTTGATAGAATTAAAGAATTTTCCCACTATTATTTATATAACAATAATGCCGGCAATTTGCAGTCAGGATGTATGCCTTCCTGCAAATACTTAAAAGAAACCAATACCAAATATTTATCCTCTAACAACAGTTCAACATTTCATTTCACTATGGGACAGTATGGTTTGATTGTCATCTTAGTTAATTGTGCCACCATTTTTCTTAACTCTACCGAAAATTTTGGCAAAGGAGAGCAAAGCAGCACAAATTATTCTTTAAAGCTGAAGAACTTGAAATATTTACTGATAACATGCAAACAAGTGGCTACCCACTGTCTCTAACTGAACAATATCGAAGATCTTACTGATGTGACAAGGAGGACAGGAGGATGAAAAGACAGCACAAAGCCTACGATTTGGAAACAAACGTACCTTGCGGAAACAGATTTTTCCTTTACACCTCCCACTCCCCTGCTTCTGCTGTGGAAGTAAGGAATAGCTCCGTTTTTACAAGGTAAAGAAAGTTCAAGGTTAGTGTCCAGCCACCTGCATTGAAAAGAGCTCACTTCCCACGTGCCGGCTGGGATGCAACACCAAAACCTGTGTTTTGCTCTTTTCGTGCCCCTCTCTTACTCTGTTGGTCCCTTGGGAGCTGGCACGTGCTCCCATTCCCACTCCGCCGTGCACTGAAACGTCTCCTGCCACGGGTGCCACCACCCGGACCAGGGGCAAAGTCAAGCCCCTCATCACTGCAGGTGCCTTTGCACTTTTATTTCTCTTACAGTTGAAGCCTTATGAATTTCACTTGGACTGAAACACTTGTATTGTCACAGTCACAGTTTTTTGAAGACTGCCTCCTATATAGGGAAAACTTCCACCGTGCTGCTCATTTAAATGTAAATCTATTTACCTTTCATGCTTTCTTTGCCCTTTTCACCAACTATCAAGCATATTTGCGTGTTAAGCAGGAGCTGCCTCCTCTACCGCTGTTCCTCTCCTCCATCCTCCTTCCTAATCGCCCAGGTTAGGAAGTTAAGCGCTGACACCGGGTTGGGATCTGGACACGCGTCCAACAAGACACAGAATTGCATGGAATTGCATGGAATTGCAATGGGAAACCTCAGTGAAGTGACGGTCTGAACAACTCCTCCTCTGCTTCCAATTCCCAGGAGAGGGGAGAGAGGAACCCCAACACGACCCCCGGCTTCCTCAACCAAAAGTTTATGCAAGTAGGAGAGAAAGTTCCCACTTGGTTAAGTATCTTTGGAAAGACTAAAGAGACCGTGAAAGCAGAAGATAAAATAAGGAGGTGATATATATACATATATATATTTATATGTACATATGTATATATATATTTTTATATATATATATGTATATCTATATAAAAACATATGTAACATATATATATGTATAAAATTCAGTAAATGTTGCTGCCTGCTGTCTTTAAGAAGCCCTCTCTCCAGCCCATCTTGTCTCAACCAATTGTTTCCTACTAAAAAAAAAAAAAGAAAAAGAAAAAAAAATGGCTTGATGTTCTTCAAGTATAAAGGTAAATATCTGAAGGAGCAGCGCATCTGTCCAACTGTTCCTCAGTGGCATGGCAACAATGGGGAAAACAACTTTAAAGACAATTCTAAAGAGGAAAAAAGTTAATAAACAAAATGAAAGTAATTATGAATTATGGTTTTTTTTCCAGCATAATGTTAGAAAAAATGCAAACTTCTCAAGAACTCATTAGCTCACATCTTGCAGGGCACCACAACCTGCAGGAAATTGCCTGCAAGTCCAGCAACATTGTTACTGTGACATAATATGCGATGAAAGAATGAAAAATACTTTTGTGGTGTGGCCCTCAGTTTCCAGAGAAAATGAGGATATCAATGGGATAAAGAAACCTATTGCAGGTGCAGCTATAGAGAGGTCGAGAAGAGACAGTTCCCTCATTAATATTTATTATAATTATTAACTAAACTGCTAGGTAAAAATAAAATTAACACATTTGATATAAATACGTAGTAGTAAGCTGTAGTCTCATGGAATTCATTTCCACACAAGAAGGAATTACCTTCATAACTGAGCTATGGATCATTTCTTTGCAAGTGGAAATAAATTATGCTACATCACTGACCCAAATGATCTATATACACCCATCTTGTATATACACTGATAAACTTGTGTATCTGTCTCTACAGAAAGGCCAGCAATCTACTATGCAAAAGCAGAGGGATTACATCAGTCCTCACTGTGCAACCAAAAGAGCCCTTTTTGTGCTGATGGCCTGGGCCAAACTCAGCAGGGTTCTCCAGTGTCCAGCAAGGTAACAGCTAATGAAGTGAACTCGTTTTTGCTCCAGTTCTTGATGCCATTGCACAGCTTCCCCTCTTACCCAGTGACACATATCGAGGAATAGGGCTGAGACGCCTCTGTTTGAATCTGTTTGGAAATACAAGACTGTAATGCTAAAGACACATTTACTGTCCTTCAAGAAATGATGAATTATATTCATTCTTAACTGTGATTCCTCCCTTACTTCCTGTAAAATGCACTGGAGGCCACATATGTTGGCTTGGATCTAACCAAATATTTCAATATTTTTGAAATGTATTTTTTTAATTATGGGTTTTTTTCAAGATTTTTTTATTTTAATTAGTTTAGAGGGGTACTTCTAAACTGGAATATAAGCTTTTTGCTTGAAAAAGTACCAGAGCATTCAAATATTCTTCTCACATCAAAAAATTTGCTTGACTACCAAACTTCATCCAAACCACCCAACTCCTTGGAAATATTTTGAGTTTTGCCAAATAGCGTTCTACTTAAAATTACAACTTTAAAATTACATCTTTATTATTTATGCATGGTTTGAGATCACTTTAGAATACTAACAATCATTTCCAAGCCATATGATTTCTAAGTGCATTGTGAAAAAAGCTTCTCAGTTCTTAAAAACCTGAATCCATTCACATTTTACACTTTAGAAGTATAATTTTAGAAGTTAAACTTTGGAAGTGTAACTGTGGCATGGTTGGTGCTTGGACTCAGAACCTATCACAGCACAGCAGCAAACTTTTGTTTATTCGTTTGTTTTTTGTTTCATTTGTGTGTTTTTTCCATAACAGCTCAATTTCAGGTTTCTATGGGATTTTTCCCAATGAAGATGGGACACAGTCTGGGAGCAGGCCAGGAGAGAGCCAGTGGTGCAACAGCAAGAGCAGGATGATTTGACTGCGCCAGTGAACCTTACTCACCCAATTAACAAGCAAAGGCAAGAGAAAACCAGCACAGTGGATGGAGTCAATCAAAGACCTAATGCAAATGAAGGCGTATAAAAGAGTCGTATTAGTCTGTTAGAAAAATGCCAATCCACAGGCCTTCCACGAATAGAAAGGGAAACATTTCACCCACAACATGAGCTATTTCTATACCCAGACTGATTGATAATTCTCATGTAACCAAAACCGAGACTTCACCACGTGGCAGCGATGCTAGCATATTCCCCGTCACTTGGGGGAGGTAAGAGTAGATGCCCAGCTCGCAGGAGAGACAGATGCCAGTGCTGTCTCCAAGCAGGCAGGGCAATGCTGATTACCCAGCATCTTGACAGGGACATTATTCCTCTTAGAAAGGTCAAAGGTTCTGTTTCACGGGGCAGGACTGTCTATTATGGGAGTGAAATGTTATTTCCAAGTGGAGAGGTCAGCGCTTCTCTCGCATATCGGCTCCAGTAGCTGGTACCTTGCACCAGACTACGATCCTGCTCCAAGACTGATGATTCTGCTCACTGGCAAGGTCGAAGATATTAATTTTTAACATGTTAATTTGATGTAATGTACATGATTCATACTCATTTAGCCGCATTCTTTGTGTGTTGATAAATCTGCAGCCTTCTCCTGCCAATTATAGCGTAGCCTTAAGTTACTGGGAATTGGAGTGGGGACGGATGTGACACAGTGTGCCAAAGTAACGGGTACCTATCGTTAGGCACCAAAACCTTAGAAGTGCACTTGTGTCTGTTCCTTCACAAAAATACTGCGGCCGTCTGGTGCAGAGAGCTCAGGAGCAGGTCCAAGGAAGCTGTCCAGCTGCTCTAATCCACCCTCCTACACTGGCATTGCACTTGAAGCAACTTCAGAGAGCTCAACTCTGTTAGGAAATCACATGGACAAGAATACACAGTGAAGAGATGATAACAAGAAGGGAGTGTATGTCTCATTAGAGTGTGGATGGATCCGAACCAAGAGCAAAGCACATCTCTGCTAAAGACTTTTTTCCCCCCTTCCCTCACATCACTGTGTTTCATGTTTCCTTGGTTTTGTGAAGTTTAAAGGAAGGGAACAGAATTTAAGTCCCCGATTCACTTCAGACTTTATGCTGCCATCTGAAAAGTATTATACAGGCAACCTACAAATGAAGAGACTAAACACAGCCTACAAACGAAGCGAATAAACCAACTTACTAAGCTTACAAATTCTGATAAGAGAGGCATTCGATTTTATAAAACCAAATATTGTTAAGACATTTGTTACATGAGAGATTCCTATGCAAAGCTCCCATTTATGTATTATCTCCTTCATTAAATAGACACCTGAAAAAAAATGATGTCGTTATACTAAATGATGGCATAGAAACAACTGAGCTCTTTTGCACAGCCTCATCCTGTTTAGGTGCCCAAAACCTTGAGTGAAGGTTTTATTCTTCTCAGTAACCCTGTGGAAAGAGTATTCTTGTCACCAGTCTCTAGTTGGGAATTTGGAAATCCAAAGCAGTTAAATGACTTGCCTAGTGCCAGAGAAGATGACAAGTAAGCGAGCCTGCAACTCCTGTCATTTAATACAGATAATACACACATTTATACAAAACATGGGAAGGCAGAAGTGTTTCTGCTCCTGTGCTTCCTCACAGTGTTTCTATGAGTACAGCATATGTATATAATTGAAAGTAATTGCCAGTTTTTGATTAAGGATAAAATACCCAGTGAAATACCCACTGGTGCATGTACTATGCAAAATCCAGAGTCTTTGGTTACAAATCTCCTCTGAGGCAAACTGCTGGGATCCAACAAAAGCTCAATCTGCGCATTGCTAGCAAATTTCATTTCGCAATGGAAAAATTAGAAGAGGTTTTAGAAACAAGGAGAGGTATTGACACAACTCTCTCATGAAAAGCTTCCTGCTTGCTGAGAGTGTCTTTTCTAACAGAAGAGCCCTGAACAGTAACACGATGGATCACACCTTTCTTTTCCAAAGCTCCACAGTAGCTTCATTTCAGCCCAAACACAGAACTCCTAAAATTCAGTCTGTTTGGAATGGATTTTCTAAAAACGGTGAAAGTCCTATGAAACATAACCCCGTATCTTTCCAACGTGCACATGACCACATCCTGCTGCGGCGTATCCTTCCATGAGCAGGATTGCGTGAGGACCTGCTCAAGAGTTTGACCTCTCTTGAGGAGCTGAGCTGCTTCCTTCTGCTAAAAGTTTTCAACTAGAAGGGAACTGTCAATTACAAAATTTTAAATATGACTACAGGTCCAAGTGACTCCCAGGTACAATGAACAAAACCCTACAAATTTTTAAAGAGAATTCCTGATATCCTTTACTGCAATTAAAAGTTAGCTAAATCTTATGAGAAACTTAGCAGGAGCAAGAGTTCAGAAAGCACATCTCATCAGGAAAAACAAATCTCCCCTTTTTTCCCTTTCCTACATTTGTAGCCACAAACACGTATCATTGTCGACCTCCAAAACCCACCTCAATTATACAGCAGTTGCGACAGTGCATGTAAGCCCACTCTGTGAGTCCTCAACGGGCAATGCAGGATCAGAGGTCCCATGTGGAAAGGCCAAGAAATGTTATGGACTCCCCTGAGGACTAAAGGCACTTGTTTGCTATCATATTTTGCAGAATGAATCTGCCTTGTTCTATTGTGCCTACTTTGCACTCTTGGGGAGCAGAGATTTTAGAAGTCTTATGAGCATAAGGCTTGGAATTGTGACTGATCCTACAAAAAAGGAGGAGAAAAAAATTCTTGGCCTTCCCTGCCACAGTAGAAACCATCCTTTAAAGGCACCAGAATAACTAGGTGGAAGAGGCAAATGAAAAGCAGCGATTATGAGCCCCCATTTGGAATCCGTCTGTTTGGTTTGATTAAATTCATGATCTTCCTCTCTCCCTCCCCTCATATTACTTGCGAAGAGATGCTCTTCCAACAAGTACAGCAAACTGTAAATGAACAGCATCATTCACTGGAGCACAGATTTCTCCTAAGTAAGACAAAAATGGTTTTCTGTTGGATTCCAGAACTATGTGGAGTATAGACTTGTTAGAATTTCCCATTCTATGCAAGAACATATTACAATGGGGAATAAATTTTAATGAGCAGAGAAGACAGCTTCATGTTAGGCTTTGACCCTATTTGACTCTTTTACAGAGTTTTCCTAAGCACAGAACTACCATTTCCTCATGCAGACAAAAATATTTACCAGAACCCTCAAAGCCTAAAAATATTTGGAATTTCTTTTTATTTAAATTACAGTTGCTACCAACATACTGGTAAGAATAAGCCAAACTCACTATACGAATTGGTACTAAAACACATAGTGACAGAGTCTCTGCTTGATACCACCATTTGGGTGGCATCTTTTAATCACTGAAAAGCACACAGGGCATTCAACAAACTAATACAAGATTCACAGCCAACTCCAGGATAAGCAGGCGTGAGTATAAAAGTTCTCAATATGGCTCTAATAGCTCTTAATTATTATAATCCTTCACTAAGCAAACAGATGTTGTAAGGGAACTTCAGTTTCTTCAAATGCTGTAATCAAACCATTCTGCTTCTGCCCTGCCTCTTTTCAGTAAATGCTTTGTATAGTGGAGTGGAAATAGCAAATGTAGTGACAAAATGACCATTTAATTGTCACAGAAATCTGCTTCTGAACAAAACTGATGTTGTCATTCCTCCCTATCCACATTTGTTTGAGTCTTTTCTTTTGATTATGATTTGAATTTTGAGCCCTTACTCCCTGTGATCTTCCCCCATCTCTGGTTGCTTTTAATCTGTCCGCATCTTTCAAGTTTTACAGTGACCGGCTGTCACTGTAAATAGCCAATACTTGCTTTGTATTGCTGTTCAATCACACTAATATTAACACACCTACCTGGAGATGCAGCCTTCATTGTATTTGTTTTAAAGAAAAATTTTCACCTGAAATATGTTAACGTATTTCAGTGAGTCATTCTATTTGGTTTTTTATTTGTGAATGATCATGGACTACTTCACATATTCAAGAAGTACTAACAGACCTTCAATCTGATCCTTGATTTTTCTCGCAAACCTGAAATTCCCATTAAAGCTCTTTATACAGTAGTTTCAATAGCTATTTGGACTGCGGTACCTACTTACAATAAACTCCAGTGGTGTAGTAGAAATCCAAAGGATTTCAATCACAGTTTCAGCTGTTGTAAACTTGTACTTATAATGAATTTTCTCCATGAAGAAAGAGTTCACTGTGGGCCAACAAAGCCTCGTGTCCTTTCACAGTTCTTACTCAGTCCTCATTTAAGAAAAACATCTATTGACTGCAATATGTATTGTTGGACTCAGATCCTAAAGATTTCCTCTGCAAGACATCCCCAATTTGTTTTGTATGTATAGCAAAAAGAAGCACTGAATATTCATTTCACTATTTCATGCCTAACTGTACTGATATACTCATTTGTAAATTAGTCTTTGTCTAGCATTAGCTGTTGAACTGAAGGGTGTTTGAATAGGTGGGTTTCACTATAATACCACGCTAAGATAATGTGCTGGAAACACATGGCTCACTAAATCCCAAATAGTACATTTTCTGGAAAGCCCTGAGAACAGGAAGGTGAGGGGGAGGTGGTGGAAACACCTCTGCCCAGACACCAACCAAACTCTTGTCATTTTTAAAAGATGTTTCCATGGTACAATGTGAATAGTTTATAGCCACAATTGCGAACATTCAATGTCATATAAGAAGAGACACTTGTCAAGAGCCTTTCCCTTACAAGCACCCTCATCATGACCTGTGTTAATGAAGTTAATTGAATTTAAGATCAATAATGGTTAATTATTGCAATTTGACATTCCGAGATAAATGGTTTTAAGACAGAGAAATGTGTGTGTATGTGAATTCTCTCTGAAGAAGGTGAACACATTACAGCCTAAGAGGGATCACACAGTCCTTCCATTGATCCTGGTACAATCTGATCGACCTAATCCTCTGATGAATGTGGGCTTTTCACAGCTACAAGTAAATGTTCTACAAGACTACTCTAACCCTTGTCACTGACCAAATCTATATGAGCTGTACACTAAAAATCTATTGAGATAGATTAAAGAACTGCTGTAGAAACAAGAGATGCTTCAATAAAGATGAAGGTTTATTATATTGACTATTAATGTTACATGCAGTATGTAATTACGAATGCTTACGGATCATAAGAGTTTAATTTTGGTCAGTTAGATGTAAATGATCATAATTGAACAACAGTATTAAAGAGTAAGAATACTATATAAAAAAATCCAACAAAGCTGAATTTGATGGTTTACATGCGAGTGTTCAATACGCAAGTGATTTCAAAATCATCCCTGAAAAGTGCAAGGAGGTGCTGAAAAAGAGGGCTTTATTTTAAAAAGTCAGTCATCAACCTGCTTCATTTAGTATTTAAGTTTACTTTCACAATAGTTTCTCAATAGGAAGACATTTTTTCAAACGTGTTAGTAATGATATTCTTACATGCATACTGAACAAGTTAAATGACCACTTACAAGATTTATAATGACAAAGTAAATGTCAAGGAAAAAGTATTACTGATTGCAGAGCACTGACAATAAAAAGCCGCTGAAGAGTTCTGTCAAAATGTAAGATTATGCAAAAACACTATTGAGAACACTGCTAATCATCTGCTCTTGTCAATTACTTGAAGGGTATCTGACAGCATATTTACATTAAACACATTTCAGGAGCAAAATCCTTAATGCTATATCAGAATATTTTCATTATCATTAGAATTCCTTTAAAAAGTCCTTTTGCAGCACAGTATTATAGCAGCAATGATGTAATAGCTATCTCTGTATCAGGTAGGATTATCTACTTCACGCTATTATATTACATAACATTTGAAATGATATAACCAGAGACTAAATATACATGTAAATAAGATGGCAATTGTCATGCTCCCTTACTGAATATAAGTATTTTCAAGTAACAGCTTTGTGGAAGTTCCAAAGTGCAAACGAATTATCAGTCTTTTACTCCTAATGTTACTGTACTTACTACAGCAAAAGACATTTTGAAGCACAAATTTATTCTAAATCTTTGATTGTAACTTGCAATTCGGTAGCTTTATGAAGTCACATAAACTACCAATACTTTTTACCTGCAGTAGAAACTATTTTAGTTATATCTATCTTATACTTCATGAAACCCTTCCTCCAAAAACAGAAATAAATTAATCTAATGAAAATGAAATGTTGATCCTTTCTGTGCTTCAGCAGGCATTAGTCAAAAACCATACATTAACTCTGTTTGATGTGTAAAGCAGTAAGCATTCACAAAAATGGACACAGTCAAAACAAGAGCTGCTTTTCATATGGAATTCATTGTGGTTTACGATTAAAAGAAGGAAAACAGGCCCCTATCATGACTTGCATGATCTTTCTATGGTCCCTCCACTATGTTGTTGTAGGCGGTGCACTTAACCTGTTTATCTGTCTGCCAGAGAAGAAAAGAGTCTTTCAAATATAAAACACTAAAATTAACATTGCAGAAAGCACAAATCACAGCTCAGATCAAATTCAGTCCTGATTTAAACAGTTCAGCCAAGTGGCATAACGTGTAGTTCACTTTCTAAGTCAAAGGTGACTGCAGATTCTTGACCCTGTCCTGCTCCTCCCGTGCCAAGCAGCTGGTAAGGGCAAGGGAGAATCACCCAGCAAGTACAATTAGCAACAATTATTGCACTATATGTTGTACAAGCTCCAAGGAGTCACCATTACAGCTGCTCACAGTC